>NC_044042.1:103286604-103598228 GCF_901765095.1 Microcaecilia unicolor
AAAAAACCAACCCATTTCGAACAAGGTTTTGTGCTTTGTGCATTTATCTTTTTAGGCCATTAAAAAAATGCACAAAATGAAGCCATTGGGATGGGACTTCATATACCACCTTTCTGTGGTTTATGCAACTACATTCAAAGTGGTCTACATAGTATATGCAGGTGCTTATTTGTACCTGGGGCAACGGAGGGTTAAGGGCCCCTTTTACTAAGCTGCATAAGGGTCTACGTGTGCCCAACATGCACCAAAATTGACTTACTGCCAGACTACTGCGTGGCTCTTGCGGTAATTTCATTTTTGGTGAGCGTCAAAAAAATAAATTTTATTTTCTGGTGCACGTAATGGACGTGCGCAGGTCCTTACTGCCCAAATTCTTTACTACTGTACTACTGGGTGTATGGTCAAAGACCCAAAATGGACGCACAGCAATTTTGATTTTGCCCCATGTCCATTTTCGGGGGCCTTTTTTACAAGTGCTCTGAAAAATGGATTGGCGCACGCCCAAAACCCGTGCCTACACTACCGCAAGCCATTTTTCAGCGTGCCTTTGTAAAAGAACCCCTAAGTGTCTTGCCCAGAGTCACAAGGAGCTGCAGTGAGAATTGAATCCACTTCCCCGGGATCAAAGTCCGCTAACCACTAGGCTACTCCTCTACTCCTTGCTCTTTGGGATTCTGGAATCTTGCTATTCTTTGGGGTTCTACATGGAATGTTGCTACTCTGAGATTGTGCATGGAATCTTGTTAATGAGACTTGATATACACTGCAATCCGCTTAAGTGTAAGGGTCTGGGACCAAAGAAATGCATGCAGTTAACCGGAGCGTGCACTTAACCGCTGTGACCCAAAGAAGCTTGACATCTGATAAACATATGTACAGTACTGTTTATTATTATTTGTACAGTATACAGTCTCCGTTAACTGACGTTAGGCTTACTTGAAGTAATCAGTAATAGTCAGTGGTGTGCTAGTAAATGTTTAACAACAGGCTCTCTCTCTGGTCCACCTCTGCACCCTCCCCCCAAATTGCAGAGCTGGCTATAGCTGGGGAGAGAGCCTGGGGGGGGGGGGGGGGGGCAATGCATTACTCTCTCCAGGAAAAACAATGTAATGATCCCAGGTTCCAATCTAATTCATGTTTAATGTGGGATAAAATGCCATAAATAAGTAAATAAATATAAACTTTTAACTCACCCTGAGCATTTATTCTAGCGCCAGCTCTGTTCAAACCTTTACAATCAAAGATGGCGCCAGCGTTTTTTTATTCAGAATTAAATACCATCTAAGTGTTTTGACGTAAAGGTTTGAACAGAGCTGGCGCTAGAATAAATGCTCAGGGTGAGTTTTTCATTGCTTATGTTCGTTTAAAAGATATCGGTTCTGAGCAATGAATGTAACACAATTACTGTTTTGTTTCATAGGGGATAGTCCTTGAGGCAGCTCAGGTTTGAGCGAAACATATGTCGGACAACTTTACCCCTGGGTCCGATGATAAATGAAATAAGATAAGTCAAAGAGTTTAACGTTAATCTATGGATAAGAAATTTTAAAAAATGTAAAAAGCTCAAGATGGTAGAGCTGACCTATGAAGATGATGGATGTTGTTAACATTGCCATCTAAGAAAATTATAGTTGGCAATGAACATCGCTGAGGTCAATTGAATGAGTTGATGAAAAAATTATAGAAGTTGTTAAAAATTTTGCATTTAAAGTGTGTTATGTACATACTATTTTGGACACTTGAAGAGTACAATTCCTTTTTCTGGAGCCATATGGTAACCCTAACCAAGGGTCCATCGAGCCCAGCATCCTGTCCACGACAGCGGCCAATCAGGCCAAGGGCACCTGGCGAGCTTCCAAAACATACAAACATTCTATACGTGTTATTCCTGGAATTGTGGATTTTTCCCAAGTTCATTTATTTTATTTATATTTGTACCCCGCGCTTTCCCACTCATGGCAGGCTCAATGCGGCTTACATGGGGCAATGGAGGGTTAAGTGACTTGCTCAGGGTCACAAGGAGCTGCCTGTGCCTGAGGTGGGAATCGAACGCAGTTCCTCAGTTCCCCAGGACCAAAGTCCAACACCCTAACCACTAGGCCACTCCTCCACCAAGTAGTGGTTTATGAACTTGTCCTTTAGGAAACCGTCTAACCCCTTTTTAAACTCTGTCAAGCTAACCGCCTTCACCACGTTCTCCGGCAACGAATTCCAGAGTTTAATTATGTGTTGGGTGAAGAAAAATTTTTTCCGATTTGTTTTAAATTTACTACACTGTAGTTTCATCGCATGCCCCCTAGTCCTAGTATTTTTGGAAAGCCTGAACAGACGCTTCACATCCACCTGTTCCACTCCACTCATTATTTTATATACCTCTATCATGTCTACCCTCAGCCGTCTCTTCTCTAAGCTAAAAAGCCCTAGCCTCCTTAGTCTTTCGTCATAGGGAAGTCGTCCCATCCCCACTATCATTTTAGTCGCCCTTCGCTGCACCTCTTCCAATTCCACTATATCTTTCTTGAGATGCAGTGACCAGAATTGAACACAATATTCAAGGTGCAATCGCACCATGGAGCGATACAATGGCATTATAACATCCTCACACCTGTTTTCCATACCTTTCCTAATAATGCCCAATATTCTATTCGCTTTCCTAGCCGCAGCAGCACACTGAGCAGAAGGTTTCAGTGTATTATCGACGATGACACCCAGATCCCTTTCTTGGTCCCTTTCGTGGAACCTAGCATGACGTAGCTATAATTCGGGTTCTTTTTTTCCCACATGCATCACCTTGCACTTGCTCACATTAAACGTCATCTGCCATTTAGCCGCCCAGGCTCCCAGTCTCGTAAGGTCCTCTTGTAATTTTTCACAATCCTGTCGCGAGTTAACGACTTTGAATAACTTTGTGTCATCAGCAAATTTAATTACCTCGCTAGTTACTCCCATCTCTAAATCATTTATAAATATATTAAAAAGCAGCGGTCCTAGCACGGACCCCTGAGGAACCCCACTAACTACCCTTCTCCATTGTGAATACTGCCCATTTAACCCCACTCTCTGTTTCCTATCCTTCAACCAGTTTTTAATCCACAATAGGACATTTCCTCCTATCCCATGACCCTCCATTTTCCTCTGTAGCCTTTCATGAGGTACCTTGTCAAACGCCCTTTGAAAATCCAGATACACAATATCAACCAGCTCCCCTTTGTCCACATGTTTGTTTACTCCTTCAAAGAATTGAAGTAAATTGGTCAGGCAAGATTTCCCCACACAAAAGCCGTGCTGACTTGGTCTCAGTAATCCATGTCCTTGGATGTGCTCTGTAATTTTGTTTTTAATAATAGCCTCTACCATTTTCCCCGGCACTGACGTCAGACTCACCGGCCTATAATTTCCCGGATCTCCCCTGGAACCTTTTTTTAAAATTGGCATTACATTGGCCACCCTCCAGTCTTCCGGTACCACGCTCGATTTTCAGGATAAATTGCATATCACTAACAGTAGCTCCGCAAGCTCATTTTTCAGTTCTATCAGTGCTCTAAGATGAATACCATCCGGTCCAGGAGATTTGCTACTCTTCAGTTTGCTAAACTGCGTCCAGTACGTCCTCCAGGTTTACCGTGAAGTCAGTAAGTTTCTCCGACTCGTCCGCTTGAAATACCATTTCCGACACCGGTATACCACCCAAATTTTCCTCGGTGAAGACCGAAGCAAAGAATTCATTCAATCTCTCTGCTTCGTCTTTGTCTTCCTTGATTGCCCCTTTTACCCCTCGGTCATCCAGCGGCCCAACCGATTCTTTTGCCGGCTTCCTGCTTTTAATATACCAAAAAAATTTTTTTACTATGTTCTTTTGCCTCTAATGCTATCTTTTTTTCGTAATCCCTCCTGGCCTTCGTTATCTGCGCCTTGCATTTGCTTTGACACTCCTTATGCTGCTTCTTGGTATTTTTGTAGCGCTGAAAATGACAGTTGTTAGGGGTGGGAAGTACCACCGAGCTGCTGCGGTAGCCTGGTGGTACTTCCTGTATAGGAGTAGTAAGCCCGCATTGGGCTTACTGCCGCTTAGTAAAAGGACCCCTTTTGTTGGTTCCTGAACTAGCTGCTCCATAAAGCATGCCCTGATGTTAAAATCACTCATTATTATTGTGTTCCCCAGTTTGTTAGCCTCCCTAATTTCTGATAACATTTCTATATCTGGCCAGGTGGACGGTAGCACACTCCTATCACTATCCTTTTGCCCTTCACACATGGAATTTCTATCCATAGGGATTCTAAGGTGTGTTTTGTGTTCTACAGAATTTTTAGTCTATTCGATTCAAGGCCAACTTTAACGTATAATGCTACCCCTCCACTTTGGATTTTCTTCAACAGAAATTTGGAGCAAACCAAATAACGCTATTTTATTTATTTATTAAGATTTATTTGCCGCCTTTTGGAAGGAATTCACTCAAGGTGGTGTACAGAAAGGATACATCAAACATAAGCAAAAGACAATTACAGCAGTAAAAATATTCAAATAATAATACAAAATATGGCATAGTTACTACTTACAATGTCAAAACAATACTTAATAGAACATTTTAATAGACAGTGTAGGGTATAAGCAAAGATAGAACATACAGATAGGTAAGAGAGTGAGAGGAGTTAGAAAATAAAGGGACTAATTTAGTTCCAATATTTTTATTGTGTTTTATAAATGATAACAAATGGCTAAAATAAAGCAATTAGCCAGCTTAACAAGTTAACAGTAACAAGCATCAGCATACATGTTCAAGTTAGGGCACAATCATAAGTCACAGGAGTAATACATAATTTCAATTCTGACAAAGGTTATTACGTAGTGGGTTTAGTAAAGGAGACCATATTTTGTTGTACTTAACAAGTAAGTTATGTTTTTCAGCCACAGCGTATTCATAAAGGGACTAATTTAAAGAAAGTTGCATATCAAGTCAGAGAGATGATTACATGTTATCTCAGCTAGGGTAGGACCTCTCTTCCAGTAACTTGTCCAGACCTTTTTGTGGTGGTCTTAACTCAGCTATGCTATAAGTCTTGACCACATTTCTAGCAAAATTAATTCTGGAGTTTGCATGTTGGCTCAAAACATGAATTCCTAAATATACTGCTAGATAGTTTCATTGGAGCATCTTCTAGTCTTAGTACTGTTTGATAGTATAAATAACTTGTTCACACCATACAGAATTTTATAGACCTCTGTTGGTATCAGCTGTCACTTGTTTCTTCTCCTAACCAGTTGAGCCTTTCTTTTCATAAGAGGACTGATCAGCCCTATAATCATTTTTCTCATCATTCTGCTGTTTTGAGGTGCAGCTACCCAGAACTGCTTGCAGTACTTAAGTTGTGGCTTCATCATAAATTTTCCCGAGGAGTCTTTCATGTTGCCAAGTGCCTTCTGAAAATCCATATACAATATATTGACCGTCTTGCTTTAAGTTTTTTATTTACACATCTTACTGGAATATTACTGCCCCATCCTTGACCATCTTTAAATCTAGATTGAAAGCCCGCCTCTTTAACATTGCTTTTGACTTGTAACCACTCCCCCACATTAATTGATTTGCTTGCTTTATTTTTGTCTATTAGATTGTAAGCTCTTTGAGCAGGGACTGTCTTTCTTCTATGTTTGTGAAGCGCTGCATACGCTTTGTAGCGCTATAGAAATGCTAAATAGTAGTAGGTAGGAGTGGAAACATGTCCTGCTGCAGTATGTGCAAACATTAGTCCAACCGACCAAGAATAAGACTCTGCACCATTCTAAAAATCTTCTTATGTTCACTGTATGTATTCTCTTTTTGGTTCCTTTTCTGCTGCCACGGAGACTTGAGTGATATTTTAAAAATCCATTCACTGTGCTTCTGACACACATACAGTGCTGCCCGGTATCTGAGAGTCATGTCTCTCCTATTTGTCTCTGACTATTGACTGCGTGCACTCTGGATGCAAACTGCCTGTGCAGTCAAAGAGGCTGAGAGTGATATATATTTTTTAATTGGTTCCTCAAACACACATTATGGGGTTGATTTTCAAAGCACTTAGTTACAAATTTCCATAGGTTAAGTGCTTTGAAAATATGCCTTCACATATGCTAACTGAATAAATAGCAGTCTCTAAGGGGTCTTTACCAATGCAGCCTCTGGCAGTAGTTCTGCCTCGAGCATGTGCCATTTCTGGCGCTAACCTGCCAATAATCGGGTAGTGCTATGCACTGCCCAGTTACCGCCAGGATACAGCAGGTTTAAAAGACATTTGGACAAATTCCTGGAGGAAAGGTCAATAGTCTGCTATTGAGACAGACATGGGAAGCAACTGCTTGCCCTGGGATTTATAGTGTGGAGTCACGATTTGGGTTTCTGCCAGGTACTTGTGACCTGGCTTGGCCACTGTTTGGAAAACAGGATACTGGGCTAGATGGACCATTGCTCTGACCCAGTATGGCTACTCTTATGTTCTTATGAGCCCTTGAAAAAAGTGGAAGAACACAACTTCAAGAGATCAATCCGAGACAAGGGGTTAGATGCTCCAGGAAAACTTTATTAGGGACCCTACACGGTCCATGTTTCGGCTTTTAAAAAAGCCTTCATCAGGGGTCTATAAAATAACATAACACATATATAATTAAAATCAAATCAAATATATAACACCAAATATAAAAACTTAATGTAAAAACACGTAATGTAAAAAATACCTGATATAAAACATTATTAATATGAATCAGATCCTCTAACTTAGAATTTAATATATTAACTAAATCAATACAAATACTATTACTATATCATCAGACAAGCATCATAGAGATCAAATGGTAAATAAATAATATATAATTTGATTAGCATTATAGAAACATATTTCAAAAAGTAATATATCTATATCACAGGCTTATAATATCATCCCATGGGTCAATAGATAATTAAATAAAACGTATAATAGAACAAATTTCTTTAAATATAAAAACTGATAACGGATATAATGTGCTAAGTAAAAAGCAATGACATACTAAAAAAAGCCATAGCATACTACATAAAAATAATGTTTTATATCAGGTATTTTTTACATTACGTGTTTTTACATTAAGTTTTTTATATTTGGTGTTATATATTTGATTTGATTTGATTTTAATTATATATGTGTTATGTTATTTTATAGACCCCTGATGAAGGCTTTTTTAAAAGCCGAAACACGGACCGTGTAGGGTCCCTAATAAAGTTTTCCTGGAGCATCTCACCCCTTGTCTCGGATTGATCTCTTGAAGTTGTGTTTTTCCACTTTTTTCTTTTTTGTTGAACTTTTGTGGAAACCTCGAACCCCCTTTTTGTTTCTGCTTATGAGCCCTTACCACCGCCTCAGTGGGTGGTGGTAAGTGCTCCCCACCGCATAGCCACGTAGTAAGAGTTATTTATTTATTTGTAGCATTTGTATCCCACATTTTCCCACCTATTTGCAGGCTCAATGTGGCTTACATTTGCCGTAATGGCAATTACCATTCCGGACTACAAATATGCACATGGTTTTGCAATCAAGTGCGTACAAACATGGTGAAAGAATGCATTGTGATCTTGCGTACATATTAGTACATGGTTTATCTTACCGCATGGCCATATATCTTTAGGAGCTTTTTACCCACTGGGAAAAACGGCCCCCACCACTACTGCAGGAACCTTTTTCCCACAGCTTGGTAAAAGGACCCCTAAAAGCATTATCTGGTTGATTTCTGCTCTGCTTTTTTTTTTTTCACTCTCCTAATCCGCTGCTAATGATTTGGGTGAAGGGTGGCAAAGATAGGCTTGTTTAGCTCTTTGTCAAAAATATTTCAACATGATTGGTGAAGTGCCTTATGCTTTCCTTTTCTCAGATTGGCTCCATTTTGTCTGCCCTCCTTGCTCCCTGCAGGCGTGGTTTGCTACTAAAACTGTTCCAGAATTTAAAAAGGCATGGGGATAAGCATGTGGGATCGCTTAGGAACAGGAAGAATTAGGGGTTACAGAGTTTGGGCAGACTGGATGGGTCATATGGCCTTTATCTGCCATCATGTTTCTATGTTTCTATTCCACCAATGCCTAAGAGCCAACCTCATCAGTGATGTCACAATGGCTCAATTGTCCTATTCTTGGCTTACTTTCCCCCCTTAGTGTGAAGAGTTTCAGTCTCTGGTAACCAGAGCTCATATTGTGATGTCATAATGGGAATAGGCTTAGGAGTAATCTAAGGCAGTACTATTTCACAGAAAGGGTGGTGGAGGCGTGGAATGGCCTCCCGGTGGAGGTGGTGGAGTCGAGGACTGTTCCAGAATTTAAAAAGGCATGGGGATAAGCATGTGGGATCGCTTAGGAACAGGAAGAATTAGGGGTTACAGAGTTTGGGCAGACTGGATGGGTCATATGGCCTTTATCTGCCATCATGTTTCTATGTTTCTATTCCACCAATGCCTAAGAGCCAACCTCATCAGTGATGTCACAATGGCTCAATTGTCCTATTCTTGGCTTACTTTCCCCCCTTAGTGTGAAGAGTTTCAGTCTCTGGTAACCAGAGCTCATATTGTGATGTCATAATGGGAATAGGCTTAGGAGTAATCTAAGGAAGTACTATTTCACAGAAAGGGTGGTGGAGGCGTGGAATGGCCTCCCGGTGGAGGTGGTGGAGTCGAAGACTGTTCCAGAATTTAAAAAGGCATGGGGATAAGCATGTGGGATCGCTTAGGAACAGGAAGAATTAGGGGTTACAGAGTTTGGGCAGACTGGATGGGTCATATGGCCTTTATCTGCCATCATGTTTCTAAATCCCATGCAACTGAAATCTGGCTTGTTTAAAGGTATATGAGTAGGAGCAATGCTCTTTCATCTTTTACCATTCATCCCTGAACAATAATACTACTAAAACCAGCAGCAACCCCTTATTTTAATACTTAAACCAGTGGTTCCCAAACCTGGTCCTGGAGGCATTTCAGGATATCCACAATAAATATTCATGGGAAAGATCTGCATTCACTGCCTCCACTGCATGCAAATCTCTCTCATGAATATTCATTGTGGATATCCTGAAAACCTGACTGGCTAGGGTGTCTCCAGGACCAGGTTTGGAAACCACTGATTTAAACCCTGCAGATCAAGCTGCAAAAGCAAACTAAGAAAACCAAAAGAGTCATCACCTGTAATCTTACAATTCTCAAGCCCTGCATTCTGTATTTTCATAAAGTCTTCAGTATTTTTATTCATCTGCATTCCATATTTTCCAGTGGTCTCCACAGCACAACAGTGCATGAAAGGTACTAGAAAATGAGGATTTCCATTTTAAGAAGACTCCAGCAGCGCTCTTATTCCCTTGGTGTGCATGTGTTTGTCATTCCCAGCCTAGACTGGTGCAAAGTGCAAGAAGGTTTGAAACATGGGTCTGAATCTCAAGTCTGGCTCTGCCCTCACCAGGTCCCCACTTTGTCTGGGAAACTCTTTCTAGATACATATTTAAAACAAATATTATGGAATACAAACACACAGTTGATTTGAGATCAAGGTTCTGTTTATTTAATTAAAATACATTGAGCTCTACACGTAAAAATATATTTCTTCTGTTAATTGTAAGAACAGTCATAACTATAAAGATATAAGTGTATAAATATATATTATATAAATATGGGAAAAATATAAAAATAAGTAACATTTTGTTTCAGTATTTTCAATTCATTATGATCCAGTTAATTTTAAAATAAACTCATAAAGCTTCTGTTAAATATTTGTAATAATAATGTTATAAATATAAATATTAAATAAATATAGGTATAAATATAAAAATAACATTTTCTTTCTGTATTTTCCGTCCCATATTTTCCAATTAATTTTTATAAACACATACATAGAAAGTAAACCTGGTTAAATATTCTGCTCAGCTCTTTCCCATCAGTTAGCAGATCATTCCATCTGTTGTCTGGTGCGGGTAGAGAGGATGGATATCTGTAGCAGTTGTTTCTGGATCTGCCACCGGACCTTCAGCTGAGCACACAGTGTGTTGTCCTGAAACCCATAAAAAGACATTTATAAAAGTTAGAGGAGGGAAGGCCAGTGACCAGCTGTGCAGAAGAGGTCTGATTGGTAAATTAGGGACGCAAACAAACTGGGCAACACAATAATAATGGGTGATTTCAATTACCCCGATATTGACTGGGTAAATGTAACATCGGGGCACGCTAGTGGGTAAAATTCCTTGGTACAGGAACCGACGAGAGAAGGAAAAATTCTAGACCTAGTCCTTAGTGGAGCGCATGATCTGGTGCTGGGGCCGCTTGATAACAGTGACCATAATATGATCGGATTTGATATTAGCTTTGAAGTAAGTATACGTAGGAAATCAAATAAGTTAATGTTTAACTTTAAAAAAGGAGACTATATGATAAAATCAGAAGAATGGTGAAAAATAAACTTAGAGGAGCGACTGCGAGGGTGAAAAATTTACATCAGGCGTGGATGCTGTTCAAAAACACCATCCTGGAAGCCCAGGCCAAATATATTCCGTGTACTAAAAAAGGAGTACAGAAGACCAAATGACAGCCGGCGTGGTTAAAAAGTGAGGTGAAGGAAGCTTATTATTTTCAGTCGGTTCCTTCAGAAAATGGAAGAAGGAACCGACTGAAAATAATAAGAAACAGCATAAGGAATGTCAAGCCAAATGCAAAGCACTGATAAGGAAGGCTAAGAGGGACTTCGAAAAAAAGATTGCGTTGGAGGCAAAAACACATAGTAAAATTTTTTTTAGGTATATTAAAAGCAGGAAGCCGGCAAAAGAATCGGTTGGACCACTAGATGACCGAGAAGTAAAAGGGGTGATCAGGGAAGACAAAGCTGTAGCGGAGAGATTAAATAAATTCTTTGCTTCGCTCTTCACCAAGGAAGATTTGGGTGGGATACCGGTTCCAGAAATGGTATTTGAAGCTCTTGAGTCGGAGAAGCTTAATGAATTCTCTGTAAACCAGGAGGATGTAATGGGGCAGTTCTACAAACTGAAGAGTAGCAAATCTCCTGGACCGGATGGTATTCATCCCAAAGTACTGATAGAACTGAAAAATGAGCTTGCGGAGCTATTCTTAGTAATATGTAATTTATCCTTAAAATCGAGTGTGGTACCGGAAGATTGGAGGGTGGTCAATGTAATGCCAATTTTTAATAAAGGTTCCAGAGGAGATCCGGGAAATTATAGACCAATGAGTCTGATGTTGGTGCCGGGCAAAATGGTAGAGACTATTATTAAGAACAAAATTACAGAGCATATTCAAAAGCATGGATTAATGAGACAAAGTCAACTACATTTCTTTGAAGGGGTGAACAAACATGTGGCTAAAGGTGAGCCGGCTGATATTGTGTATCTGGATTTTCAGAAGGCATTTGACAAAGTACCTCATGAAAGACTCCAGAGGAAATTGGAGAGTCATGGGATAGGAGGTAGTGTTCTATTGTGGATTAAAAACAGGTTAAAAGATAGAAAACAGAGAGTAGGGTTAAATGGTCAGTATTCTCAATGGAGAAGGGTAGTTAGTGGGGTTCCCCAGGAGTCTGTGCTGAGACCGCTGCTTTTTAACATATTTATACATGACCTAGAGATGGGAATAACTAGTGAGGTAATTAAATTTGCTGATGACACAAAGTTAGGTATTATTAGGAAAGGAATGGAAAACAAAAATTAGGATGTTATAATGCCTTTGTATCGCTCCATGGTGCGACTGCACCTCAAATATTGTGGCCACATTTTGCCTCACTAGAGGCTGTGTCGGGGGCTAAAACAACTATTTTGGTCCCAAAGGGCACATACAATAGAGCTAAAATCCAATGAAAGCAGCACCAATCAGCCTTGCCATTCAGCTGGCACACTACTTTGCTGATGAGTCTTGCAAGGAGTGCTAACCCCCCCCCCCCCCTCTTCCAAATCTTCACAGTTGGCCAACAGCAGTAGTGTGGATTCTCCATCAGAGATTTCCCCCTTTGCACTTGAGGCAACACAACAGCAGAGATCCACAACATCCACGTGTTGGCACATTCCGACAAAGAAAAGAATTAGCACTGTGGCCCCTCCCATAGTGTCTGGGTGCATGAGAATGCTAGCCAATTCTGTACATCATGTAATGTTAGCCAATTCTCGTGCGCCCACACACTATTGGAGTGCCACGGTATTGATTGTTTTCTTTGCCTGAATGTACCAACGTGTGGATGTTGTGGATCTCTGCTGTTGTGTTGCCTGAAGTGCAAAGGGGGAGATCTCTGATTGAGAATCCACTGCAGAACATTTCGTTCCTCTTCTGGTGTTTCCATATAGAGCTGAGGACATGAGAATGACAGAGGAGTGATCTTTATCAAAGCTATGCTTTCTGTCTGGAGACAGTCTAAGTTTCCCCTGCTGACCTTGCTGGAAAATTTGAGTGTGAAACTGGAAAAAAGAAAAAGAAAAAAGAAAGTTCACTTTCTTTTCTCATTCTTGTTTATTGGGTCATCAAGTAATAAAATATTAGAGGAGCAATGAAATGTTAGAGGAGCGTTAAATAACTGAAACAGAACCGTTCTCTGACCCTACAGTGTATCTATAGTCTCAGCCTTTATTAGATTTGCAGCATTTCTTTCCTAATCCATTCATCGATCTGTTAGGATGTGTGTCCTCAAATGTAATCGATGAATGAATAAGACCCACCTTTTCTGATAAAGCATCTTCCAGTTCCCCAAAGTATCCACTCACTGCTTCCGTCATATTGCGATGCAGGTCTGAGTTCCCTCCGTCCTTAGGAATCTGATGAAAAGTGGATGACCAGGATTAGTTTTTAATTCTGGCAAATCCTAATAGCTATATTGTTACATAACCCTCTGGAGCCCTTGCTTTTATAAGAGCGGTTTATGAGTTATCACAGATATGGCCGTTCATAAATGTCAAGGACCCCATAAATAAATGCCGCCTTCATTTCTTCTAGAGGCATGAAAAAATAGATCTAGAACTATGAAAAGTTTCAGGTCTTTACTTACACAATCACGTAGATCTTCAGTTTGACGATGGAGCAGAGTTTGAAAATGGTACAGGGCTTTGCTGTCACTACCAACCAAATGATGTTTCATGTAAAACTGTTCAATCTGATTTGTAATTTCATATAAAGTAATGATGCCATCTTCCACCTGGTAAAGAGAAAGAAATTTACTTCTTACTTGCTTTTATAAAATACAGGAAAAAGGGAAATTGGAGGATAGGAGAACCAAGGTTAAAAGGGGTAAGATTGAAAGAGAGAAGAGAGCAGACACAGAAGTAAAGGTGAGAAGGAAAAAGAAGCAGTTGAGTACAGATGGAGAGAGTTGAAAGCAGAGATGGAGGGATGTTAAGAAGAAGCATAGAAAGAATGTGAAGGAACAAAGACAGGGTAAGAAGCAGGGAGAGCCGGTAAGACACAATAAAAGGTGAAAGATGGATCAAGAGGAGGGAAGGAGAGCAGAGACAAAAGTTGAGCAGAGATTGATCTTAAAAATGTCACAAATTTCAGGAGATATGGACAATATATGATAGAGCAAGAGAACATGAGTGATTTCAACAGGGAAGGTTAAAAATGTCTGTAACCTTGAAAAGATGTCATGCCCAACACAACACTGTATGCATTGATTTGTTACAATATTTCTAATAAAAATATATTTTTTAAAAATGGGAAAAGAAAATAATAAAAAAAATAATGATCTGAAAAATGGGGAAAGAATATGATGTAGGAAGAAAGTAAAAAAAAGTAGCGAAAAATTTTATTAGAAAATAAGTATGCAGCAGCTAGAATAGCAAGAGGTATTTTCTAATGACTGAGGCTGTAGCGTGAAGCTTAAAACTTGCTCCATAGCCTCAAGGTCATTATCAGTCTTGACCTCACTGTAACTGGATGACTCAGTGAGATCTTGCCTCTCCTAAGATGCCCATGTCTTTCAGTCTTGCACACTTGTCATTCTCCATACCTGGGTGGTGTTGTAGATGAAGTCAATATTAAGAGAAAATGTATCGCTCTCCAGACACTGCAGAGGAAACTTCTTTATCAGAAACTGAAAAGTGCATAATGAGATGTGAACATAATCAGAAATGTTGCATATTATCTAGATATGAAACAAGTTAAAACTGTAAATATTGATTTGTAAATTTACCATTCTTTGAAAGGTTTGGAGGATCCGGCTATTTAGATCATGATGGAGCTGAAGCCCTTTGCAATTCAAGGACAGGACAGATGAGCAAAGACACAAGACGGAAAAAACTCTCCAGATCATCTCCTGAAACATCATGTCTGTAGAAAGAAAGGCAAAAGAAAATATACTCCTCTCTTTCCAGGTGCATTGATGTGAATTGATAATTAATCTTTAATTCTTGTATGTTGTCTTACCTGGTAATAGTTCTGCAAAGCTTTCTCACCTAACCTTCCCTTGGTTATGCACCAATATCTTATGGTAAAAGTCAATATCAGACTGATTCCAGCCATTTTATACACCATGGCTGCTCCCCTTCCCTTCAGTTATTTCATTTTCATTTTCAGTACAAATGGCAGCAATGTTAAAAAAAAAATCTTTAAAAAATCCCCCATTGTTTTACCTAAAAAGTAAAATTAAAGGGGAAATGTATTGCATAATGCTTTCTACTTTTCATAGTGAAGGTAACTAGTGAATCACAGGTTTTTATTTTACCCATCTTTCTGTGGGTAGCAGTATTCGATTTGAAAATAATCCACCCTCCCTATGAATAAAAGTCTTGTATTTAAACATGTCCTCCTTCCTAAAGGGTAAAAGTGTTCTATTTGAAAATAATCCGCCTTCCCTATGGATAAAAGTGTTCTATTGAAAATTATACATGTTGCCTGTGTGTAAAAGTGTGCTACTTAAAAATTATCCACTTGCCTATGGGTAAAAATGTTCTATATGAAAATTCTCTATGAGTAGTATTGAATCTATTTTTTACTCATTCCTGAAGTATATAACACTAGGTGACACTCAAGGAAGCTTACATGGAAATACATTTAAAACAAATAGGAGGAATTGAAAACAGCCAAAGTTTATTAGTCATGAAAAGAATAGACTTGCAAGGACCTATTTTAGGTCCCCAAATAGAAAATATTCAAAAGAAGGACTCGACTCAGTGCCGCGTTTCAGCGCAAATGCCTAAATCGGGAGTCATAAATATTGTTTTGAATACATCTATAAGCTGTAAAAAATCAATCCAAAATGAAGATGATTTCTAAAAAGGTATCGGCTGCAGTTCTTTTCCTGTCAAACTCATCAAATGGTGTCATTAAAAAGACGCTACGCATGTAGGCGCCTGATTTAGAATCGAGCTGTTTCTAAGGACATTCCATCATCCAACAGCTGTCGGCTGAAGCAGGTTACGAAATGAGGACCCTCATCGGATCTAATTTACAAGCCTGGAGGAAGCCAGATTGAATTAATCTTATACTATGTTCGGTTTATTAGACAGAATATTTTGCATGAGTTATTTTTCACTCTTGGGAGTTGCAAGGACATTTTTCCGTTGCACTGTGACTTGTATTAGCATGAGCATATTGTAAGCGACAACACCAGACAGGACCTTTGATGTTTAGAGGCCAATATTATAATCGCCACAAATAACGATTTTAGGGCGCAGTCATTTGGATTGATGCCAAGGTCGGCATGTAAGTAATTTTGCAATAAGTACAGCCATTAAAACAGCTTTTTACATAGCTGATTTATGCAAATTATGCTGACATTGTCAGTATTGTTGTTGTTGTTATTATCATTGCAACCTTCAGGGTTTGAAATACAGAGGAGTTTTTTTGTCACTAGCATTATATTGTTTCTTCTCTTGGGATTTTGTGTTTTGCAGAGTTCCCTTTTGTACACTGTACCCATTGCTCTGGAATTCTCCCCAGTATCACTTTGGAGCCATTTTACTAAAGCTTAGCATGAGCTAACGGATAATAGCGTTTGGTAACTACTAAGAGACCCATTATATAGCTATGGGCTTCTTAGTGTTTAGTACACACTAAGGAGGCTTTTTACTAAGCCGTGCTAGTGTCTTTAGCTCATGATAGAAATCAGCTGGCGGTAAACACTGAGACGCCCCATGGCATCTCAGCATTTACTGCCAGCTGATTTTTACCCTGAGCTAAAAACGCGAGGTTAGTTTAGAATGCTCTATCTCTTATCCAATTCAGAGTTGCTGAGAAGACCAATCTTTTTGCTAATGCCTTCGGAGAATTACCAGAAAGCAGCGCAGACCATTGGGCTTCGATGTCCTGTGTCTGCGGTGCTTTCACCTGAAGGCTTTCTCCTTGATTCTCAGTTGTGAGTTTTTTTCTATATTCTTGCTATACTAACCGCCTCATAATCGAAAGTGAAAGACACCCACATTTTGACCCAAATCGGGAGATAGGCGTCTTTCTCCCGTGGGCGACCAAATTGGTATAATCGAAAGCCGATTTTGGTCGTCTTCAACTGCACTCCGTCGCAGGAACGAACAAAGTTGACGGAGGCGTGTCGGAGGCGTGGTGAAGGCGGGACTGGGGCATGGTTATCAGCCGAGGAGAGATGGGCGTCTTTAGCTGATAATCGAAACAAGAAAGGTGTTTTAGACGAGAATTTGGTCCGCTTTATTTGGACCCTTTTTTTTCAGGCCCAAGTCCCAAAAAAGTGCCCCAACGGACCAGATGACCACCGGAGGGAATTGGGGATCACCTCCCCTGACTCCCCCAGTGGTCACTAACCCCCTCCCACCAAAAAAACCCCCACTTTAAAAACTTTTTTTCAGCCTCTATGCCAGCCTCAAATGCCGTACCCACCTCCATGACAGCAGAATGTGTTCTATCCTGTGACAGCCTTTCCCTGGTTCTGATGTGGCTCTCGGGTGAGTGTGACACATTTTCTGTTATGCGCACTGCAGAGTCACTTCAGCAATGCATTGTGGTGAGTGTAGGGTATTGGGCTCTGTGATTCCACTAGCTTGTGTTAAATGCTCACGATGTTGGTAGTTGGTAGGCTCTACTCCCATGGTGCTTTTCCCCCTGCTTACTGGGTCAGAGTGTGCCCTGTTTTGTTTCTGGTAGTCCATGAGGTAGTAGTGGCCATTTTTGTAAGCTAGTTTTAGATCCCTTTCATGTGTTAGCCATGTTACAGAACTTAGTTCTTACCTTGAATGTTGCTGAAAGAGGGCATTGTACAGTATTCTGCCAGCTCGGACCTACTGCTAATCTCAGTACCAGCGAGACTCTTTGCCAGTGGGGCACAACCTCTGATCTGCAGTTAACTGTGAGTAAACGTGCTTATTCCAATAAAGGACGTTTTCGGAGACATTAGTCTTCAGATGTCAACTGGTGTGCCAAGGTTATACAGCAGCAACAAGTCCTAGAGGCCTGCGTGTATGCAGGTCCCTGGAGCGCTTTTAGTGGGTACCGCAGTGCTCTTCAGGCAAGCGGACCCAGGCCCATCCCCCCTACCTGTAACACTTGTGCTGGTAAATGGGAGGCCTCCAAAATCCACTGTACCCACATGTAGGTGCCCCCTTCACCCCTAAGAGCTATGGTAGTGTTGTACATTTGTGGGTAGTGGGTTTTGGGGGAGGGGGTTGGGGGGTTGGCGGATCAGCACCGTGGTAAGGGAGCTATGCATGTGGGAGCGTTTTCTGAAGTCCACCGCATTGACCTCTAGGGTGTCCAGTTGACGTGTCCTGGCATGTCAGGGGGGCGAGTATACTATGAATCCTGCCCCCCTCCCACGACCAAATGGCTTGGATTAGGACATTTCTGAGCTGGGCGTTTTTAGTTTCCATTATCGCTAAAAAAAACAAACGCCCAGCTCAGAAACAACTAAATCCATGGCATTTTGGTCCGTACAAACTGTATTTTCAAAACGAAAGATGGACGCCCATTTTTTATTCGAAAATACAGTCTGTCCCACCCCTTCACGTACCCTTTCTCGGACATAGACGCTCGTGGAGATGGGCGTTCGATTATGCCCCTCTAATTCTCATGTTTCTCTTTTATCTCTTTTTTCTTGCTTTGCTATCATATTGATGGCAGTTCTTTTCTATCTGTATCAAATCTTTCTTATCCATATTTATTGTGGTAATCCTGAAAACCTCACTGGCTAGGTTTGCCTCCAGGAGAGGGTTCAGAAGCCCTGTTGTTGGATTTACATAAATACATGTCTTATGGCATCTCTTTCTTCGCCCTTCTTTTTACTTCTTCATCCCCCTTCCCTATCTCTTCTCTATCACAAGCCTTTCTTTCGTCTTATATCATACTTTTTTCTTCCTTTCCCCATCCCTTCACCCCATTTCCTATCCATCTTTCCTTCTTTCCTTTTACTCATATCGCACTCCATATTGTTCTTTTCCCTTCCACCCATTCAACGTCCCATTCTATCTCTTCCTGAATCCCACTAACTTTATCTCTTCATTCTCTCTTCCCTTCCCTCTCCCTTTTTTTCATTATATGATCTTGCCCATTTATTTTATTATTTTTTATTTTTGTTACATTTGTACCCTGCGCTTTCCCACTCATGGCAGGCTCAATGCAGCTTACATGGGGCAATGGAGGGTTAAGTGACTTGCCCAGAGTCACAAGGAGCTGCCTGTGCCTGAAGTGGGAATCGAACTCAGTTCCTCAGTTCCCCAGGACCAAAGTCCACCACCCTAACCACTAGGCCACTCCTCCACTGTTGCTACTATTTGAGATTCTACATGGAATGTTGCTATTCCACTAGCAACATTCCATGTAGAAGTTGGCCCTTGCAGATCACCAATGTGGCCGCGCAGGCTTCTGCTTCTGTGAGTCTGACGTCCTGCACACTCACAGAAACAGAAGCCTGCACAGCCTTCTACATGGAATGTTGCTAGTGGAATAGCAACATTCCATGTAGAATCTCCAATAGTAGCAACATTCCATGTAGAATGTCCAATGATAGCAACATTCCATGTAGAATGTCCAATAGTATCTATTTTATTTTTGTTACATTTGTACCCTGCGCTTTCTCACTCATGGCAGGCTCAATGCGGCTTACATGGGGCAATGGAGGGTTAAGTGACTTGCCCAGAGTCACAAGGAGCTGCCTGTGCCTGAAGTGGGAATCAAACTCAGTTCCTCAGTTCCCCAGGACCAAAGTCCACCACCCTAACCACTAGGCCACTCCTCCAGTTTCTCCATTTTCTTTATCCTACATTCCACTTCATTACTTCCATTTCTTGTCTCTTCATCTCACCTCCTCCTCTCTCTCTCTCTTCCTTCTCCGTTACCCTTTTCTATGCCTTCTTTTGTCTGTTTTCTCCCTATATACCAAAGGAATGTTACTGCTTGGGTTTGATTTCCTAACAGCAAGGGTGAAAAACAGAGATTATGGATTATAGATACAGCTCAGCTCTCATGAGCTTATTATGCTCCAGTAACAAAGTAGAGTTTTTGAATATCAAATAAATGCAATAGTAGAATTGGAAAAGGTACAGCGAAGGGCGACGAAAATGATAGTGGGGATGGGACGACTTTCCTATGAAGAGAGGCTGAGAAGGCTAGGGCTTTTCAGCTTGGAGAAGAGACGGCTGAGGGGAGATATGATAGAAGTGTATAAAATAATGAGTGGAATGGATCGGGTGGATGTGAAGCGACTGTTCACGCTATCCAAAAATACTAGGACTAGAGGGCATGAGTTGAAGCTACAGTGTGGTAAATTTAAAACGAATCGGAGAAAATTTTTCTTCACCCAACGTGTAATTAGACTCTGGAATTCGTTGCCGGAGAACGTGGTACGGGCGGTTAGCTTGACGGAGTTTAAAAAGGGGTTAGATAGATTCCTAAAGGACAAGTCCATAGACCGCTATTAAATGGACTTGGAAAAATTCCGCATTTTTAGGTATAACTTGTCTGGAATGTTTTTACGTTTAGGGAGCGTGCCAGGTGCCCTTGACCTGGATTGGCCACTGTCGGTGACAGGATGCTGGGCTAGATGGACCTTTGGTCTTTCCCAGTATGGCACTACTTATGTACTTATGTACTTATGCAATGCACCTGTGAGGAAAATCCAGATTATAGGGTCTTTTACTAAACTGTGGTATAATTTGCACTCTATGGCTAATGCCAAAATTACTGTGTGGTGAGTGCAAAGGCTTTGTGGTGAATGCAGGGGGTTGGCCCAGGATCTGTCCTGCAGAGAGAGAATGCACAGACACCATGTTACAGCCCTCAAGCACTGTATGTAACACAGTGCTAGACATGGAAAAAATGGAAAGAAAAACACTGTGTGACTGAGCACCCACCTGTCCATAAGTATCCTTTCCCCCCACCAGATATTAGTCTCCCTTTCCTGTCTCCTTCCCCATCATCAATCGCAAGCCCCAATCCCCCCCTCATTTGCAAGCGTCCAACATGAAACCTCACTCTGGTACACACTGCCCTTCCATAGCCCTATCCCCCCACCCCTTGACTTCTGGGACTTACTGGGGGTCTGCAGTCCCTTTCTATTGCCACCTGGGCTGGCACCTCTTCCCACATGGCGCCACATGGACTCTTGCGGGTACAGACACCATTATGGAGGTGGTACATTGCCCTGATGACTATGAAGAGGAACTGCTGGATGGCCAGACCCCAGAGGTCCTATTTAGCTACAGGGGCTGGACGTCATGTCGGGGGGCTGGATCTGGACATGCAAATGTTATGCAGAGGGGGATTTGGGCTGCCATATATTGTGGAGAGAGGGATCGAGGCTTGTGATAGATGTCAGGGAGGGGGATTGGAAGTCACTTATGAGCCGCACGGCCACTCTACTTCTTGGCAGCCAACTGCAGAGAGTACAGCTGCACTCTTGAATGGTGGTATCAGCAGTTGGAGCAGCTAGCACAGAGTAAAGATCCATACGCCAGCTGTCAAAGCTGGCCACACCTCCTCCCGCCTCTGTCATACATAGACCAGGTCCATTCCTGCCTTAGGCAGCTAACAGCAGTTTTCATGGAAAGGCCCTTTCTTTTTTTAGCATAGTACACATTAGCACAGGCTGCCCTTTTGTCTACTGCACTGGTTACACCACGAAAGCTGCTTAATGCCGCTTAGTAAAACAACCTCTATTTTTATTGTGTAGCTATCTGATTTTTATTGATCAAAGGTCATTGGTAGAAATGGAGAAACTTATTTTTACATGGTAAATAAACAGATTAACAGTTCAGGGATGATTGAATATTTTGAGATTTGTAGCAGTAAAATCAAGACAAATTTGTTTTTGGTAAAGCATCTTATTTGGGCTTGATTTCCATAATAATCATATAATGGTTTGCTTCCATATTTTTGAATCAGCTGTTCAACTAGGTTTACCTGCTCCTGGACCTCTAGAGAGGGAAAAGGGATGATAAAGACAGTCAAAATTAATTAATAACTGATAAATTTTAAGAACTTTGCAAAGCCAGCACCCGATATTGAACTGAGAAGTGATTTTCAGTGTTTGCTCTCATGGGTTTTCCTTGGGGTAAACATTTGTTCGATCATTAAGGCATTTAAAAAAAAGGTTTGTGCAAAGGTATATTCACCTATGAAATAACAAGTGTACAGTCAATTTCCACACATTAAAATGTTCTGATGTGGGTTAAAAAATTTTATTAACACAACTATGTGATATGAACCAAAACAAATCTATAAAAATACCGGAAAAAGCTATGGGGCTCTTTTTCTAAAGGGTGTTAATCCCTAAGGCATATGTAGTGTGTGAAATACAGGCAGCTGCAAAACATATTAAAGCATATGGTATTTTGTCTGTTGGCGGGCAGTAACTTAGATTTAGATTTATTGTTTATAATCTGCCCTTGTCTAGACTGGAAAACAGGCAAAACAAACATAATCATAAATACCAACAACACCAGCAATAAAAACAATCATCGAAAAAAGTATTAACTCATAAGTACATAAGTATTGCCATATTGGAACAGACCAAAGGTCCATCAAGTCCAGCATCCTGTTTCCAACACTGACCAATCCAGGTCACAAATACCTGGCAAGGTCCCAAAACAATACAATACATTTTATGCTGCTTATCCTAGAAATAAGCAGTGGATTTTCCGCAAGTCTATTTTAATAATGGCTTATGGACTTTTCTTTTAGGAAGCTATCCAAACCTTTTTAAAACCCCGCTAAGCTAACTGCTTTTACCACGTTCTCTGGCAACATACAGGCTTATTTTCGAAAGTGATCGCCGGCCATTTCCTGACATAAATCGGGAGATGGCCGGCAATCTCTCAAAAGCGGCGAAATCGGTATAATCGAAAGCGGCGTTTTTGACAGCATCGCCGCTTTCCCGTCGCCTCGCCGGTGAAAGTTCAAGGGGGCGTGTCGGTGGCTTAGCGACAGCGGGACATGGGCGGGCATGGGCGTGGCTACCAGATGGCCAGCTTCAGCGCATAATGGAACAAAAAAAGCGGCGTTAAGCAGTATTTGTTACGTCTGTGCTCACCTCGCCCTGACAGCAGTATGCAGGTCCCTGGAGCAGTTTTTTTATGGGTGCAGTGCACTTCAGGCAGGTGGACCCAGGCCCATCCTCCCTTACCTGTTACACTTGTGGTGGTAAATGGGAGCCCTTTAACCCCCCCCCAAAACCCACTGTACCCACATGTAGGTGCCCCCCTTCACCCTTTAGGGCTATGGTAGTGGTGTAGAGTTGTGGAGAGTGATTTTGGGGGGGATTTGGGGGGCTCAGCACCCAAGGTAAGCAAACTATGCACCTGGGAGCAATTTTTGCAGTGCCCCCTAGGGTGTCCGGTTGGTGTCCTGGCATGTCAGGGGGACCAGTGCACTACGAATGCTGGCTCCTCCCATGACCAAATGCCTTGGATTTGGTCGGGTTTGAGATCGCCGGCATTAGTTTCCATTATTGCCGGAAACCAATGCCGGCAATCTCTAAAGCCAGCCGAAATGCTAAGATTTGGCCAGCTCCGACCGTATTATCGAAATGAAAAATAGCCGGCTATCTTATTTCGATAATACGGTTGGGCTGGCACCGTTCGATTATGCCCCTCCACGTCATCCCCATGGTATTGCTGTATTCTGACATTTGGAAGATCAAGGTCCAAAATCCACACCTTGCTCCTTCTTTTTGTGCATTCAGAGCCCGAGAATACAGTGCAGACAAATTAAAGGAAATCAGTTATTGTAAAACAAAAAATAAATAATATCAGTCTTGGTTGCATATTATCTTTTTAGAATTCCCTTTGCACAGATTTAATAATACACCTATACACTTTTATCTTATAAATACAATGCTTGCATTAATTACATTTCAAGTGACTGGTGGTAAATGCAAGTTCAGTGTCTCAGGGGTATGAGAGACCAAGAGGGGCTGCAGAAGCATGAGACTATGAGGGGCATAATTGAATGTCGCCTGCGAAATAGGTCGCTGGCGATCTATTTTGGCAGCGGCGCAACAGCTGGCCGGAACCGTATTTTCAAAAAAGATGGCCGGCCATCTTTTTTTTCGATAATACGGTTTAGCCCGGCCAAATGCCAGAGTTCACCGGGTTTGAGATCGCCGGTTTCGTTTTTCAACGATAATGGTAAAATAATGCCGGCCATCTCAAACCCGGCGAAATCCAAGGCATTTGGTCATGGGAGGAGCCAGCATTTGTAGTGCACTGGTCCCCCTGACATGCCAGGATACCAACCAGGCACCCTAGGGGGCACTTCTAAAAATGTTACAAAAATACACAAATAGCTCCCAGGTGCATAGCTCCCTTACCTTGGGTGCTGAGCCCCCCAAATCCCCCCCCAAACACACTCCCCACACCTCTACACCCTTACCACAGCCCTTATGGGTGAAGAGGGGCACCTACATGTGGGTACAGTGGGTTTTGGGGAGGTTGGAGGGCTCAACACTTAGCACCACATGTGTAACAGGTAGGAGGGGGTGGACCTGGGTCTGCCTGCCTGAAGTGCACTGCACCCATTAAAAACTGCTCCAGGGACTTGCATACTGCTGTCAGGGAGCTGGGTATGACATTTGAGACTGGCATACAGGCTGGCAAAAAAGTGTTTTATTTTAATTTTTTAGTGTGGGAGGGGGTTGGTAACCACTGGGGGAGTATGGGGAGGTCATCCCCCATTCCCTCCAGTGGTCATCTGGTCAATTCGGGCACCTTTTTGAGGCTTGGTTGTGAAAATTAAAGGACCAAGTAAACCCAGCGAAATACTGATGAATGCCACTTAATTTTTTTCCATTATCCGCAAAAGCCGGCCATCTGGTAGCCACGCCCATGCCCACCCATATTCCGCCTTCGCTTCACCGCCGACACGCCCCCTTGAACTTTCGCTGGTGCGGCGCCGCTTTTGATTATACCGATTTCGCCGCTTTTGCGAGATTGCCGGCCATCTCCCGATTTATGTCGGAAGATGGCCGGCAATCACTTTTGAAAATAAGCCTGATAGTGGCAGAGGTTAGGCAGTTTGATTCTGGCATTTATAATCTGCTTAACCATCAGTTCAAACAATCATACATTGTGAGCAGGTGCTTTCTCTGTCTCTAGAGGACTAAGGTTTTGCATCTGAGGCAGGTGGAGGTTAAGGGACTTGCCCAAGGTCACCAGGAGCTGCAGTGGGAATTGAGCCCAGGATGCCAGGGTCAAAGCCTGCTGTACTCACTGTTGGGCTACTCCTCCATTCCTTGCAGACATGGCAGGTAGACTATTAGGATGTAAACCTTATACACACTTAACTGGCCATATTTTAATCCTTTTCTCTGGGTTTTACTCATAGTAAGACAGAGCCCTGTGAGTAATCGGAAAAGAAAACTGAGGGGGTGGCAGCATTGCATTTCCTTTGTGGGTTTCCTCTTTGACAGTTTCTGAGGATTGTGGTTGACTTTACTTTTTAATTCGTTGGAAATTACCCCATTGTAGTATTTCTCTTTCACATTTTGTGTTTTTTTTCTTTGTAAGCTCATTCTTTATGCTCTACACTTGATGTTCTAGAGTCCTTGTATTTTCAGGTTCATTTACACACTTTCGATTTCATGTTGTATTATTGATTTTCAGCCTTTGCAAAATGTTGTTACAGAGCTAGCTCACTTGATTCATAAGACTAATCACCTTTCTTAGGGGCCCTTTTACCAAACTGTGGTAAAAGTGACCTTACCACGCCCTCACACCAGTCATTCCCACGCACTAAGGCCATTTTTTAAGCAGGGGTAAAATGGCTGATTTTCCTATTTTTCCTATTAATGGCCACGTGCTAATTTTACGCAGCTTTGAAATAATCCTCTTCAAATAAGTGTACGTCGACTTTTTAATTAATTACATTTATCAAATTTTATCAATTTTTCTCAGTTGAAGCTTCCCTTTGTTTTGCTTACAGTAGGGGAAAGAATCTTAAGGAGATTTTAAGTCCCTCGGTTCTGAGAACGAATAAAGTACAAGATTTTTTGACAATAAATGGAAGTGGACATCACGCCTGTGGTGCATGCCAAATGTGCACTATAATGATGGTGACCTCAATATTTAAAGATCCACAATCAGAGAGAAGTATTGACTTGCCTGCCTGGTGCGAAGGTGGCGGACCTCACGCGTCACCTAGATAGGATTTTAGATAGTGCTGGGGAGGAGTCCGCTGTCTTGGTACATGTGGGTACCAATGACATAGGAAAATGTGGGAGAGAGGTTCTGGAAGCCAAATTTAGGCTCTTAGGTAGAAAGCTCAACTCCAGATCCTCTAGGGTAGCATTTTCTGAAATGCTACCTGTTCCACGTGCGGGGCCCAAGAGACAGGCAGAGCTCCAGAGTCTCAATGCGTGGATGAGACGATGGTGCAGGGAGGAGGGTTTTAGATTTGTTAGGAACTGGCCAAAATTCTGGGGAAGGGGGAGCCTATTCCGAAAGGATGGGCTCCCGAATCATTTAACCACCATGTCCAAAGGAGTGGAGGAGTGAGTTAGGCGTGTATGCTGAAACGGAAGTCGTTTACAGCTGAACCGGTGTTGGCGGTGCCACTCTTAAACCCTTACGAGTTATCAGCTTGGAGTTTTTGGCTCCCGTGGAGGTTACATTGAATATCATCTGGAAGGTGCTCCAGGACCTAACGGTGGTAGTAAATAAGTTTGCTACTGAATAAGTACCTGTATGTAAGCCACATTGAGCCTGCCATGAGTGGGAAAGCGCGGGGTACAAATGTAACAAAAAAAAAATATATAATCTTATTAGTGAGCCACATGGATAATCTAATCGAATCCTTTGAGAATGAAAAATTGATACGGCAAATTAAGTTCTACAGGAGTAGGAAATGGTTAAGATTTTGAAGATGATAATAGAGCAGGAAAATTTGAACAAAATTAATATTATTACAGATGATTAATATCGGGATTGTTGTTTTCCAAGAGTTCCGGGTATGACTCCTAAAGTTTTTTCCTCTGAAATGATTCCTCTTAGTATATTAATTCAAAAGGAGTGAAGCCTGTGAAACTGGGATTACCTTAATCAGTGGGAATTGGATTAGAGACTCAAGTGTTTGTATTGTTAAATAATTTCTGATTTTAAAAGAGAAAAAATGAAATCAGTTGTATTATTTCCACTAATATTGGACAATAAGTATGTTTCCAACGGAATAAATTGACTATATACCATTTTGGGTTTGAAGAAGCCAACCAGACGATCAATGTGGAATAATGATTCAGATAACTAATAACTGGGGATAATCAGGTTAATACCACGTTTTCTTTGTTTACTGTTGTTTAATTGATCTCCTTGTCTTGTTTCACTCTCCCTATTTTGTGGTCTAAGGAAGAGTATAGAATTACCTGATTGAAATAATTCTTGTATTATTTTGTCTGTAATTCTGGCAAGTTATTTTAGTGCTTGTAAAATTAAATTGTTTTAAATAAAATAAAATTTTAAAAGTGGAATGGGGGGTCTTGAGATGGGGGAATAAGGAGGGACAAGGGGGGGTTACAAGTTTATAGTTGGGTCAGCAGAGAATGGCAGTTTGATATTAAGAGTTTGCAGTTCAAGATTCTATTAGTGCTAAGGAATTAAACATTTTAAAACTTTTGATGACTACGGTACTCTTGAATTGTTGGATTTGACCCAGATTTGTACATGTACTGCTGCTATTGGTTGTCAATAAAAATGTTATATGATAAGTTAGGGGTTGGTGAGAGAGGAGTTAAGTATATCGTTGTCTAGTGAGTTGAACTGGGACACTTTCATGTACTACTACTACTACTTAACATTTCTAGAGCGCTACTAGGGTTACGCAGCGCTGTACAGTTTAACAAAAAAGGACAGTCCCTGCTCGAAGGAGCTTACAATCTAAAGGACGAAATGTCAAGTTGGGGCAGTCTAGATTTTTTTGAATAAAGATATAGTGGTTAGGTGCCGAAGGCGACCTTGAAGAGGTGGGCTTTGAGCAATGATTTGAAGATGGGCAGGGAGGGGGCCTGGCGTATGGGCTCGGGGAGTTTGTTCCAGGCCTGGGGTGAGGCAAGGCAGAAAGGGCGGAGCCTGGAGTTGGCCGTGGTGGAGAAGGGTACTGAAAGGAGGGATTTGTCTTGAGAGCGGAGGTTACGGGTAGGGACGTAAGGGGAGATGAGGGTAGAGAGGTAAGGAGGGGCTGCAGATCGAGTGCATTTGTAGGTTAGTAGGAGAAGCTTGAACTGTATGCGGTACCTGATCGGAAGCCAGTGAAGTGATTTGTACCATGTCTATTTACCTGAACTTATTATCAGGAATTAACATATAATTAATGGGTGGGGGAAGGGGGAGGGGGAAAATTGTTAAAAATTTGATGACGACATATCTTTTTGTACTCTTATGTATGCTCTGACAATTGAAGCTATGTAGTGGGAGGCGGGGCTGGTGGTTGGGAGGCGGGGATAGTGCTGGGCAGACTTGTAGGGACTGTGCCCTGAAAAAGACAGGTACAAATCAAGGTAAGGTATACACAAAAAAGTGGCACATTTCTTGGGCAGACTGGATGGACCGTGCAGGTCTTTTTCTGCCGTCATCTACTATGTTACTATGTTTACTCAGAAAAAAATGGAATGGTACCATTTCTATTAATAACTTCTTCAGACAACTTTAAGATCTGTTTTTAAAATGCAAAGTTATGTGCTTTAAACCATTTGGCACTTCAAGCATCTGTAGTTAGAAGCTAAAATCGGGTTTTAGAAATCCGACACAGCTGCTGGTTTTTCTGACACAGTCCAGAGTTGAGCTAAAGGAGCCTGTGGTGATTGACTGTTTAACATTCAGGGCATCTGACGAAGCCAAGTCGAACAGCCACGGAGTGAAGTAAGGTATATAAGTATGTTTATGTCAATAACTTTTTTAATAAAATGATGGTCTGATTCTTCTTTTTCTTTAACAGCTTATGTTCCATGAGCCCTGATAAAGTTTGCAAAACTGTGGCCTCTGTTGGCCGTGGAAAAGAGATATTTGATGATATGAAGAGTCAGTGCATCTCTAAAAACCTAAGTAAAGAGCTCATTTGAATTTTGCATATATATATATATATGAATAAAAACTTTTGGGGAGTTTTTTTTTTAGCCAATGGTGACTGCATGAACTCCCAGAATTGCTTGGCTTTGTAGCCAAAAAGGAGTCAGTTGAGGCTTTTCCTCCCATTTTTAATAAAATTATTAACAATATTGAGAAAACTTGATAACATTTGATACATTTAATTAAAAATTCAATGTACACTTTTTGAAGAGGATTATTTCAAAGTTATCCTCGTTGGTCCCCACGTGCTAATTTTCCCATTAGTGTGTGAGGCCCTACCGCCACCCCTTATGGAAGCGGTAAGGGCTCGCATGCTAATTGGTTACCGTGAGGCAACGTAGCTGCCCTAACCGATTAATGTACAACACACCCACTCTCCGCTCCAGACCTGCCCCAGCACTAAAAAATAAACACATGGGTAGCAAGTGCAAATGGCAAAAAGTACCAAGGACACCTCAGCGCACCCCGCAGTAAGTCATTTCTTACTCTGGTGAGCACGCGTTAATGCTTAATGCTGCTTACTAAAGAACCCCTCTTAGCCTTCCATGTAGCCTAAAGGAACGGGGAGTCCACTACACTCACCCACCTTCCAGTGTTCAAACTCATGTTACAGTACACGCGCTCACCCTCAGAATCAGAGACCCTTGTACCCTTTAAAGCCTGCCATAACCAACCACTGTGAGCTATGGTAATGTTCAAATCATGTCTCTCATATAAATGGAGAAATGTTCCCAATCTCTGGCAGTTGAAACCCTCTGCTCTGTGTGCAGCAGTGGCTAAGAAAGCACGTAGCAGAGACACCTTTCTTTGCTTCATATTATTTTGTTTATATCATATTTGAGTTCCTGAGGAAGTTTATACGAAACCCTGCAGAGTCGGACTCTTTATGATTTGTTGTGGGCGCAGGAGCGCTTTCGTACGGGGACAACGACAGTTTGATCTGTCTCCTGAAAGAAGGAAAGCATTTTGGAATAGTAGATTTAGTAGCTGTGATTTTTCCTGACCTGAACGCAATATTGAATATCCAAGATGAGAATACCTTACCCGACTGGAATGAGGCATTGAATATCTAGGAATGAATTCAGGTGGGAACAACCAGCTACATAACGATAAGTGCCCTATTGCTATTTATAGTATTAGAGACCTCAAAGAGATTTAAAACAAAAAAATCCTTTCATATATTTGCGTGAGGTAGGATGGAGTAATGCATTGGAGTGATTGATTCAGACACTTGTTTACAATTTGTATACCTCTCTATATTAAGTTAATCATTATTTAGAATAAAGAGCAAGGGTGTGTTATTTTGCTCACGCAATAAAAGATAAATTATGGAGAAGTTCTATGATTGAGAAGCTTGTCCACCCTTAGAGACATAGATCATTTCGATGATGTCTCACTTGGGTGAGTTTATATTCTGAGAACTCTCTAATATTATACAAAATATTTGTTTATAGAGCTTGGTAGTGTCTGGTCAATTATCTGTCTATATATTAACTCCTCCTTAGTATACCCTGGTTCTTGGATACTTTTGCTTCTGATTTATTTGGGGATTGTTTTTTCAAAGTATTCTGTTAGCATGAGTTTTCTATGTAGTATTCTATAGTACTTTGGCTTGTTCAGTTTTCTTGATAGATGTATTGATATTTTAGGGCCCCACTGTAATATTTAGGGCATATTTGGGGGAAGCATATGTGTGTTGGAGGACCATGGCTCAGTGGAGGATAAAGAGTGCACCCTCTTATATTTCCCCTAGCTCTCAATGTGCCTTGCAGCCACTGAGGCCAGTACTACTATTTCCATTGAAGTTATTGGGAGTGGGGTAGGTGTGTGGTAGGAGTAGGGGCGTGGGCAGGGCAAATCAGGTGGCAGGTGTTTCTCTAGTGCCCATCCATCCAACCTGTTGGCCCACCCAAAAATTGCCATCTGGCTATGCCACTGATTTCAAATAACCCCAAAACATCCTTCTGCAACAGAAACTTCTGCCTGAAATTTGAGACATTTCTGAGAATTTTATTTTCAATAGGATAGAGCTCCAGTGCATCAAGCTTGCAAAACAGTTCATCTCTTAATTAATGAAACCCCAGAATTCATTGAGCCAACAGCTCAGTAGTGTCAAAGACTTCATGAATATGTCAATGTTGAAGGAGGAAACTTTGAACACAAATTATTAATTAACTAAGAAAAAAAATCATACCAATATATTTTCAAAGGTCAGACTATATGTTTAAACAATTGCAAAGTATTTTGAAACATAAGAATAGCCATATTGGGTCAGACCAATCATCCATCTAGCCAGGTATCCTGCTTCCAACAGTGCCAAGCTAGGTCACAAGTACCTGGCAGAAACCCAATTCATAGCACCATTATTACTTATACGGTCTGTGCCAGAGCCAGTGGTGGGAGGCGGGACTGGAGGTTGGGAGGCAGGGATAGCGCTGGGCAGACTTATACGGTCTGTGCCAGAGCCGGTGGTGGGAGGCGGGGATAGTGCTGGGCAGACTTATACGGTCTATGCCAGAGCCGGTGGCTGGGAGGCGGGGCTAGTGCTGGGCAGACTTATAAGGTCTGTGCCCTGAAGAGCACAGGTACAAATCAAAGTAAGGTATACACAAAAGTAGTACACATGAGTTGTCTTGTTGGGCAGACTGGATGGACCGTGCAGGTCTTTTTCTGCCGTCATCTACTATGTTACTATGTATTCCATGCTACCAATCCCATGGCAAGCAGTGGCTTCCTCCATGGCCATCTCAATAACAGACTATGGACTTTTCTTCCAGGAACTTGTCTAAACCTTTTTTTAAACCCAGACACACTGCTGTTACTACATCATCCAGCAGTGAGTTTCAGAGCATCTCTAATCACCTCCCTTCCATCATGGCCTCCGAGTCTGTCGACAAGGCTGTCTCTGCTTACAATGCCACTCTGTCCTCTGCTCTGGACGCCCTTACACCATCCATCTCCCGTCCAACAAGGCGTACTAATCCCCAGCCCTGGCTGACCCCTTGCATCCGATACCTTCACTCCTGCGCCCGATCTACTGAACGCATCTGGAGGAAGTCTCGCGCCCATCCCGACTTCATTCATTACAAATTCATGCTATCCTCCTGCCAGTCCTCCCTATTCCTTGCCAAACAGGACTATTACACCCAATTGACTCATTCTCTCGGCTCCAACCCTCTTCGCCACCCTTAACTCCCTCCTCAAAGTGCCCTCCGCTCCCACCCACCCCTCACTCTCTCCTCAATCATTGGCTCACTACTTCCGTGACAAGGTACAGAAGACCAGCCTCGAATTCACTACCAAGCCACCTCCCCCTCTTCTCCCTTTAACCCACTCCCTCAACCAACCAACCCAGGCCTCCCTTCTCCTCTTTTCCTGATATCACCGAGGAGGAACCCACCCACCTTCTTTCCTCCTCGAAATGCACCACCTGTTTCTTCTGATCCCATCCCTACCAACTTACTAAACTCCATCTCTCCTACTGTCACCCCCCCCCCCCATCTGTCATATCCTCAACTTCTCTCTCTCTACTGCAACTGTCCCTGTCACCTTCAAGCATGCTGTAGTCACACCTCTTCTCAAAAAACCATCACTAGACCTTACCTGTCCTTCCAACTACCGCCCCATCTCCCTCCTACCCTTCCTCTCCAAGATACTTGAACGCGCCATTCACAGCCGCTGCCTTGATTTTCTCTCCTCTCATGCCATCCTCGATCCGCTTCAATCCGGTTTTGCCCTCTACACTCGACAGAAACAGCACTCACTAAAGTCTGTAATGATCTGTTCCTTGCCAAATCCAAAAGTCACTACTCCATCCTCATCCTCCTCGACCTATCCACCGCTTTTGACACTGTCAATCATAATTTACTTTCTACTCTATCCTCATTTGGGTTCCAGGGCTCTGTCCTCTCCTGGTTCTCCTCCTATCTCTCCCACCGTACCTTCAGAGTCCATTCTCATGGATCTTCCTCCACACCCATTCCACTCTCTGTTGGAGTTCCTCAGGGATCTGTCCTTGGACCCCTTCTTTTTTTCAATCTACACCTCTTCCCTGGGCTCGCTGATCTCATCTCATGGTTTCCAATATCATCTTTATGCAGACGACACCCAGCTTTATCTCTCCACACCAGACATCACTGTGGAAACCCAGGTCAAAGTATCGGCCTGCTTATCCGACATTGCCGCCTGGATGTCCAACCGTAACCTGAAACTGAACATGGCCAAGACCGATCTCATTGTCTTTCCACCCAAACCCACCTCTCCTCTCCCTCCACTCTCTATTTCAGTCGACAACACCCTCATCCTCCCCGTCTCATCTGCCCGCAACCTAGGAGTCATCTTCGACGTCTCCCTCTCCTTCTCTGCCCATATCCAGCAGACAGCCAAGACCTGTCGCTTCTTTCTCTATAACATCAGCAAAATTCGCCCCTTCCTCTCCGAGCACACCACCCAAACTCTCATCCATGCTCTTATCACCTCTCGCCTTGACTACTGCAACCTACTCCTCACTGGCCTCCCACTTAACCATCTATCCCCCCTGCAATCCGTTCAGAACTCTACTGCCCGTCTTATCTTCCGCCTAGACCGATATGCTCATATCACCCCACTCCTTAAGTCACTTCACTGGCTTCCGTTCAGGTACCGCATTCAGTTCAAGCTTCTCTTACTAACCTACAAATGCATTCAATTTGCAGCCCCTCACTACCTCTCTACCCTTATCTCCCCTTACGCCCCTACCTGAAACCTCCGCTCACAGGACAAATCCCTCCTCTCAGTACCCTTCTCCACCACCACCAACTCCAGGCTCCGCCCTTTCTGCCTCGCCTCACCCTATGCTTGGAATAAACTCCCTGAGCCCATATACCAAGCCCCCTCCCTACCCATCTTCAAATCCTTGCTCAGAGCCCACCTCTTCAATGTCGCTTTTGGCACCTAACCATTGTACCTCTATCCAGGAAATCTAGACTGCCCCAATTTGATTGACTGCACTTTTTTGTCCTTTAGATTGTAAGCTCCTTAAGCAGGGACTGTCCTTCTTTGTAAATTGTACAGCGCTGCGTAACCCTGGTAGCGCTTTAGAAATGTTGAATAGTAGTAGTAGTGGAGCTTAACTATTTTTTGAGTGAAAAATATTTCCTTCTACTTGTTTTAAACATATTTCCATGTCATTTCATTGACCTGGTCTTTGTACTTTTTGAAAGTGAAAAATTGATTCACTTCTTATAGACCTCAATTCTATCCCCCTCAGCTGTCTCTTTTCCAAGCTGAAGAGCCCTTTAGCCTTTCTTCATGTGAGAGGAGTTCCATCCCCTTTATCATTTTGGTCACTCGTCTTTGAACATTTTCTAATTCCACTATATATTTTTTCAGATGCAGCGATACACAATGCATTGCTCACATATCTTTGCAGTGAGAACTGCAGCAATGAAAATCCTTAGAAGTGAGAATAATAGTAAAAGGATTAAACACATTTTAGGGTCACATTATAAACGAATGCAAGGCTGTCAGAGGACAGAACACTTGGGTGTCTACTATCAGTGACCCTCCAGGACTCGGAGAAATCTGCAGCAAAGTCCAGAGCCTCAGTGTTGCCTTCAAATAAGTGGGACCCGTCCCATGCCGCTAGGGGAAATCTGAATACTCACCTGGCCTCCCACCAACACCAGGAGTCAGCAGCTGCCACAGAATTGGGAGTGAAGCTTTCTCCCCCTCCCCAGCCAACACATCCATCTAGGAGCCAGCGTAGGCTGCCTCTCCAGCCCTGCACCACATGGATATTGATCAGGGTCTCATCCACAGACTCCAAGTTTTAAAAAATGTTTTATATTATACTGGTGGACTTCTGGGTGGGTGTGGGCTCTGCAATACCAAGGTTAAAAATGTTTTGTTATATTCTGGGCTTCTGGGTGGGGGATAGGGAAGGGCAAGACTGAGGCCAGATTATGGGGGATGGGAGGTAGGGAAGGGCAGGGCAGGGCTGGGCTGGGCTGTGCTACAGGATGATTTCAGAGATTGCAGGTTACCAGTTCCAGGTGGAAATGTTGGGGCAGTCCTGGATTTCTGACCACCCCATTATGGGACTTGCAGCACTGATTTCCATGGGCAGGATCAGGCACTGCAAATCCCACACTGCTTTAGGTTATAAATTCTAAACCAGGACTGTCCCAAAATCTCCAGCCTGGAACTGTGTAACCTGACATCTCTGTGACTCCTAATTTTTGGTCCTTTATTCTGCAATTGGTAAGGGGTGGTCTGTGTTCTGTATGTGACCAAGGTGAGAGATTTCTATATGAGCCTGGCATTTCCAACAGGAATGTCAGTCTCAGAAGGGACAGAAAGCAGTAGAGCCAGAGGAAAGAAAGACTTCAAAGCTATTTGTCTGTTTTATGAACACAGCTTAATCGGGCATTTGGAAGGATATGTGCCATTTGCTTGTTATTATTTTTCAGGATACTGTGATGTGTGTTGAGATGTTTGCCTTATAGTAGACATAAGTTATGGGATAATATAACTGTGTTTCCATTAAGTATTATGTGGTTTATGTTGATACAGGACAGCTGTTGGGCTGTCTGTTTACTTACAAATCCATCATCAAGTGCACTCTTAAGGCATTATTTAGTAGTATCCCAAGAAACATTATTTATTTATTTGCAGTGTTTTTATCCCCCATTTCCCCACACATTAGCAGGCTCAATGTGGCTTACAAGTCACCGTATTTGGGAGCTCCAATACGGTCGATGTTAAAGAAAAACAAAGAAAATCAGGGTAAGGAAGGTAGGGGTAAATGGGAACAATAAATGGCAAAGATATTAAAAAAAAAAAACATGGTCATTGAAATTAGGGCAGAAACAGCAGGGTAGGCCTTACAAAACAGATAGGTCTTCAAAGATCCCCTGAATTGTAGATGGTCATGTATCGTTTTCACTGCTTTTGGTAATGCATTCCACAGTTACGTACTTAAATAGGTGAAATTGGTCGCGTAGGCCGTCGTATATTTAAGGCCAATGCAATTAGGATAGTGAAGATTCATATAGGTTTGAGATGAGCTGATCCTATTCACACCTATATACAAAGTTCCGCGTTAGGAGTTACGGATCAAGAAAGGGATCTGGGTGTCGTCGTCGATGATACGCTGAAACCTTCTGCTCAGTGTGCTGCTGCGGCTAGGAAAGCGAATAGAATGTTGGGTGTTATTAGGAAGGGTATGGAGTCCAGGTGTGCGGATGTTATAATGCCGTTGTATCGCTCCATGGTGCGACCGCACCTGGAGTATTGTGTTCAGTACTGGTCTCCGTATCTCAAAAAAGATATAGTAGAATTGGAAAAGGTACAGCGAAGGGCGACGAAAATGATAGTGGGGATGGGACGACTTTCCTACGAAGAGAGGCTGAGAAGGCTAGGGCTTTTCAGCTTGGAGAAGAGACGGCTGAGGGGAGATATGATAGAAGTGTATAAAATAATGAGTGGAATGGATCGGGTGGATGTGAAGCGACTGTTCACGCTATCCAAAAATACTAGGACTAGAGGGCATGAGTTGAAGCTACAGTGTGGTAAATTTAAAACGAATCGGAGAAAATTTTTCTTCACCCAACGTGTAATTAGACTCTGGAATTCGTTGCCGGAGAACGTGGTACGGGCGGTTAGCTTGACGGAGTTTAAAAAGGGGTTAGATAGATTCCTAAAGGACAAGTCCATAGACCGATATTAAATGGACTTGGAAAAATTCCGCATTTTTAGGTATAACTTGTCTGGAATGTTTTTACGTTTGGGGAGCGTGCCAGGTGCCCTTGACCTGGATTGGCCACTGTCGGTGACAGGATGCTGGGCTAGATGGACCTTTGGTCTTTCCCAGTATGGCACTACTTATGTACTTATGTACTTATGTTAGCTCTGGGCCCACCCAAAATGTCAAGTCTGCCTATGCTACTGGTACAAACGCCTTGGGTGAATCTCTTCATGCAAGCGGTTAATAAATCCCAATCAATAAATAAAATGTGCTTGCCATTCCCAAGCGAAGGGAAGAAGGTACAATGTACTCTTTAGACTGTGAGCCCACTAGGGACAGACTGAGTACCTGCAAATGAACTTGTAAACCGCTTAGGTCTAAGAAGTTATATAAATATTTAAATGAATGAAAAAAAGGAAGAAGGAAGGAAGTCTGGAGCTTGGTTCTACTTCCAGCCTAACTGTGCCCTCACTAGTTCACCTTCCAGGCTTGGAAAAATATTTCTTGATTCGTATTGCAAACAAATATTACAGAATTTAATACAGTTGACACCTTGAGGTATAAAGTTCTATTTATTTAAGAAATGCATTGAAACCCACATAATGAAATAAATCCATTCTGTTGTTACCAATGACAATTATAATTTTTTAGCTATAAAATATAACAAACATAAAAAAATAAATAACATTTTCTTTCAGTATTTTCAGTGAACGTTTATAAATATAAATATATCAAGTAATGATTCTGTTAAATATTCTCTTCCTCAGCTCCTTCCCGTGGCATTTAGCAGAGCATTTCTTCGTCTGGTGCAGGTGGAGAGTTTGGACACATGTAGCAGCTGTTTCTGTATCTGGAGGCAGACTATCAGCCGAGCACAAACCTTATTGGCCTGGAAGACACAAAAAGACATTTTTAAAAAGTGAGGGTGCGAGACCACCAGTTGAAGAAGCGGCGGCTCCATCAGGAAAGAGTGAGGTTCTTTCCTGCCCTGAAGAAGCCACTAGACCACAGGCCACGTTAAGAGGCCCTTTTACTAACTACCACACGGGTAGTGTATGCCAAATTGACCCAGCAATAGTTTTGAAGTTGGCACGCGTGGAGGGGCATAATCGAACGGGGACGCCCATCTCTTAATCACGCCCCAGTCCTGCCTTCGCTACGGTGCTGACATGCCCCCGTGAACTGTGGTTGTCCCTGCGACGGGAAGCAGTTGGGGACGCCCAAATCGGCTTTCGATTATGCCGATTTGAGCGACCCTGAGAGAAGGACGCCCATCTCCCGATTTGTGTCGGAAGAGGGGCGCCCTTCTCTTTCAAAAATGCCCCTGACAGTTTCCTGTGCTAGAAAATGATTTTCTGTTTTATACTGCAGGAGCGTTTCTGGTGATAATCGGCAATGTGGCCACATTGCTGAGTGCTGCCTGATTACCGCATGAGTAGCGCATGATCCCTTGCTGCCAATTAAATAGGTGGCAGTAAGGGCTCAGGCAGTAAATAGCCACACGCTACTTTTAAGGGAAGGGAAATGGGACTTGATATATTGCATTTCTGAGGTTTTTGCAACTACATTCAAAGCCGTTTACATATATTCAGGTACTTATTTTGTAGCAGGGGCAATGGAGGGTTAAGTAACTTGCCCAGAGTCACAAGGAGCTGCAGTGGGAATCAAACTCAGTTCCCCAGGATCAACGTTCACTGCTACTCCTCTGCTCCGCTCCTAGTGCACATTTAATAACATTTACTGCCCAATTTAATAAAAGGCCTTTTTACCCGCCGCAGTAAAAAATGGTCTAGCGAGCACTAATTTCATGCGCCCACACTAGCACAGGCCACTTTTTACCACAGCTTAGTAAGAGGTTCCCGGTGGTAGGTTCAGGAAGGGCATCCTGACTCAGGGCTGAGGGAGGGGAGGTGGATGGATGGATGGAGTCGTGTGGATGGAAGCAGGGAGGGAGGGAGCTGTAAACATGTGGATGGAGTGTGGATGCAGGGGGTCTGGAATAAAGATTGGTGAGGGGGATGTACATGGAGAGGGGAAGGGAAAAGGGGGAAATACAGCACATGGATAGAAGGGGATGGAGAGGAGGACGGGGGGACATGCTGCTCGTAGCTTTTTTGGAAATATACTTCTTTTCTAATTTTGTATTTAGCAGAGTACAGAAGAAAATGCATTTCTGTTACTTTTTCCAGTATTTCAGTATAGAATCTGGCTTTCTTGGGGAGGGGGGTGTCAGATGACTGTGAGGTAAGTTGCAGCGTGACATGGTAGGGGCGGGGCTGGGAACAGGGAGGCATTTTATTTTTTGTGTCCTCTTTTTTTTTTTTTTGTCTCCGCAAATATAGTAACCCTATCCAACTCAGGACATGGACATCCAAGTCAGTACATCACATATACACAGTGCTTTTTTTGTAGAAAAAAAGGTGCCGGTACTCATTATGGGCGGGGTCACCACATATGGCTCCGCCCCATGATAGCCACACCCACATTAGCCACACCGCTTACACCAGCCATGGCGCATATAAACAGACATCATTGAGAATATTATACTAGTATAGGAGAAAAAATTTGATTTTTTTTTCATTATAAATAATTTCTGTAAGCTGTTACAGCTCCAGTATACCCAATGCAAAATAAGACGCCGATGGAAATTCTCAAATTGGACATATTCCAAACACTAAAATGAAAATAAAATGATATTTTCTACCTTTGTTGTCTGGTGACTTTGTTTTTCTATCCATATTGGTCCCAGTCTCTGATTCTGCTGCTATCTATCTGTTCTCTTAACTCCGTTTCCAGGGCTTCCTTTCCATTTATTTCTTTACTTTCCTCCTTTCTTCTTCATTTCTTGCCCTACATTCATAAGTAAAAGCTAGGTCCTCCTCTGTGGAATTGACTGGAGGAGGTATAATGTGGATCCAGCTTTTGCCTATTTTCTCCATCCATGTGCAGTTTTTCTCCTCTCTTCTCTTTCCCTCATAGCCATCCATGTGCATCTTCTTTTTTCTTTCCACCCCTCCATCCATGTCCAGCACTTCTCCTCTCTTTTTTTTTTATTTGTACCCTGCGCTTTCCCACTCATGGCAGGCTCAGTGCGGCTTACATGTTATATACAGGTACTTATTTGTACCTGGGGCAATGGAGGGTTAAGTGACTTGCCCAGAGTCACAAGGAGCTGCCTGTGCCTGAAGTGGGAATCAAACTCAGTTCCTCAGTTCCCCAGGACCAAAGTCCACCACCCTAACCACTAGGCCACTCCTCCACCATTGCGTACTGGCACAAAAAAAGCCCTGCATATACATGTTCATTTCTCAGGTATTTTCGAATGGGATCTGCTGATGTGAGAAATTGATATTCATGTGCTGGGGACGTCCAGCATGATCATCCATTTTACAAATGAAAAAGTCCAAACAATGAACAAGGCAAAATAAAGGACATAGATGTATTTGTGGCAGCATAAGTACATAAGTACATAAGTACATAAGTAGTGCCATACTGGGAAAGACCAAAGGTCCATCTAGCCCAGCATCCTGTCACCGACAGTGGCCAATCCAGGTCAAGGGCACCTGGCACGCTCCCCCAACGTAAAAACATTCCAGACAAGTTATACCTAAAAATGCGGAATTTTTCCAAGTCCATTTAATAGCGGTCTATGGACTTGTCCTTTAGGAATCTATCTAACCCCTTTTTAAACTCCGTCAAGCTAACCGCCCGTACCACGTTCTCCGGCAACGAATTCCAGAGTCTAATTACACGTTGGGTGAAGAAAAATTTTCTCCGATTCGTTTTAAATTTACCACACTGTAGCTTCAACTCATGCCCTCTAGTCCTAGTATTTTTGGATAGCGTGAACAGTCGCTTCACATCCACCCGATCCATTCCACTCATTATTTTATACACTTCTATCATATCTCCCCTCAGCCGTCTCTTCTCCAAGCTGAAAAGCCCTAGCCTTCTCAGCCTCTCTTCATAGGAAAGTCGTCCCATCCCCACTATCATTTTCGTCGCCCTTTGCTGTACCTTTTCCAATTCTACTATATCTTTTTTGAGATACGGAGACCAGTACTGAACACAATACTCCAGGTGCGGTCGCACCATGGAGCGATACAGCATAGAAACATCCATGTTATAAAATGACCACACAGAGTAGAGTCGAGGGGCAGCCTAGTGCTTAGGGTAGTGGGCTGTGAACTAGAAAACTCAGATTCAAGTCCCGCTTCAGCTGTTTGTGTTTTTTTTTTTTAAATTGTGAGCCCTCCATGGACAGAAAAATGCCTACTGTACCGAATGTACACCACTTCTGTAGCCTTCAAGTTTGCAGGTATAGATTACATTCATATACATTACATGTCCAATACCCAGTCTAACTAAATGTAACTCACCTTGATCTACTACTGAAAAAGGTGTGAGCAAAATCCAAATAAATAAATATCATTACATATCATACATATTACGGAACAAGTAGGTATTTTTCTGTCCCTGAATGCTCACAAACAGCTGAAGCGGGATTTAACCAAGTCCCTTGGTTCTCAGCCTACTGCTCTAATTACTAAGTTATTCCTCGTCTGCATGAAAGTCTATTAAGAAATTAATTTTTAAAAGATCTCCATACCACGAATGTCCACAAAACTCTCACAAAGCCCAGTATTCACATTCGGGGAGAGGGTGGAGTACTGCAACCACTGGGGAATTAAGGGGGTGACCCTTTACTCCCTTCAGTGGAGAGCTATTCAACTGGAGCAACTTTCTATAACCAGGCCTAAATACCAACATCTGTCTTTTTGGATTTAGACGTCCCTTCCCTTTCTGAGATTGAAGTTGAATGGCCGTATTTTGGCCCTTCCTTAATCCCATCCCAGAAATGCCCAGACCATGTTCCTGTGTCAGTTGTAGATGTTCATATCCTGGCTTGATAAAATCTAGTTTACAGACATCCAAAGAGATCCAAAGGATGACACACAGCTCCACATGTGTTGGGAGAACAAAAAGTCTTTATTTCAAAGCACCAAATATAGACCCAACATGGGTCCATATTTCAGCGACGGTGGCAAAGATGTTTAGCGGATATACTCTTCAGTCTGAAGAAGTGTTACTGTGACATTTATCACTTGTACTTTTGTTAGCACCATACACAGAAGATTAACTAGTGCACCTTTGTAAAAGGGTCCCATAGAGAGCAATTTTGTTAGACCCCTGATGCAGGCGGTGTCTCCGCTGAAAGACAGACTCGTCGTCTCTGATCTATATTTGGTGCTTTGAAATAAAGACTTTTTGTTCTCGCAACACGTGTGGAGCTGTGTCATCCTCTACTTCTCTGTATCTCTGCTGATTCTCATAGAGGTTTTCCTGTTCTTCTACGATACACATTACAACGTCCAAAACACAAATAGAGCTTTAAAATATAGGCCACAGGGTCTCATCTATTTACAAATCCTACTCAGTTAACTTTGAATTCTTTGAATGGTGCATCAAATATTGATGCAAATTGGCAATAATTTGAGCTTGTACATTCATCTTGCTAAATGCTATTCTGTAAAGATCCATGGGCAACTCTTTTAGGGCCCCTTTTACTAAGCGGTGGTAAGCCGACTGTGAACTTACCGTGCTCCAATCCAGAACTACCACAGGAGCCCGGTGGCAGTTCCCACCCCTAGCGCTCGCCATTTCCAGCACTACAAAAATACATCCTATTTTTGCAGCGCTGGAACTTAACCGGCAGTAATCACTGCCCGGTTCTTCCGCGTTAGCATGGGAGCCCTTACTGCCATCTCAATGGCCATTTCTTTTCTTCAGAAAAAGACAGCCTTTTACTCACTACGGTAAAAGGGGGCCTCAGTGTGCATCAAAAACACACATACAGGTACTTATTTGTACCTGGGGCAATGGTGGGGTAAGTGACTTGCCCAAAGTCACAGGCAGCTGCAGTGGGAATTGAACTCAGTTCCCCAGGACCAAAGTCTGCTGAACTAACCACTAGGCGACTCCTCAGGGAGCCATGGGAGGACGTGGGTGGGTCGAGGTATTCACTAGTGATGTGCATAGTATTACAGAATACCTGGGGATCCACATCTAACTTTCATGCTGGGATTTACACCTGGTTTCAGTTGGTGTAACCTAAAGTTCAGCACAGATCCCAGCGCTACGTCCTTTTCTGTAAAAGGCGCCGATTCCAGAATGCTCGCTACTGATTTTTTTTTCAGTGCCAAATTTTGAGTGAAATTTACCGAATCTAGTCCTTAATGTGCTTTAATGTACATTAATCCCATTGTTGTGATTTAACATATATTAAATAATGCAAGTTCCATTATTCACACTAGGGCGTATTTACTAATTTTTTTTTTATCTTACATTTGTACCCCACACTTTCCCACTCATAGCAGGTTCAGTGTGGCTTACATATTATATACAGGTACTTATATTTGTACCTGGGGCAATGGAGGGTTAAGTGACTTGCCCAGACTCACAAGGAGCTGCCTGTGCCTGCAGTGGGAATTGAACCCAGTTCCCTTGGACCAAAATCTGCTGAACTAACCACTAGGCAACTCCTCCACTCTTGAATGTGAGTTAATGGGCATTAACTGGTTAATACAAACCTACTCCTAATAGAAATCAACTGCCTTGTTGTAAATGGCATTTAAGTATCAGACTGTTCACCAGAAATCTTATATGGGAGACAGACAGAATAGAAACTCCAGTCAGGACATTTCAGGAAGGAAATAATAAGTCATTACCAAAAAAAAAACTGCAAAGATTATATCTTCACTATAGATGCTCTCATGACAAAAAGATCTCTGAGCAAATATTTAACAATGAAATATGATCAGCCAATCAGCTGTCAGGGATTTGCATGAATCACATTTCAGGATTTCAGACAATATGATGATCCCTATACAAATCGGTGCTTTCTAGTTGCCCCTCCTGACTGGGCACAGTGCCCTTCTGTTCAATGATGCAGGAGATGGAAACTCCAGAAAGAAACTGGGATTAGAAACAAGGAGAAAACATCGAAAGTGCACTTCCTTTTTAAATTTCTGTTTCATGCGGAGTTCCAACCGGCCTGTTTAACATAAAATCGGATAATGCAGTGGCCACCAAGGCTCTTAAACAGCAGAACAGTGCCAGAATTCTGTGGACTGCCCGTGTCCACAACCACTGCCTTCCTCCCCCTCTTGCTTTTTTTTTCTACCACAGACCTGTCCGCAAGTACTGCCTCCTCTCTTCCCTCCTGCCTTTCCCTCCATCACAGCCACTGCTCTCCTCTCCCCTCTCCTGCCTTTCCCTCCACCATAGGCCACTGCCCTCTCCTTATCCTCCCATTCTTTTCCTTCTTTCTTATAGGGGTGGGTCAGCAGTCCGACAGTAGAAACAAATCAAAACATCTGGACAAAGAACCTAAACAGCATGAATTCTCCTAGGCCCTACGTCCCGTTCAGGGCTGTGCCAACACAGTAAGCGAGGTAAGCATGGCAGGAGGGCGCCATCCTCTGGGGGGCGCCCCGCCGCACCATGCTTACCTCGCCCTCTTCTCCCTAGATCCTTTTCATTTTTTTTGTTTAAATTTACCTCTGTCCGACGGCAGCGTAGCGTTAGTGAGAAGGAGGCGGCGCTCCCCCGCCCCGACGTGTCAGTCTTCCCTTCGCTCAGTTCCGCCTTCTTCTGTCATCAGAAATGATGTCAGAAGAAGGCGGGACACTGAGCGAAGGGAAGACTGTCTGACACGTCGGGGCGGGGGAGCGCCGCCTCCTTCTCACTAACGCTACGCTGCCGCCGGACAGAGGTAAATTTAAACAAAAAAGAAAAGGATCTGGGGAGAAGAGGGCGGGTAGTGTAGCGATCGTTTTCGGGAGGGGGGCAACTGCAGGGGGGGTGCTGGAGAGGGGGGCGCCAACTGCAGGGGGGCGCCGGAGACCCTAGGCATGGCCCTGGTCCTGTTAGGTAATCCAGAAGGGGGCACAGGAGACTGCGAGGCTTTGGAACAGCCCATGGGTGGTTCAGGTTCTGGTGTCTGCACCTTTTTCAACTTACTGCTGCACTCATCGTCAGGCCTCTGACTGGCCCCTGCATTAGGAAAATTAGGTCAATAGGGGATAAGGGTGTGGGGATGGGTAGAATGAATAGAAAGTGGAGCTTTTCAGGAGTCCTTTTACAAAGGCGCGCTGAAAAATGGCCTTGCGGTAGTGTAGGCGCGGGTTTTGGGCATGTGCAGAATCATTTTTCAGTGCACCTGTAAAAAAAGCCCTGAAAATGGACATGCGGCAAAATCAAAATTGCCATGCATCCATTTTGGGTCTGAGACCTTACTGCGGTAAAGAATTCGGGCGGTAATGATTTACATAAGTAATGCCACACTGGGAAAAGACCAAGGGTCCATCGAGCCCAGCATCCTGTCCACGACAGCGGCCAATCCAGGCCAAGGGCACCTGGCAAGCTTCCCAAACGTACAAACATTCTATACATGTTATTCCTGGAATTGTGGATTTTTCCCAAGTCCATTTAGTAGTGGTTTATGGACTTGTCCTTTAGGAAACCGTCTAGCCCCTTTTTAAACTCTGCTAAGCTAACCGCCTTCACCCCTTTCTCCGGCAACGAATTCCAGAGTTTAATTACACGTTGGGTGAAGAAACATTTTCTCCGATTTGTTTTATGCCACTTGGCGTGCGTCCGCTACTCGCGCCAGAAAATAAAAAATATTTTTCAGACGTGCGTAACGGACGTGTGCCAAAAATGAAATTACTGCAAGAGCCACACAGTAGTCCGGCGGTAACTCCAATGTGGCGTGCATTGGGCACACGTAGGCGCCTATGCGGCTTTAGTAAAAGGGGCCCTTAGTCATTAGAAAGCTCTGGGTTCCATTAGATTTGTTTTGTCAATAGGTTGATATATAAAGGGAATTGAATTTTGGGCCTTGTTAAAAAGGACTGTATATTTTATGGGGGGGGGGGGGGTTATTTTGTTATATTGTATTTACATTTGTTTTTTAGCACCTCTATAAACAAAAAAAAAATAACAGCCCTTTCACTAAACAGTGGCCAGCGCAGGTCTTTCTCGTGCTCTGAGGCCACTTTTACAATGGCAATAAAATGACCCCATTTTCCATTATTCCCATTAATGGACAAATGCTAATTTCCCCATTAGCATGTGCCCATTAGCGTGTGAACATTTACTGACACTTGTTTTCTAGGTGGTAAGGGCTCAAATACTAACCACATGCTAAACGATGTAGCCATGGTAACCGATTAGCGTACAACACGCCTACTCTCTGCTCCCAGTGCTAAAAAATAAATTTTATTTTTTTTCATGTGAGTAGTGCGTGCCAATCCCAAAACTGCATGATGCCTGAGCTCACCCTGTGGTAGTGCTTTTTAGCGTGCGGTAAAGCAAACGTTAGTGTTTACTGCAGCTTGGAGTATTGTGTTCAGTTTTGGAGGCCGTATCTTGCTACAGATGTAGGGCGACTGGAAGCAATGCAAAGAAAAGCTACAAAAATGGTATGGGATTTGCATTGCAAACCATACAAGGAGACACTTGCTGACCTGAACACGTATGCCTTGGAGGAAAGGAGAAACGGGTGACATGATACAGACATTCAAATATTTGAAAGGTATTAATCCCACAAACAAACCTTTTCTGGAGACTGGAAGGTGGTAGAACTAGAGGACATGAATTGAGGTTGAAGGGGGGCAGACTCAGGAGTAATGTCAGGAAGTATGTTTTCACAGAGAGAGTGGTAGATACGGGAATGCCCTCCCGTGGGAGGTGGTGGAGATGAAAACGGTAAAGGAATTCAAACATGCGTGGGATAAACACAAAGGAATCCTGTTTAGAAGGAATGGACCCACGGAATCTTAGCAGAGATTGGGTGGCAACACTAGTAATTGGGAAGCAAAACCAGTGCTGGGCAGACTTCTATGGTCTGTGCCCTGATTTGACTGAATAGATATGGATGGGCTGGAGTGTAAATTTTAAGTGGCTTCGATGTTAGCATCAGAACTTTTAGTACAAGAACAGTACTGGGCAAACTTCTACGGTCTGTGTCCTGAGAAAGGCAAGGACAAATCAAACTCGGGTATACATATAAAGTATCACGTACCATGTAAAATGAGGTTAACTTGTTGGGCAGACTGGATGGACCGTACAAGTCTTTATCTGCCGTCATTTACTATGTTACTATCTGCCTTATTTTCGAAAGAGAAAGACGCCCATATTTCGACCCAAATCGGGAGATGGGCGTCTTTCTCCCATGGGCGCCCAAATCGGTATAATCGAAAGCCGATTTTGGGCGTCTTCAACTGCAATCTGTCGCAGAAACGGCCAAAGTTGACGGGGGCATGTCGGAGGTGTGGTGAAGGTGGGACTTGGGCGTGTTTATCGGCCGAGGAGAGATGGGCGTCTTCGGCCGATAATCGAAAAAAGAAAGGCATTTTTAGCGCGATTTTGGGTCACTTTTTTTAGACCCTTTTTTCACGAATAAGTCCCAAAAAAGTGCCCTAAATGACCAGATGACCACCGGGGGGATTCGGGGATGACCACCCCTGGCTCCCCCAGTGGTCACTAACCCCCTCCCACCAAAAAAAACCCCAACTTTAACAACTTTTTTTTCCAGCCTGTATGCCAGCCTCAAACGTCATACCCAGCTCCATCACAGCAGTATGCAGGTCCCTGAAGCAGTTGTTAGTGGGTGCAGTGGACTTCAGGCAGGTGGACCCAGGCCCATCCCCCCCATCTGTTACACTTGTGGTGGTAAATGGGAGCCCTTCAAACTGCCCCCAAAACCCACTGTACCCACAAATAGGTGCCCCACTTCAGCCATAAGTGCTATGGTAATGGTGTAGAGTTGTGGGGAGTGGGTTTTGGGGGCATTTGGGAGGCTCGGCACCCAAGGAAAGGGAGCTATGGACTTCAGAGGTAGGTAACTTTAGTTTTTTAATTGTTACAAGTGCCCCCTAGGGTGCCCGGTTGGTGTCCTGGCACGTGAGGGGGACCAGTGCACTACGAATCCTGGCCCTTCCCACGACCCAATGCCTTGGATTTGGTCGTTTTTGAGCTGGGCGCCTTCGGTTTCCATTATCGCTGAAAATCGATACCGCCCAGCTGAAATCCGCACAACTCTGATGCATTTGGCTGGCACAAACCGTAGTATCAGAAAAAAGATGGTCGCCCATTTTTTGCCACAATACGGTTTGCCCCGCCCCTTCACGTACCCGTTCTCGGAGATAGACGCCCATGGAGATGGGCGTTCGCATTCGATTATAAGTACATAAGTACATAAGTACATAAGTAGTGCCATACTGGGAAAGACCAAAGGTCCATCTAGCCCAGCATCCTGTCACCGACAGTGGCCAATCCAGGTCAAGGGCATCTGGCACGCTCCCCAAACGTAAAAACATTCCAGACAAGTTATACCTAAAAATGCGGAATTTTTCCAAGTCCATTTAATAGCGGTCTATGGACTTGTCCTTTAGGAATCTATCTAACCCCTTTTTAAACTCCGTCAAGCTAACCGCCCGTACCACGTTCTCCGGCAACGAATTCCAGAGTCTAATTACACGTTGGGTGAAGAAAAATTTTCTCCGATTCGTTTTAAATTTACCACACTGTAGCTTCAACTCATGCCCTCTAGTCCTAGTATTTTTGGATAGCGTGAACAGTCGCTTCACATCCACCCGATCCATTCCACTCATTATTTTATACACTTCTATCATATCTCCCCTCAGCCGTCTCTTCTCCAAGCTGAAAAGCCCTAGCCTTCTCAGCCTCTCTTCATAGGAAAGTCGTCCCATCCCCATTATCATTTTCGTCGCCCTTCGCTGTACCTTTTCCAATTCTACTATATCTTTTTTGAGATACGGAGACCAGTACTGAACACAATACTCCAGGTGCGGTCGCACCATGGAGCGATACAACGGCATTATAACATCCGCACACCTGGACTCCATACCCTTCCTAATAACACCCAACATTCTATTTGCTTTCCTAGCCGCAGCAGCACACTGAGCAGAAGGTTTCAGCGTATCATCGACGACGACACCCAGATCCCTTTCTTGATCCGTAACTCCTAACGCGGAACCTTGCAAGACGTAGCTATAATTCGGGTTCCTCTTACCCACATGCATCACTTTGCACTTGTCAACATTGAACTTCATCTGCCACTTGCACGCCCATTCTCCCAGTCTCGCAAGGTCCTCCTGTAATCGTTCACATTCCTCCTGCGACTTGACGACCCTGAATAATTTTGTGTCATCGGCGAATTTAATTACCTCACTAGTTATTCCCATCTCTAGGTCATTTATAAATACATTAAAAAGCAACGGACCCAGCACAGACCCCTGCGGGACCCCACTAACTACCCTCCTCCACTGAGAATACTGGCCACGCAATCCTACTCTCTGCTTCCTATCTTTCAACCAGTTCTTAATCCATAATAATACCCTACCTCCGATTCCATGACTCTGCAATTTCTTCAGGAGTCTTTCGTGCGGCACTTTGTCAAACGCCTTCTGAAAATCCAGATATACAATATGCCCCTCCACGTTAGCAAAAAGGCCCCTTAATTTCATGGACAAGAAAGGAAAGATCGTAAAAGCAGCGAAATGCTCAGGCCATTCTAAATAACCATAAGAGATCAGGAAGCAATAGAAACCCCAAGTCATTGAATCTAGAATCTGTTTACAGCCTCATCCCATATCAGCCTTGCAACATTTCCTTTCTAATTCTTTAACCCTTAATTGATCTGTAAATAAAGAGGAAGAAATCATAAAAGTGGCAAAAGAAAATGTGCGACTCACCTCTTTTAACAAAGCATCCGCCAGTTCCTTGAAGTATTCTCTCACTGCTTTCTTCATGTCCTGCTTCAATTCTGAGCTCCCAGCGCCCTCAGAAATCTATGAAAAGAGAATGGTGAGATTCCTTTTAACATTTAGGAGGCAGTGGAGTAGGAGACCCAGTATCTTGGATGTGGCCTTCCATATCCCCCCTCCATTTTCCTAGAGATATAAAAAAAATGACAGATTATTTTCACCTACCCCGCATCCAACATCTCTCCCCTCTCTCCTGTGTCTGAACACCATCCCTTCCTGGTGTGTCTTACAGGCGTACCTGGCACCTGCAGGGATTCATTTTTGCTGCTTGCGCCTGCCCCGCAGGCTTCCATCTGTCACATCCCACCAGACAGGAAATAGGCAATGACGTCAGCTAGGGTGGGAAGCCTGCGGGGCTGCGCAAGCAGCAAAAATGAATCCCTGCAGGTGCCGGGTACGCCTGTAAGGTACACTGGGGAGGGGCAGGGTTCGGAGACAGGAGGGTTGATGAGGGGATGCTGCAGAAGAAAGAGGAGAGAGCAGTGTGGTGCTGCCGCTAGGTGGGCCTAAGCCAGGCCGATCGGTAGCTATGCCACTATTTAGGGGTACTAGAAAATGAGGTTACTGCGTGTTAAACACAGGAGTTTCCTGTGCGTGAAGCCCATTTCAAACATGCCAATAGGGCATTTCCTAGGGTTTCATTTTCAGGTCATGCGCTAAGGTTCGCATTAGCGCGTGTAACCTAAAAATAATTGATGCAGGAGTACTTATCTCCAGTAAGCACACCCATGTCATGGCCATGCTATCCAGTTAGTACACGTAACTGTCGATGCGTTAGATGAATAGCACATCCACGCCCATTCTCCACCCTTGACCCGTCCTCCCCCCCCCCCCCCCAAAAAAAATACAAAAAATGTAAGTAACGCGCTTAGAAAACACAAAAGGCTTACTTAATGCAAGGTGTAATATGCTTTGCAGTAAGCATTTTCACATTGCTAAGCGCTCATAAGGGCGTAACGTCCTTTAGTAGATGTGCAAAATCCTCATAGTTGTATTGGGTCCCCTACAGCTCTGCCCTATTATTCCAATGATCAGTCCAGCCCTGCATCATTTTTTCAGACTCCTGACAGAAATCCATCTTTAATTTCTTCTTGAAACAGCTTTAGAGTAATCCAAAGTTTCTAATCTTTACTTACACAGTCCCTCAGGTTTTCAGTCTGATGATGGAGCAGAGTTTGAAAATATTCCATGGTTCTGCTGTTGGTACCAGCCCAGAGATGGTTTTTGCTATACAACTGCTCAATCTGCTCTGTGACTTCAAGTAAAGTAAGTAGGCTCTCTCCCACCTGATGAACAGACAGAGATGTATTTGTTACTGGTGTTGCTGTTAAGCTGAGAGATAGAAGGGGAAGGTAGAGACCTGATGGTGGGTATTATGGGGCAGTGGGAGGGAATGCCAACAGTATCACATCATGGCTGTCCAGACCCAGTGTCTGTGGTTTCAACTCTACCCCCCCCCCCCATCATGCACCACATCACAAAGGCCTCCCCATGTCTTTTATTTTTGACATTCCAGTACCTTCTGTAGTGCCCCCTTCAGGCTTTCACATGGAGACCATGGTGCCCTCCCGATCCCCTCCCTCCTGATCCCCTCACATAGTGCAATGGTGTTTAGAGGCAAGGCTCTCAGGTAGCAACAGTTAAATCTAAGATAAAGGTGGATGTGCCCATTTTGACCGGTATATATTTTAGAAGCTTATTTTTCTAAGATGGATGTTCATGTCTCATATAACCAATCCAGAAACATCCATTTCTCCCCGTATCTTAGAACAGGGCTCTATGTCGCTAGATTCTGTTTAAGATATTAATGGAAGGTAAAACATCCCGACCTGGATGTCTCAATTCCAGTTTGAATGTAACATAGTAACAGTAGATGATGGCAGAAAAAGACCTGCACGGTCCATCCAGTTTGCCCAACAAGATAAACTCATATGTGTATACCTTACCTTGATTTGTACCTGTCTTTTTCAGGGCACAGACTGTATAAGTCTGCCCAGCACTATCCCCGCCTCCTAACCACCAGCCCCGCCTCCCACCACCCGCTCTGGCACAGACCGTATAAGTCTGCCCAGCACTATCCCCGCCTCCCAACCACCAACCCCTCTTCCCCCCACTGACTCCGCCACACAATTTCGGCTAAGCTCCTGAGGATCCATTCCTTCTGCACAGGATTCCTTTACGTATATCCCACGCATGTTTGAATTCCGTTACTGTTTTCATCTCCACCACCTCCCACGGGAGGGCATTCCAAGCATCCACCACTCTCTCTGTGTCCTTTTTAAAATGCTGTTTCACATCTAAATAATCTTAGAAGTAGATATTCCGATGGCGGGGGTGAGCATTTTTTTAGCTGGCACCGGTGTTATTCCCAGAAATTCAATGCCAGGCCATGTCTGGGCACTGATTGACTATCCGGGTTTATGAAGCTGGCTGTCTCTTATGCAGTTATAGGCAATATACAGCACTTAACCACCTAAAGGACACCACATAAATATAGGAATGACTTTTCTGTGGTACGATTTGATTGATGTTTAAGGGCTCCTTGGTAAAAGGGAAGTCTCGCTTTCCTACAGAAAATGGTTGTGCGGCAAGTAAAGCACTTGCCGTGCAGCAATTTCAGGGGGGACCCCTTACCGCCACCCATTGAGGTGGTGGTAAGGACTCCTGTGCTAACCTGGCAGTAACCGGGCAGCGTGCCCGATCACTGCCAGGTACACTGTAGAGCTACAAAAATAAATGACGACACACCAGGGATGGGAAGTACCGCCGGGCTTCCTGTATAGCAAGCGGTAAGCCCACGTTAGGCTTACTGCCACTTAGTAAAAGGAGCCCTAAGTGCTGAATATTGTACATAACCACTTAATGTCAACTCCTTCCCCAGACCGCTCACAAAATACCCGACTTTGAGTTTAGCGATCCGTGGTTAAGAATCACTGAACATGAGCAGATAGCTCTAAGCAAGTGATTTAACCAGCCAGGAGCCGTTTCTGGCCAGTTAAGTTGCTTTGAGTATTGACCCCTTTTTTAATTAGAAAAAAACTTTTTAGGGGAAAAAAACATACTCACAACTGACTTTTTCATCCTAGAAGGTAATAATCGGAGATGGTTTCTAGAGGAGGGATTAGGAGAGAACTTCCCTGCTAGAGTGAGTCTTTAAGATCATATAATACATAGAGGATCCCCAACACTATGAATCCTGCATGTTTGTCACTTTCTATTTTTGTTCCATACCTGGGATGTGTTGTAGACAAAGTCAATGCTATTGTTCAGAAGAAACGCATCACTCTCCACACACTCCAGAGGAATTGTTCTTCTCATGGACAGAAACTGTAATGGAGAAATCTCTGAGTTACAAATCTGAATAACAATAATACATTATTACACAGATATGACGATGGTCGATCTGACAAATAAATCTGGGAGCTCACCATTTCATGAAATCTTTTAAGGACCCTTCCATTCAGATCCTCTTGATGGGGCTGAAGCCCTTTGCAGTTCAAGGAGAGGACAGAGGAGCAAAGACAGAGGACCAGAGAAATTTTCCAGAGCATCTCCCGAGACACCATGTCTACAGAAAGAAAGGAAAACAAAAAAGGCAACAGTCTACTTGCTACATAAGTCTATTGTAAAAAGTAGACCGATACACATGTATAAAAAAACAAAGAAATAATTTATTCAAACCAAGATAAAAACAGTACCCGGCGTGGCCATGTTTCGCCCTCAGGCTGCGTCAGGGGTAAAACTACAAATAAAAACATAAAAATAGCAATAACGTCATCTCAAGTTATGTATGTGTATGTATATATATATATATATATATATATAGTTTTAGGCTTTTTTTTTTGAAGGGGTATGTGGATCACCCCTGATTTTTAGGTATGTATTGATACATTATTGGATTTGAGCAAATCCATTCAATGTTTTATATATGTTCTAATGACTATATATGTTTTGATCACACTTTTATATGTTTGGAAAATGGTTTGTTTTATCTCCTCCATTTTACTTTTGAATGTGTAATGCATTTTTTGTACTTTATTTTATCATTTGCTGTTATGAATTTTTATATATTTGAGAAGAGATATATATATATATATATATATATATACATAACTTGAGATGATGTTATTACTATTTTTATGTTTTTATTTGTAGTTTTACCCCTGACGCAGCCTGAGGGCGAAACGTGGCCACGTCGGGTACTGTTTTTATCTTGGTTTGAATAAATTATTTCTTTGTTTTTTTTATATATGTGTATCGGTCTACTTTTTACAATAGATTTTTACAGAAAGAAAGGGAAAAGGAAATATAGATCTCTCTTTCCAGGTGCATTGATGAGAACTGATAACAAATCATTAAATAATTGTATAATGCCTCTTACCTGATAATCAATAGTTCTCCAAAGTTTTCTTCTCCTCTTCACGTGGCCACTCGCGTAACCTTACGGCAAGGTCAATGTCAACCTGTTTCCAGCCACTTCTGAAGATCCTTTTATACCCCAAAGTTCCTCCCCTTCCTTCACTTCTCTTGTTTTCATTTTCAGGACATATGAGTTAGTGGAGAAATTTCCCCAACTTTCACTTACACAGCTAAAGTGGAAATGCATTGCCTCATGATTTTCTACCTTTCATAATGAATCCATGCTTTCTTTACTTCATGTTACCAGTTTATAACTTCATTTATATATAGTGGATAATTAAAGTGTCGGGAAGGATTGGCACTGTAAAATGAAAATGGGTTTACTCTTTCTTGTTTTCTGATCCTGAAACAGCGAAGTGGGAATTCCCCTTTGAGAATCTGCTTGCAGTCTGGTAAGTACAGTTCCTAGAGGATCATTTATAAGGGACTTCAGCATATAGAATGATGTTTTATGTGCTCAGTTGGTCTGTTATGAAACTGCTCAATTCTATATACATTGAAATGATGTACATACAGCCATTCTCAGAGGTCAAGAGTAGATGGAACAGGGCAAAATAGCATCTGTGAGTGTAGTTTGTAGAAGCTGATTCTTACAGGCATGTGCATACACCTACTAACAGCCATCTCAGAGCAGGTGCAAATGTGTAATTTTTTAAGGTCCTGCTCCTGCCTCTTCCCTGTAGACTCTGCTCACATTACCCTGTGTCTTCCAGGAGCAAAAGTATGAAGAGCCCAACTCTGATCTAGTCAAGAATGCTGTGTTTTATAGATTTGATACTTTCTATATATGAAATTGTGAACGTTGGTGTCACCTTTGTTCATATTGACTTATCCACTCCAAGCGCCAAAATGCATAGATCGGCATCGGGTTTATATAATAAAGAATTTTTAACTGTATCTGCCTTGTGTTGGTTTTGAACTGGTCCCTCCTCTACTTCTTTTGTAATTCTGGATTCTCTAAAGGGTGCCCAAATTTGCAGGTGATCCCAAGATTGACTATTTTATCATTATTGGAGTACGGGAATTTCTCTCTACTTGGGTCTGTCTTCTAAACAATTTTCTAGAATTCAGATGATTCAGAATTCAGCTGCATGGTTGATATTTCAGAAGTCTCGGTGGGACCATAAAACACATTGATTGAATACTCTACACTGGCTGCCTGTGCAGGCTCGGATTGTTTTTAAAGTACTTTGTTTAGGCCAGTTCTGAAACCATTAGGACATGGGACCTGGGGGTGGCAGGTTTGATTCCTCTGGTGGTGAGACAACCATCCTCACGCCATATAGGGCTTTGACATTAGCTTCAGAACTTTCTTGCGTATACATATAAAGTATCATATACCATCTAAAATGAGTTTATCTTGTTGGGCAGACTGGATGGACCGTTCAGGTCTTTATCTGTTGTCATTTACTATGTTACTGTCCAGCTTATAATCGAAAGAGAAAAACGCCTATAGTTCGACCCAAATCGGGAGATGGGCGTTTTTCTCGCAAAGGTGTCCAAATCAGTATAATTGAAAGCCGATTTTGGGCGTTTCCAACTGCACTCCGTCGCGCAAACGAATAAAGTTGACGGGGGGCGTTTCGGAGGCATGGTGGAGGCGGGACTGGGGCGTGGTTATCAGCCGAGGAGAGATGGACGTCTTTAGCTGATAATCGGGGGGAAAAAAAGGCTTTTTACTGCGATTTTGGGTCACTTTTTTTGGACCCTTTTTTTTCACGAACAAGTCCCAAAAAAGTGCCCCAACGGACCAGATGACCTCCCCGGACTCCCCCAGTGGTCACTAACCCCCTCCCACCAAAAAAACCCCACTTTAAAAACTTTTTTTCCAGCCTGTATGCCAGCCTCAAATGCCGTATCCACCTCCATGACAGCAGAATGTGTTCGATCCTGTCACAGCCTTTCCCTGGGTCAGATGTGGCTCTCGGGTGCACTAAAGGTTCACATCAGCATCGCATTGTGGTGGGTGTAGGGTATTGGGTTCCGTGATTTCATTAGCTTCTGTTACAGTCTCATGATGTTGGTAGTTGGTAGGCTCTTCTCCCATGGTGCTTTTCCCCCTGCCTACTGGGTCAGAGTGTGCCCTGTTGTGTTTCCGGTAGTCCATGAGGTAGTGGCCATTTTTGTAAGCCAGTTTTAGATCCCTTCCATGTGTTAGCCACGTTAGAGAACTTAGTTCTTACCTTGAATGTGGCTGAAAGAGGGCATTGTACAACATTCTGCCAGCTCAGACTTGCTAATCTCACTACCAGGGAGACTCGTTGCCAGTGGTGGGGCACAACCTCTGATCTGCAGTTAACTGTGAGTAAGTGTGTTTATTCCAATAAAGGACGTTTTCGGAGAGATTAGTCTTCAGGTGTCAACTGGTGTGCCAATGTTATATAGCAGTAACAAGTCCTAGAGGCCTGCGTGTATGCAGGTCCCTGGAGCACTTTTAGTGGGTACCGCAGTGCACTTCAGCCAGGTGGACCCAGGCCCATCCCCCCCCCCACCTGTAACACTTGTGCTGGTAAATGGGAGGCCTCCAAAACCCACTGTATCCACATGTAGGTGCCCCCTTCACCCCTAAGAGCTATGGTAGTGTTGTATATTTGTGGGTAGTGGGTTTTGGGGGAGGGGGGTTGGGAGCTCAGCACCCGTGGTAAGGGAGCTATGCATGTGGGAGCTTTTTCTGAAGTCCACCGCACTGTCCTAGGGTGCCCAGTTGGTGTCCTGGCATATCAGGGGGGCGAGTGTACTACGAATCATGGCTCGGATTAGGACATTTTTGAGCTGGGCGTTTTAGTTTCCATTATCGCTAAAAAAAAACAAATGCCCAGCTCAAAAACGTCCATTTTTTCGAAAATACGGTTCGGCCCGCCCCTTCAAGGACCCGTTCTCGGAGATAAACGCCCATGGAGATGGGCGTTTCCATTCGATTATGCCCCTCCTCATGTACTTATCCCAAGAGATCCTATGTACTTGTCTCAAATTCTCTTGAATTCAGATACTGTTTTCATCTCTACCTCTTCCACTGGGAGGCCGTTCCACAAATTCACCACCCTTTCCGTGAAGAAGAATTTCTTCAGGTCACTTCTAAGTCTATCCCCTTTCACCTTCGTCCTACGCCCCCTCATTCCAGAGCCTCCTTTCAATTGAAAGAGACTCGCCGCCTCTGCATTTATGTCACATAGGTATTTAAAAGGTCTCTATCAAATCTCCCCTTTCCTCTATAGTAAATCAACAGTAGGCACCAATGCATCCAGGTGAGGATGGTTCTCTCACCACCACGGGAGCTGGATCAGGAATCAAACCTGCCACCCGCAGGTCCCCAGGCCAGTTCTGAAACCAATAAGGCACACCTCCACGTCTTAATCCTTTACCCCGCTACTACTGTATTATATGATGTTAAGCGTCTGTTTACACTTCCCAAAAATACTAGGACTAGGGGGCATGCGATGAAGCTACAATGTAGTAAATTTAAAATGAATCAGAGAAATATTTCTTCACTCAACGTGTAATTATATGATATGATAGAGGTCTATAAAATAACGAATGGAGTTGAACAGGTAGATATGAATTGTCTGTTTACTCTTTCCAAATATACTAGGACTAGGGGGCATGCAATGAAGCTACAATGTAGTAAATTTAAAATGAATTGGAGAAAATATTTCTTCACTCAACATGTAATTAAACTCTGGAATTCATTGCCAGAGAATGTGGTAAAGGCGGAGTTTAAAAAAGGTTTGGACGGCTTCCTAAAGGAAAAGTCCATAGACCGTTGTTAAATGGACTTGGGGAAAATCCACTATTTGTGGGATAAGCAGTATAAAATGTTTTGTACATTTTTGGGATCTTGCCGGGTATTTGTGACCTGGATTGGCCACTGTTGGAAACAGGATGCTGGGCTTGATGGACCTTCGGTCTGTCCCAGTATGGCAATACTTATGTACTTATAGACAGTTTCAAAGAGTGCAGCTCTTTATCCAAAATAGTGGAAAACTTGCTTGTACTGATATCAATCAAATGGAGACACATCAGATTTCTCACATAACTCTTGGAAATCAGCCAGATCTCTATTCAGCAACATCTGACCCCAGTAAGACAGTCCAGTAGTCTCACACTCTTTGAAGAAACCTGAATGCAGCTCAGGAAAGAAGGCTTTATTATTTCTTATTGGTGTGTTCATGAAAATATCCTGTGATACTTTATTATATTTGAAATTTGATGTGAGTATCATTGTGGGATTCCTAAGAGCTGTGAACGCTCTGTTTATCTTTGGTACTTAGATGAAATACCTTAGAGACATTTTTTCTCAAGTAATCCTAGATGGAATGACAGAGCCCCCTTCCCCCATGATCAAATACAACTAGACTCCCCCTGAACATTACAGAGCCCAAGAACTGCAGAGGCTGGGGTCTTTGTTTCTGTGGGGCAATGGATTGGTTTCGGGGCACAGCATTAGTACAGAGTCACCCTCCCCAGCCTGTAACAGATCAAGCTTCAGATGACTGTAGAACCTGCTTCATTCAGCTTTGGGCTTTGGAAAGGGGGTTAAGAAAGGCGTGAACATACAGCAGTGATAAAGATACATCTGGACCACAACACTGATTTATTACACTATGGGACCTTGGAGGGAAAAGGAAAGAGTAAACATACCAGCACTGATAAGGCCACCTGGTCCAGAACTCGCAGATTTATTTCATTATGAGCTCAGCTGAGATGTGCGGGCAGTAATACTTGTATGTAGTCACCAGAGCAGATATAGTTCAAGGTCTGAAGTTAGTTAAAATAGTTCTGACTCCTGCTAGCTCATATCCGTTGGATGGCATAATAAGATGTTCATATTTTATTCTCAATATCAGATCATTGTAATGAAGTCACATATCTTCTGGCAGTTTTTAATTTTTGCATTTGAAATCTTAGGCATCCTTTTACACAGGTGTGGTAGTGTTTTTAGCGTGCACTAATGATTAGCGTATGCTAAACGCTACAGATACCCATAGGAATATATGGGCATCTCTTTAGCCCACACTTATTTTTAGCGTGTGCTAAAAGGACCCCTTATATTTATATTTATATTTATTTAGTTTCGCCCTCATTTTCTTCCTTGTTTTTGCTTGTTCTTCCCCCCCCCCCCCCCCCCCCCCCACACACACACACACTGGCTTAAATACACATTTTTTGTACCATCTGGTGGCATGTTTTTATACTGTTTCATGTTTTCATATATTTATAGTTTTTTTTAGATCTTTTTTCATACATTTGTTTACTGCCTTAATTATACATAAGTACATAAGCACTGCCACGCTGGGAAAAGACCAAAGGTCCATCAAGCCCAGCACTCTGTCTCCGACAGCAGCCAATCCAGGCCCCAAGAACCTGGCAAAACCCCAAAATTTAATAACGATCAATGGACTTTTCCTTCAGGAATCTGTCCAGACCCCCTTTAAACTCAGCAAGGCCAGCTGCCATCACTACCTTCTCCGGCAATGAGTTCCAGAGTCTAACCACGCGCTGAGTAAAGAAAAACTTTCTCTAATTTGTTTTAAACCTACCACATTCTAATTTCATCTTGTGTCCCCTGGTTCTATTATTCTTAGAAAGCGTAAACAAACGCTTCACATATTGTCCACTCTACCCCACTCATTATTTTGTAGACCTCCATCATATCACCCCTCAGCCGCCTTTTCTCCAGGCTAAAGAGTCCTAGCCTTCTTAACCTCTCCTCATAAGGTAGTCGTCCCATCCCTTTTATCATTTTCATCGTCCTTCTCTGCACCGTCTCCAATTCCTTTATATCTTTTTTGAGATGAGGCGACCAGAACTGAACATAATACTCCAGGTGCGGTCGCACCATGGAGCGATATAACGGCATTATAACATCCTCATGCTTGGTTTCCATCCCTTTTCTAATAATACTCAACATTCTGTTTGCCTTCTTAGCCACCGCAGCACATTGAGCGGAAGATTTCAACGTCCTATCTACGATGACTCCCAGAACCCTTTCTTGGTCCGTAACTCCTAAAGCAGAACCTTGAATGACATAGCCGTAAATCGGGTTCCTCCTTCCCACGTGCATCACTTTGCACTTGTCAACGTTGAACTTCATCTGCCATTTGGATGCCCAATCCCCTAGTCTCACGATGTCCTCTTGTAATCTTTCACACTCCTCCCGCGACGAGACGACCCTGGATAACTTTGTGTCATCTGCGAATTTAATTACCTCACTAGTTACTCCCATCTCAAGGTCATTTATAAATATGTTAAAAAGCAGCGATCCTAGCACAGACCCCTGAGGGACCCCACTAACTACCCTTCTCCATCGAGAATAATGACCATTCAACCCTACTCTCTGCTTCCTATCTTTTAACCAGCTCATAATCCACAATAATACACATACATACATAGATAACCACTGTTTCCATGAGTATATATTTTGTTCCCCTGCTTTTGTTTAGTGGATGGTATCTTTGTTGTTTCCAAAATGTACATATTATTTTTCATATACTTACATATCTTTGCATTATGGTATGTTTAGATTTTGGTATCCATTGTTTCCATATTGCACCAACTCATTATCCATTCATCAGTTTTGTTCCTTATGATATGTCTTTTGATTACTCTATTTGATTCAGATATCATTTGCACTGCCATTTCTTTTATATAGTTTTATTTGTTTTTTTTAACATGCTTTGTGTTGTTATCAGTGTGTTTTTTCTAGCAAAAAAAGGTGCCAGTACTCAAATGCTAGACCACCCTTCAGGGGTGGGGTGATCACTGATGGACCCACTCCACAATGACCAGGCCCCCCACAACCAGTCACAGAATCCATGACAAAGGCAGAATTGGTGTGTAGAGCCTGAGCTCTTTCATTAAAATTTGGGGTCCATAGGTCAATTTTAGCAGGCAATGGAGAAAAAAGCCATAGAATGGACGAGGGAATAATACAGTATTTCTAGGATGGGCGGGACAAATTGCTTGTTCTTTTGGCCGCTGTCAGTGACAGGGTGCTGGGCTCGATGGACCCTTGGTCTGTCCCAGCATGGCGATGCTTATGTACTAATGGAAAAGGTGCCGGTACTCAGTACCCCCAAGTACCCCCTCAAAAAAAGCCATGCTGATTATACTTAGTTCTGTTGGTAGTAATATTGTTTGATTTATTACGTTGTTTTAATGCTTTCACATATCTGTATATTTATACATTATTTTGTATCTTTGTTGTTTTTAGAGTGTGACCCCTGAGGTACCATCGAAACACAGCCCCATGTCAGGTCCAGTACATGAGCGATGCTTCATTAAGTTTTATACACTACACAGTTGGTTGCTAGTCTTCTTGGTCCAGCCCTACTTTTGGATTTGATTGTTTTGTGCGTAGGAGTTCCTTTACCTTTTTTTGGTTGTTCTTTGTATGAATGGAACCGTAACATAATGAGGACATAATATGTAAATCCAACGTAAGGTACACTTTCTTTTTTGAAAATGACCTTCTTTTTTATTCAGATTTTGGATGTTTTTTGCAAAACGTCCAAAGTCTGACTTAGATGACATATCAAAAATGCCCCTCCACACATAACAAAAAAAGAATGTTTCATAGAAAAAGAGAACAGTATGAAACGCTATCGTCAGATGAAATCTCACAATGGCTCAGAAAATACGCCAAGTCACAATGCAAATTAGACATTTGCCCGACTAGCCTAATAAGATCCGCTCCCAAGCAATTCAAAAAAGACTTCACGAATCATGTAAACCACAGACTTCAAAATGGTCTCTTTCCAACGGATAAAGGAAACATCTTACTTACTCCGCTGCCAAAAGATGCTAAGAAAAGCACAATGGACCTAACCAACTATCGCCCAGTAGCATCTATTCCGCTCATAACCAAACTCATGGAGGGCATAGTGACGAAACAACTCACTGAATACCTAAATAATCACTCAATTCTGCACGAGTCTCAATCAGGATTTCGGTCAAATCACAGCACCGAAACTGTACTAGTGTCCGCAATGAACTCATTCAAACAAGCAATTGCAACTGGTAACAACATATTCCTCCTACAATTCGACATGTCCAGCGCCTTCGACATGGTTAATCATGGAATATTATTACACATACTAGAATACTTCGGAGTTGGAGGTACAGTTCTGAAATGGTTCAAAGGATTCCTGACCACAAGATCATACCAAGTAACAACGAATGCGGACATATCACCCCCCATGGATACCGGAATGTGGAGTTTCCCCTCTCACCAACTCTTTTCAACCTAATGATGATACCTTTAGCCAAACTTCTAGCCAATCAAAACCTCAACCCCTACATATACGCAGACAATGTCACGATTTACATCCCGTTCAAACATGATCTAAACGAAATCACCAACGAGATCAACCAAAGCCTCCAAATCATGCACTCCTGGGCGGATGCATTCCAGTTAAAACTCAATGCAGAAAAAACTCAATGTTTTGTACTAACCTCACAATATAACACAAACAACTACTCCACCATAACCACACCATACTGTTCTCTTCCCATCTCACAAAATCTGAAAATTCTTGGCGTTACCATTGATCGAAACCTCACACTCGATGCCCACGTGAAGAATACGATGAAAAAGATGTTCCACTCCATGTGGAAACTCAAAAGAGTAAAACCGTTCTTCCCAAGATACATCTTCCGCACCCTAGTACAGTCAATGGTAATAAGTCATCTGGACTACTACAACGCACTGTATGCTGGCTTCAAAGAACAGACTATCAAAAAACTCCAAACAACCCAGAATACCGCCGCCAGACTCATATTTGGAAAAACTAAATATGAAAGTGCAAAACCCCTAAGAGAGAAACTTCACTGGCTCCCACTCAAGGAACGCATTGCGTTCAAGATTTGCACGATTGTACACAAAATCATTCACGCAGACGCCCCAATCTACATGCTAAACCTCGTGGACCTGCCTCCCAGAAACGTCATAAGATCATCCCGCAAATTTCTCAATCTGCACTTCCCCAGCTGTAAAGGACTAAAATACAAGCTGATACATGCCACTACCTTCTCTTACATCAGCAAACAGTTGTAGAATGCACTACCTACAGCCCTGAAAACTATTGACGAAATCACTAACTTTTGCAAATCTCTGAAGACACATCTCTTCAACAAGGCCTACAAAGAGAATCCATAGCCTTACAAAACTACATCACCAACCCACCCAGTTATGAAAGTCCACCTTCTACACTAACCTGCCTAACACCTTCCTTCTCTCTTCCCTAACTTAATCTTTATACACTACTAATTGTATCTGATATCCTGTACTGAGTATGTCATAACAAAACTCTGTAAGCCATATTGAGCCTGCAAATAGGTGGGAAAATGTGGGATACAAATGCAAATAAATAAATGTCATCTGAGTCCGATCAAGTATGATAACACAAAGCATGTAAAAAAAAAAAACCAAATAAACTATATAAAAGAAATGGTAATGCAAATGATACCTGAATCAAATAGGGTAATCAAAAGACATATCATAAGGAACAAAACTGACCTTAACACATGATGAATGGATAATGAGTTGGTGCAATATGGAAACAATGGAATACCAAAATCTATACATATCATAATCCAATCAGTACCCTTCTCCACCACAGCCAACTCCAGGCTCCGCCCTTTCTGCCTCGCCTCACCCCATGCTTGGAATAAACTCCCTGAGCCCATACGCCAGGCCCCCTCCCTGCCCATCTTCAAATCCTTCGGCACCTAACCACTATACCTTTATTCAAAAAATCTAGACTGCCCCAACTTGACATGTTCCTTTAGATTGTAAGCTCCTTGGAGCAGGGACTGTCCTTTTTTGTTAAACTGTACAGCGCTGTGTAACCCTAGTAGCGCTCTAGAAATGTCAAGTAGTAGTAGTAGTACATGAAGTGCAGAAGCTTAAAAAGCTTCTGCACTTCTCACTCTCTGTACTTGATGTAACTGAAATGTTCCTAATAAATTACACTACTTAGAGGCTCATTTTCAAAGCACTTAGCCTCCCAAAGTTCCATAGAAACCTATGGAACTTAGCCTCCCAAAGTGCTTTGAAAATATGCCTCTATGTCTACAGAAACCATCTCCTTGTAATAACTAAGAAGAAAGCATCAGGCTAGCACAGAGGGTTTTTAACTTGGATACATTTCAGGAAGCTTCTCCATTTTTATATTGTTTGACGATGGAGCAGTGTATCTATTTTAAGATAGCTTGCTTGGTGTGTAGAAGAGTTTTTATGGTTTGGGTTTGGAGAATGTGACCTAACAGTTTGCCCCAGGATTGGTACCGTGGAATTGTTGCTGCTATTTGGGTTTCTGCCAGGTACTTGTGACCTGGCTTGGCTACTGTTTGGAAAACAGGATACTGGGCTAGATGGACCATTGGTCTGACCCAGTAGGGCTACTCTTATGTTCTTATTTCACCTGTATGATCATCTCTGAGAAGTAGATCTAGATTAAAGCCGATCTGGGAACGCTGTTTTGTGTATCAGTGCTAAAATTTGGAACAGCTTTCTGGTCAATATTTGTCAGATAACTTCATACTTACAGTTTTGTAAAGTTTTAAAAACGTATTTGTTTTCACTGTGTTAAGTTTCGTAATATCTCTGTCAGGCTTGTTGATATTGTTAATGTAATTCCCTTCTAATTTGAAGTGACTCTTCATGTGATCCGCTTTGTAGCTGCAGTTATCGGTGGAATGCAAATGAAGTGAATAGAATAGAATGGGATATCTGAGGAAGAGGAAGGGACTGTAGAGCATAGCAGCTGGTATGGGTGGGCAGTCTGAATAGGCTGTATGGTCTTTACCTGCCATCATTTTCTATGTTTCTGAAAACCTCACAGGTGGAAACCACAAATTCAAGTGGTGAAGGCGGTTAGCTTAGCAGAGTTTAAAAAGGGGTTGGACGGTTTCCTAAAGGACAAGTCCACAAACCGCTACTAAATGGACTTGGGAAAAATCCACAATTCCAGGAACAACATGTATAGAATGTTTGTACGTTTGGGAAGCTTGCCAGGTGCCCTTGGCCTGGATTGGCCGCTGTCGTGGACAGGATGCTGGGCTCGATGGACCCTTGGTCTTTTCCCAGTATGGCATTACTTATGTACTTATGTACTTCTTTCTTTATACTCTTAATTATTAATTGCTAGCCCTCAGAGATGAATTCAGTCTCTTCTGGGACTGAGAATTTTCTGGCTTAAGAGGCAACCCACATTCCTGATAGCCTTGAAATGCGAAGTGGGGATATTTCTGTAAAATATGTCCCTTGGGGAGAATCCCACCTCTATGCCCAAACCTGGTTCCATCTTCTACATATATTTATCTGCTCTCCTCTTGGCAGATTAGAGTTCTATTATGTTGCTCCTTCCTTGTGGAAGGCTATGGCATTTGGGTTTAGGCAGGAAATGAACTATAACCAGATTATAAGGCCAGAGCTTTCATGGATAGATTCAAAGATGAGCAGTCGAGGCCTGTGTTGTTCATTTTAGTTTTTGATATTTATTAATATTTATAATGGTTTATCATTATTTGATATACCATTCTCAATAAACATGTCAGAACGGGTTAAAATCAACAAAAGAAAACAAACATTTAAAGGAAAAGAACTTCATATGTTCAGATAAAGACCTAATCATTCATACCAGAACACACTTCACAGTCAGTCATAACTCAGAATCAAGTCATAGACACATCCTACATCTGGCAAATCACACACTACTCAACCAAGAAACATAATGGTTCAGTCACAAACTAAATCCCATGCCCATTGACTGTATGGAAACCTTCTTCCTTTGGCTTAAGTTATTGGCAAACCAAAAGCCTGTATGTAATAATGTGTTAATAAGGGTCTTAAATATTTTATGATTGGGCTCCACTCTAAGAAACTCTGGAAGAGCATTCCATAAAGTTGGTGCATAAGTACATAAGTATTGCTATACTGGGACTGACCGAAGGTCCATCAAGCCCAGTATCCTGTTTCCAACAGTGGCCATTCCAGGTTACAAGTACCTGCAAGATCCCAAAACTGTACAATACATTTTATGCTGCTTATCCTAGAAATAAGCAGTGGATTTCCCCCAAGTCATTTTAATAATGGCTTATGGATTTAGGAAGCTATCCAAACCTTTTTTTAAACCCTGCTAAGCTAACTGCTTTTACTACATTCTCTGGCAACAAATTCCAGAGTTTAATTACACATTGAGTGAAGAAATATTTTCTCTGATTCATTTTAAATTTACTACTTTGTAGCTTCATTGTATGCTCCTTAGTCCTTAAATAAGGTTTGGATGACTTCCTAAAGGAAAAGTTCATGTAGACCTTTATTAAAATGAACTTGGGGGAAAGCCATTGCTTATTTCTAGGATAAGCAGCATAAAATGTATTGTATTGTTTTGGGATCTTACTATATACTTGTGACCTGGATTGGCCACTGTTGGAAACAGGCTGCTGGGCTTGACGGACCTTTGGTCTGTCCCAATATGGCAAAACTTAGATATAAATTGTTGATGATGGTTCATTACTGTGTACATCTCGATTCGTCTCAGTACTTCTCAGAATGCATCCATTCATATTGCCTGAAGCAGGTGCTTCTTTCAGAGAACACCTGTTTGATGACAATTCCAGTTTTTCAGGTGTTTCGTTTAGAAGATACAAGAAAAAAAAAACATAGTAACATAGTAGATGACGGCAGAAAAAGACCTGCACGGTCCATCCAGTCTGCCCAAGAAGATAAATTCATATGTGCTACTTTTTTATTTGTACTGTCCTCTTCAGGGCACAGACCGTATAAGTCTGGCCAGCCCTATCCCCGCCTCCCAACCACCAACCCCACCTCCCACCACCAGCTCTGGCACAGATTATATAAGTCTGCCCAGCACTATCCCTGCCTCCCACTACCGGCTCTGGCACAGACCGTATAAGTCTGCCCAGCACTATCCCCGTCGCCCAACCACCAGCCCTGGCACAGACCGTATAAGTCTGCCCAGCACTATCCCCGTCGCCCAACCACCAGCCCCGGCACAGACCGTATAAGTCTGCCGAGCACTAGCCCCGCCTCCCAACCACCAGCTCTGCCACCCATTCTAGGCTAAGCTCCTGAGGATCCCTTCCTTCTGCACAGGATTCATTTATGTTTATCCCACGCATGTTTGAATTCCGTTACCGTTTTCATTTCCACCACCTCCCGCAGGAGGGCATTCCAAGCATCCACCACTCTCTCCGTGAAAAAATACTTTCTGACATTCTTCTTGAGTCTGCCCCCCTTCAATCTCATTTCATGCCCTCCCGTTCTACCGCCTTCCCATCTCCGGAAAAGATTCGTTTGCGGATTAATACCTTTCAAATATTTGAGCGTCTGTATCATATCACCCCTGTTTCTCCTTTCCTCCAGGGTACACATGTTTAGGTCAGCAAGTCAAGGAAACGTATCTTTTCTTTTGCTGGCCCAAAAGAGTGGAATAAATTGCCCGGGCCTCTTAGGACACAGAAGAATTCAAGTTTGTTTAAGAAACAGCATTTGTAGGTGCAGGCAACACAGTGACCTGGACAGCCACTGGACATTTCATAATGCTTTCAATGAGTTTGCATTATTTTTGCTGTGAATCGTTGTATATGTTTTATCGTGTATGTTTGAGTTGTTCACCGCTCTGGATAAGGGCGGTATACAAATGGAAATAATGTTATTTGCAACATTCTTTTTTTTTGTCATGTCTTGGTTAGGCTTCACTTTCATTTTGGGCACATTATTTGCAAAGTGGATACACTGTTTGAAAAGAGTGGGCAATTTTTCCTGATTGTGCATGCATGTGTGCACTAATTCGTGCATGTGCGATGGTTTGCACGTGCATGTGTTATTGGAATATAATGCCAATCTTTCTGAAAGAGTGTCCCTCTTTGCAAATAAGGCACACTATTATTGGCAAATGAAAAACACAAAATGTTTTACTTTCTGTTTGTTTTCCTTTGCCATGGGATATTTCAGTGCCATTTCCTATACCGTTGCAAACGACAGCCCATCCATAGTGGATGATCACCTTCAGGGTATCCTGGTGTTGATTAAAGTGCGGTTATCAACATGGGCTACTGTTAAGATGGGTTACTTTACCACTAACTGGCCCTATTTTAGCTCAGGACCCACTTTCTGCAATGAGACGTGGAGGGGCATAATCGAACGGTGCCGGCCGTCTCCGGAGCCGGCTCTGTAACTGAGCGGAGCCAACTGTATTTTCGAAAAAGATGGCCGGCTATCTTTTTCTTCGTTAATACGGTTGGCCTCGGCCAAATGTCAGAGCTGGCCGGGTTTGAGATGGCTGGCATCAGTTTTCGTAGATAATGGAAACTAATGCCGGTGATCTCAAAACCGGCCAAATCCAAGGCATTTGGTCATGGGAGGAGCCAGCATTTGTAGTGCACTGGCCCCCCTTGCATGCCAGGACACCAACCGGGCACCCTAGGGGGCACGTCTAAAAATTAAAACAAAAAATAGCTCCCAGGTACATAGCTTCCTTACCTTGGGTACTGAGCCCCCCAAATCCCCCCCAAAACCCACTCCCCACAACTCTACACCATTACCATAGCCCTTATGAGTGAAGGGGGGCACCTACATGTGGATATAGTGGGTTTTGGGGGGGGGTGGAGGGCTCCCATTTACCACCACAAGTGTAACAGGTAGGGGGGATGGGCCTGGGTCCACCTGCCTGAAGTCCACTGCACCCACTAAAAACTGCTCCAGGGAGTTCCATACTGCTGTCAGGGAGCTGGGTATGACATTTGAGGCTGGCAAAGAAGTTTCTTTTTTTTTTTTTGGGGGGGGGGGGTTGGTGACCACTGGGGGAGTAAGGGGAGCTGATCCCCGATTCCCTCCAGTGGTCATTTGGTCAGTTGGGGCTCCTTTTTGATGCTTGGTCGTGAAAAAAAAGGGACCAAGTAAAGCCGGCAAAATGCTCATCAAGGCCGGGTTTCTTTTTTCCATTATCGGGCGAAGCCGGCCATCTCATGAGCACGCCCCTGTCCCGCCCCCTTCCCGCCTTCAGTACCCTAGCGATACGCCCCCTTGAAGTTTGGCCAGCTCCGCTACAGAAAACAGTTGAAGCTGGCCAAAATCGGCTTTCGATTATACCGATTTGGCCGGGTTCAGGAGATCGCTGGCCATCTCCCGATTTGTGTCAGAAGATGGCCGGCGATCTCTTTCGAAAATGAGCTGGCTAGTGACTGATAACTGAAGGTAACAGTAAATTAATATATTTTAACGGTAGCCCACATTGATAAGTTCCCACTTTAATTAAAGAGAAAAGAAATGTCTGTAGAAATTGAAATCACTGCTATATGTAATAAAAGTGATCCATGCATAAGACAATCATATCATTGTGTGATATGATTGGCATTATGACATCATAATATCAGCTCTAGTTACTACTGACTGATTCATTATAATATCAGCTTGAGTCTCCACACTAAGGGGGGAAGTTATCAATGTGGGTTACTGTTAGGAAGTGTTATTTTACCATTATTTTAGTACAGGTCTCATTTTCTGCAGGGAGACCTTGGGATTCTTTTACTAAGGCGCACTAATGGATTTAGTGTAAGCTAACAATTAGCATGCGCTAAATTTTGTGCCCAATGTGTGTGCCCGATGCAAAGAGCTCCTAGCTCTAGCAGACTTGGTGGAGCTGAGGGAGACAGAGAGGTACATAGAGGAGACCTACAGGTGTAGAGAAGTCCCACCTCCAGTTTGCTAGCCCCTGTGCTACCTTGGAGGAGGGAGGTCTCCTACTACTACTACTACTATGTATCATTTCTATAGCGCTACAAGGCATACGCAGCGCTGTACACCATACACAAAAGATGGAGGACAGGGGAAAGAAGGGTCACTGCTGGACATGGGTGGATGGAGGACAGGGGAAAGGAGGGTCACTGCTGGACATGGGTGCATGCAGGGCAGGGGAGAGGAGGGTCACTGCTGGACATGGGTGCATGCAGGGCAGGGGAGAGGAGGGGAGAGAGAAGAAATGCTGGACATGGGTGGAGGTGAGAGAAGAGTGAGGAAGGAGATGAGATGAGGGAAAAGGAAGAGAGGAGAAAAACTGCACATGGATGAAGAAAATAGGCAGAAGCTGAGGACCAGAAATGAAGAAGAAAGGAGGAAAGGAAAGAAATAAATGGAAAGGAAGCCCTGGAAACTGAGTTAAGAGGACAGATAGCAGCAGAATCGAATACTGGGCCAGCATGATCAGAAAAACAGTCACCAGACAACAAAGGTAGAAAAAAATCATTTTATTTTCATTATAGTGTTTGGAATATGTTCACTTTGAGAATCAGGTGCTCAACATTAAAAGTTTATTTTTATTTATGGCATTTTATTGCACATTAAACATGAATTAGATTAGAACCTGGGATCATTTTTTTTCCTGGCAGAATGCATTGCCACCCCCCCCCCCCCCGGCTCTCTCCCCGGCCATAGCCAGCTCTGCAATTTGGTGGGGGGCGCAGAGGGGGATGGGGGCACAGAGGGGGACCAGGGAAAGAGCCTGTTGTTAAACATTTACCAGCACACCACTGCTTTCACGTATCCGTCCTCGGAGATAAACGCCCATGGAGATGGGCGTTCATGTTTGATTATGCCCCTCCAGCTGTCCTAAAATAAAAATCAGACAAAAGATTGCAAGTACTGAACATGATGTAAATAGGAACAACAAACATAGTTTGAAATGTCTATATGTGAATGCCAGGAGCCTACGAAATATGATGGGAGAGTTAGAATATATTGCACTAAATGAAAAATTAGATATAACAGGCATCTCTGAGACCTGGTGGAAGGAGGATAACCAGTGGGACACTCATACCAGGGTACAAATTATATCGAAGTGATAGGGTGGATCAAATTGGTGGAGGGGGGTAGCATTGTATATTAAGGAGAGCCTTGAATCAAATAGATTGAAAATCCTGCAGGAAACAAAACACTTCTTGGAATCACTGTGGATTGAAATTCCATGTATAAAGGGGAAAAGGATACTGATAGTGTACTACCGTCCGCCTGGCCAGGATGAACAGACGGATGCAGAAATGTTAAAGGAAATTAGGGACGCAAACAAACTTGGCAACACAATAATAATGGGTGATTTCAATTACCCTGATATTGACTGGGTAAATGTAACATCGGGGCATGCTAGGGAGGATGAAATCAAGGACAGCTTTATGGAGCAGCTGGTACAGGAGCCGACGAGAGAAGGAAAAATTCTAGACCTGATCCTTAGTGAATCACATGATCTGGTGTGGGAGGTAATGGTGCTGGGGCCGCTTGATAACAGTGATCATAATATGATCGGATTTAATATTAGCTTTGAAGTAAGTATACACAGGAAATCAAATACATTAGCGTTTAACTTTAAAAAAGGAGACTATGATAAAATGAGAAGAATGGTGAAAAATAAACAGAGCGGCTGTGAGGGTCAAAATTTTACATCAAGCGTGGGTGCTGTTCAAAAACACCATCCTGGAAGCCCAGGCCAAATATATTCCGCGTATTAAGAAAGGAGAACGGAAGACCAAATGACAGCTGGCATGGTTAAAAAGTGAGGTGAAGGAAGCTATTAGAGCTAAAAGAAAATCCTTCAGAAAATGGAAGAAGGAACCGACTGAAAATAATAAGAAATAGCATAAGAAATGTCAAGTCAAATGCAAAGTGCTGATAACAAGGCTAAGAGGGACTTCGAATAAAAGATTGCGTTGGAGGTAAAAACACATAGTAAATCTTTTTTTAGGTATATTAAAAGCAGGAAGCTGGCAAAAGAATCGGTTGGACCGCTATATGACTGAGGAGTAAAAGGGGCGATCAGGAAAGACAAAGCCGTAGCGGAGAGATTAAATGAATTCTTTGCTTCGGTCTTCACCGAGGAAGATTTGGGTGGGATACTAGTGCCAGAAATGGTATTCGAAGCTGATGAGTCAGAGAAAATGAATTCTCTATAAACCAGGAGGATGTAATGGGGCAGTTCTACAAACTGAAGAGTAGCAAATCTCCTGGACCGGATGGTATTCAAACCAGAGAACTGATAGAACTGAAAAATGAACTTGCGGAGCTATTGTTAATAATATGTAATTTATCCTTAAAATCGAGCGTGGTACTGGCAGATTGGAGGGTGGCCAATGTAACGCCGATTTTTTTAAAAAAAGGTTGCAGAGGAGATCCAGGAAATTATAGACCAGTGAGTCTGACGTCGATGCCGGGCAAAATGGTAAAGACTATTATAAAAAAAAAACAAAATTACAGAGCATATTCAAAAGCATGGGTTATTGAGACAAAAGTGGGGGGGAAGAAGGGTTGGTGGTTGGGAGGCGAGGATAGTAGATGGCAGACTTATACGGTCTGTAGCAGAGCCAATGATGGGAGGCGGGTCTGGTGGTTGGGAGGCAGGGAATACTGCTGGGCAGATTATACGGTCTGAGATGGAGATGGGAGGCGGGACCGGTGGTTGGGAGGCGGGGAATACCGCTGGGCAGACTTATACTGTCTGTGCCCTGAAATAAAATAAAACAGGTACAAATCAAGGTAAGGTACAAATCAAGGGCAGACTTATACGGTCTGTGATGGAGGTGGGACTGGTGGTTGGGAGGCGGGGAATACTGCTGGGCAGATTTATACGGTCTGTGCCCTGAAAAAGACAGGTACAAATCATGGTAAGGTATACACATATGAGTTTATCTTGTTGGGCAGACTGGATGGACCGTGCGGGTCTTTTTCTGCCGTCATCTACTATGTTACTATGTAAGTCAACATGGATTTAGTGAAGGGAAATAAATCTACCATATTTCTTTGAAGGGGTGAACAAATACGTGGATAAAGGTGAACTGGTTGATATCGTGTATCTGGATTTTCAGAAGGCGTTTGACAAAGTACCTCATGAAAGACTCCAAAGGAAATTGTAGAGTCATGGGATAGGAGGTAGTGTTCTATTGTGGATTAAAACTGGTTAAATGGTCAGTATTCTCAATGGAAAAGGGTAGTTAGTGGGGTTCTCCAGGGGTCTGTGCTGGGACCGCTGCTTTTTTAAAAAACATATTTATAAATGACCTAGAGATGGGAGTAACTAGGAGGTAATTAAATTTGCTGATGACACAAAGTTATTCAAAGTCACTAAATCGCTGGAGGATTGTGAAAAATTACAAGAGGACCTTATGAGACTGGGAGACTGGGCATCTAAATGGCAGATGACATTTAATGTGAGCAAGTGCAAAGTGATGTATGAAGGAAAGAGGAACCCAAATTACAGCTATGTTATGCAAGGTTCCACGTTAGGAGTCACAGACCAAGAAAGGGATCTAGGTGTCGTCGTTGATGATATGCTGAAACCTTCTGCCCAGTGTGCTGCTACGGAGTGTTTTATTGGAAGACCAAATAAAGTCACAGGATATTGCTGCATGGTCAGAGATTGATATTTCATCTATCTGAGCATCAGATAACATAGGAATCAAGTCCTTAGTACACAAAAAAATCATCAATTCTTGAATAGGTGTGGTGAGGAGCAGAAAAAAAAGAGTAATCTCTAGCTGTTGGATAAAGTAATCTCCATAAATCAGACCATCCATTGGATTAGCCGTTATATCCTGAGAAAAACTCTAAGCGTCATGCTGGATGACATCACGTGCTTCCCCCTATTTATGTGTTTTTAATCATATATATTTAATTATGTATATATTTTCTTATTCCAACATATACATTTTATTTCTATAAGGTTTGGTGACCCCTGAGGTAGGCTCAGAAGCCGAAACACGGCCGTGTTTGGTCTTCTATGAGTTGTTACTGTGACTACAATAAAGGTCCTTCTATATTGAAAATCCTCTTTGTATTCACCTCACTTCTGTGTTTAGAATTTTTCCCCCCAGAGTTCTTATAACTTTGGAGTATATGCCCTCACCCCTCCCAGCCCTATCTGGTGAAAAGAGCAGGAAGCAGATCTAGGCAATGGCTCTCAGTCCCAAGGTGGGCTTTATCCCGCCCTGGAACAGTCTTTTTGGATACATATTCCAAACAAACAGTTACAAAATACAATACAGTTGACTCCTTGAAGTCAGATTTTCATTTATTAACAAAATTTTAAAAAATTGACATACTAAAAAAGAAATACTAAAAACAATCAAAAATGTTTAACTATAAAACTACAAATGAATAAGACACAAACATAAGAAGTATAAAAATAAATAACATTTTTTTCAATGTGTCCAGTGAATGTTTACCAATATAAATATATCAAGTAAAGATTCTGTTAAATATTCTCTTGCTCAGCTCCTTCCCATGTCACTTAGCAGAGCATTTCTTTGTCTTGTGCAGGTGGAGAGTTTGGACACATGTAGCAGCTGTTTCTGTATCTGGAGACAGACCATCAACCGAGCACAAACCTTGTTGGCCTGGAAGACACAAAAAGACATTTATGAAAAGTGAGGGTGGGAAGAACAGTGTTTTTGCAAGACTATCGAGAATGCCCCCACCAATCAAATTTCTAGCCCTGGCTCTGAGTCTGGAGTCTTTTTATTTGGCGTTTTGCCATTTTTTTCCAAGCAACACCTACAAGACTTCAGAGCTTTCAATCAAAGGTCTTTTTCAAGACCAATGCTTGCAATATCTGTTTTAAGCAGAACCTTTTGCATACAGGATTAAACTAAGACTCCTGAGGCAGGCCTGTGGCCGAAACACAGTACTATGTTGAGTCTTCCATCAATAAACTTCATTCAAGCTTCCTAAATTGTCTTTTCCATCTCTGGACTGCAAGATCTACTTTCCATTGTTCGTTTGGTTCTGAGTCTGAAAATACAGACTCTGCCTCTGTGGGGAGAAAATTTTCAAAGCAATTAATGCACTTGTAATAGTTATTTGAGCATGAAGGCTGGTCTTTTGAAATGTGTCTTTCTTCACTAGGGCAAGAAGCACACGCACATTTTCCAGCAAGCGATACTTCATCCAAATTTAGAGGGGACATTTATTATTTGTTATTATTTGTTACATTTATACTCCGCTCTTTCCCGCTTGATAGCAGGTTCAGTGCGGCTTACATAGTATGGGTTACTAGCAGCCTCATAATCGAAAGTGAAAGATGCCTATATTTCGACCCAAATCGGGAGATAGGCGTCTTTCTCCCGTGGGCGACCAAATCGGTATAATCGAAAGCCGATTTTGGTCGTCTTCAACTGCACTCCGTCGCAGGAATGACCAAAGTTGACGGGGGCGTGTTGGAGGCGTGGTGAAGGCGGGACTGGGGCGTGGTTATCGGCCATGGCCACTTTCAGCCGATAATCGAAAAAAAAGCAGTTTTACCACGATTTTGAGTCACTTTTTTGGACCCTTTTTTTCACGAAGAAGTCCCCCAAAAGTGCCCCAACTGCTCAGATGACCACCGAAGGGAATCGGGGATGACCTCCCTGGACTCCCCCAGTGGTCACTAACCCCCTCCCACAAAAAAAAAGAACTTTAAACACCTTTTTTTCCAGCCTGTATGCCAGCCTCAAATGTAATACCCAGCTCCATCACAGCAGGTCCCTGGAGCAGTTGTTAGTGGATGCAGTGCACTTCACCCAGGTGGGGGGGATTTGAGGGGCTCAGCACCCAAAGGAAGGGAGCTATGGACTTGGGAGGTATTTTACTTTTTTGTTTAACGTTTTCCAAGTGCCCCCTAGGGTGCCCAGTTGGTGTCCTGACATACGAGGGGGACCAGTGCACTACGAATCCTGGCCCCTCCCACGACCCAATGCCTTGGATTTGTTCATTTTTGAGCTGGGCGCCTTCGGTTTCCATTATCGCTGAAAAACGATACCACCCAGCTCAAATCCGCACAAATCCAATCAATTTGCCCCGCACAAACTGTATTATCGAAAAAAAAGATGGACGTCCATTTTTTTTCAAAAATACGGTCTGTCCCGCCTCTTCACATACCCGTTTTCAGACATAGACGCCCATGGAGATGGGCGTTCGCGTTCAATTATGCCCCTCCACGTATCACAGAAAGAACACAGTTGTAGAATAGTAGAGTTACTACTACTACTACTACTATTTAGCATTTCTATAGCGCTACAAGGCATACGCAGCGCTGTACAAACATAGAAGAAAGACAGTCCCTGCTCAAAGAGCTTACAATCTAATAGACAAAAAATAAATAAAGTAAGCAAATCAAATCAAATTAATGTGAACGGGAAGGAAGAGAGGAGGGTAGGTGGAGGCGAGTGGTTACAAGTGGTTACGAGTCAAAAGCAATGTTAAAGAGGTGGGTTTTCAGTCTAGATTTAAAGGTGGCCAAGGATGGGGCAAGACGTAGGGGCTCAGGAAGTTTATTCCAGGCGTAGGGTGCAGCGAGATAGAAGGCGCGAAGTCTGGAGTTGGCAGTAGTGGAGAAGGGAACAGATAAGAAGGATTTATCCATGGAGCGGAGTGCACGGGAAGGGGTGTAGGGAAGGACGAGTGTGGAGAGATACTGGGGAGCAGCAGAGTGAATACATTTATAGGTTAGTAGAAGAAGTTTGAACAGGATGCGAAAACGGATAGGGAGCCAGTGAAGGGTCTTGAGGAGAGGGGTAGTATGAGTAAAGCGACCCTGGCGGAAGATGAGACGGGCAGCAGAGTTTTGAACCGACTGGAGAGGGGAGAGGTGACTAAGTGGGAGGCCAGCAAGAAGCAGATTGCAGTAGTCTAAACGAGAGGTGACAAGGGTGTGGATGAGGGTTTTGGTAGAGTGCTCGGAAAGAAAGGGGCGGATTTTACGGATGTTGTAAAGAAAGAAACGACAGGTCTTGGCGGTCTGCTGGATATGAGCAGAGAAGGAGAGAGAAGAGTCAAAGATGACCCCAAGGTTTCGAGCTGAGGAGACAGGGAGAATGAGAGAGCCATCAACAGAAATAGAAAACGGGGGGAGCGGGGAGGTGGGTTTGGGGGGGAAAATGAGAAGCTCGGTTTTGGTCATATTTAATTTCAGGTGGCGTTGAGACATCCAGGCAGCAATGTCAGACAAGCACGCTGAAACTTTGGTTTGGATGCAAGGTGAGATATCAGGGGTAGAAAGGTAGATTTGGGAGTCATCAGCATAGAGGTGGTAGGAAAAGCCATGGGATGAGATTAATGAACCAAGGGAAGAAGTGTAGATAGAAAAGAGGAGGGGACCAAGAACAGAACCCTGAGGTACACCGACAGGCAGAGGGATAGAAGTAGAAGAGGATCCACCAGAGTGAACACTAAAGGTGCGGAGGGAGAGGTAGGAAGAGAACCAGGAAAGGACAGAGCCCTGGAATCCAAGTGAGGACAGGGTATCGAGAAGTATGCTGTGATCGACAGTGTCAAAAGCAGCGGAAAGATCAAGAAGAATGAGGATGGAATATTGACCTCTGGATTTAGCCAGTAATAGGTCATTGGAGACTTTAGTAAGCGCAGTTTCAGTTGAGTGGAGAGGGCGAAAACCAGATTGTAATGGGTCAAGAATAGCATGTGAGGAGAGAAAATCAAGGCAGCGGCGGTGAACAGCACGCTCAAGTAATTTGGAGAGAAAAGGAAGGAGGGAGATGGGTCGGTAATTAGAGGGACAAGTAGGGTCAAGTGAAGGCTTCTTAAGGAGAGGTGTGACCACAGCATGTTTAAAGGAAGCAGGGACAGTCGCAGTGGAAAGTGAGAGGTTGAGAATGTGACAGATAAAAGGAATAAGAGTAGGAGAGATGGCATTAAGAAGGTGGGTGGGAATGGGATCAGAGGAACAGGTGGTACATTTTGAGGAAGAAAGGAGAAGTGTAGTTTCCTCAATAGTAACTTCAGGAAAGGAGGAAAGGGAATGAGGGGAAGGAGAGAGAGGGGAACGGACTAGTGGAGGGAGAGCTGGTGAGGTAGAGAAAGCAAGGTTTATCTTTTGAACCTTGTTGTGAAAGAATTCAGCAAGGGTCTGAGGAGATAATGAAGGGGGAGTTGGGGGAGGGGGCACCTTGAGGAGAGAGTTCAATGTGGTGAAGAGAAGTCGAGGATTAGAGCCAAGAGAGTTGGTCAGTTGGATATAATAATCCTGTTTGGCACGTAAAAGAGCAGATTGGAAGGAGGTCAGCATGAACTTAAAGTGTAAGAAATCAGCAAGGGCCCGAGATTTCCGCCAGAGGCGTTCGGCGGAGCGGGTACAGGAACGTAGATAGCGGATATTAGAAGTCAGCCAAGGTTGGGGTTTGATGTGGTTGTATAGAGTAGGACAAGGAGGAGAGATGTGCAGGGGAGGAGTGAGGTAGAGGTAGTAGTAGTGGTGTGGACTAGGTTCGTGCGTTAAGTCGGTTCATTTGGGTAGGCTTGCTTGAAGAGGTAAGTTTTCAGCAGCTTTTGGAAGGGTAGATGTTCGTTGGTTGTTTATTGGAGGTGGGTATAGTCAGGAGACAAAACAAATTGCTTTTTCGAATCTATTGCACAAGTAGTGTTGCCTTCCGAATTGGGTGCTAAAATGTACCCACGAATTTGTCTCCAAACACGTAGGGCCTCGTTTACTAACACAAATTAACCTGTTAAATCTTGAAAAAGTACGTTAACATGCCTGTGACACCCCACTTTACATAGAACATAGAGATTGCAAATGAGACATTCAGGTGAGGGTCATGCTCAGTTCTGGTGGGGTATTTAAGAACAGATTCTGCTGACACGGGGCCTTTTCTATGCCTGCTGGTGTGTACATGTGTTTGCCACAGTCATTGAAGCAGGAGCAGTCAGTTTATAAATATATATGTTAAAATAAATGAAGTGTACGAGCCCAACAGTTTCCATGTGCAGGTGTTACTTGGTCAATATTAAAAGTAATTTAACTAGCGAGAAATGGCTCCCTGTCAGTTAATTTGCTGATATTCAGCTGCACTTAGGAGTCCTTTTACAAATGTACACTAGCGTTTTTAGTGCGTGTTAATGATTCGTGCTCACTAAACGCCAGAGATGCCCATAGGAACGCTAGCTCGTCTTTGTAAAAAGACCCCTTAACCAGTTTGTGCCACTGAATATCACCAGGTCTGAAAGGCGGCCATTTTGTTGGCAGTCTATGGGCAGAGTTGGTACTGATGTGGTTAAGTAATATTCAACTTAACACCCTTAATTTAGCATTTAAATCGGACTTATTAAACACAGTTTTATCTTTATGCGGTGTCGCTGATGACAAGTATAAGAGATAGACAGCTACATAAACTTGGATATTCGAAGCCGGTGCCCGGACATGGCTCAGCACTGAACATCCGTGAATAACGATAATAATTACTAGAAAAATGCTCACAGCCACCGCCTAAATATTGCCCCTAAGTAGTGAGGTTTCATTGGGACATGGACATAAAGTACATGAGATTATAGAGAGTGACTCCCATGTAAAGCCTGGCCAAAATGAGCACTTTAAAAAAACATTTATATAGTTGAACAGATGTAAAAACTGACATGAAAACTGTTCCTCACATGCATGCATGTGTCTTGTGACATGGGGAACACACGCTGCTGTCGTGCCAGCCTCTCCCCTCCTGCACATGCATGGACAGTGTCGCTGGCTGCAGCAAGTAGGAGAGTGACCTCTGCAGTGGGGGTCTGGTGATCACCACCAGCCGTAACAAGGGTGCCAGAATTAGACCCACTCGTGCTACACCTCTGATACAGGGGTACATTGTGATTTCACCCAAACTACATCCCCAGGAATGACTACAGCCAGTGTGAGCCCTTACTTGTACATTGCATAATCCACAGGGTAACTTCAGAAGAAGACTTTTCAGTGTGTATAACAGGCTTTCCATGTGGAAGAAGCCTTATAAAATAATCTTGTATGTTAACGCATATTAGTACATGAAGCCTATAATTTAAAAATTGCTTTTAATATGGACAAATAAAACAGTAAATCAAGATAAACGTGAAGATTTTATTGATATCATATACCAGAATATTGCCCGACACAGACCGTGTTTCGCCCAAAGGGACTGCGTCAGGGGCTAAAATTAGCAAACATATAAGTAAACAAATATATATAAAATAATATAAACATTAATAGTAATAATAACAGCAATATTGATATTAATACAAAAATATATATTAAAAACTATTTTTAATATATTTGTCCACGTTGGAGTTTGCAGATCGATTGTCTTGCTGTTTTTTGGGACCCTAATTGCTTTTAATATACATAACCACAGAAGAATCAAAATGCACAATCAAACAGCAAGAAAAGCAAAGCACAGTGGAGGCGATGAAACAGCAAAAAGGTCTTTATTCCAAACGTCAGACAACTCGGCATGGCCGGACTGACATCAGTCACTTGTGAGAAAATGTGCATCAGTGGGAACACCAAACAATGATACCCAAGTAAAAGCACTGTTAAAACGTCTTATCACCAAGCACACTGTCTACCAGCGCTAGGTTACTTGGAGGGGCATTTTCGATATGATGTCCAAGTCCGACTTTGGACGTTTTTCTGAAAACATCCAAAAATCAAGTAGTGAAAATGACCATTTTCAAACCAGAAAAACATCTATCTTTTTTCTTTGAAAATGACCATTTCCTAGATGTTGTTGTGCTTAGTACATCTATCTTTTTGGGACCATCCCCCCTCCCCCAAAAAAGTACAAGTGAAAATGCACAAAATTAAGTCATTGAGATGTAGGAGGAGCCAGCTTTCCTAGTAGACTGGGCACACAGTCATCCAAGGAGAGCACTGGGGCACCCTAGGGGGCACTGCAGTAGACTTCAGATAAAAGGTCCTAGGTAGACATCTCACCGTTACCCCCTTATATTGCATGATGAGCCCTTCAAAACCCATGAAAAATCTACTGTACTCAACTATAAACCACTACAATTGCTCTTATTGGCTGAAGGTGCCACCTATATGTGAGTGCGTTAGGTTTTGGGGGGGGTTGGAGGGGCAAATGTAAAAGCTAGCGTGGATTATGGGCCTGGGTCATGTTAAGTTGGTGATGCTGTAGTAAAGTTGTGTATATGATATGAGCGTTTGTGGGTGTGCACCATAAGTCCACATGCCTATTTTATATGTTGAGTTTTTCACACATTTGTACACATGAATATGAAATATGACATTATTGTGTGCATATGTGTATGTACGTGGATATGCTCTGATGCTTATGAATAGGTATGTGTAAATGTGGATATCTACAGATTGTAAAGAGTATGTAGGCAGCTCTGGGGAACAGAAAGAAAAGAGGAGAGCAAGAAACTACAACTCCCCGCATGCCTCAGGGGAACCCTGGGCTAAGCAAGAATACCCCCGTTACAGGCAGGCATCCCCCAAGAAAGAACCCGAAAGAAGGAACTACAACTCCCAGCATGCCCAAAGGGAACGTGGGGATAAGAGAAACTATGTGCATTCCCATGAGTCACCAGAGGAGGGCCGCAGGGGAAGGAGTAAGGCTGATTCTGCAACCTGGTGGAAGAGGTGGTGGAACAGGTGGGTGGAGAAAGAAGAGACACCAAAGAGCTTTAATGAAAGAAAGGGTGAGCAGCTGGGAGAAGGGCGGGGTGAAGAGAATATGGATTGGGCTCCTGAGGAGAGAGAGGGAGAGAGTGAGCCTTGCCCTATGGAGTTGACTGAACCGGAGAACACCCTGGAAGAGCCGATGGACTTTTCAGCTCTGGCTCAGCGAAAGCCAAGGAAGTAGCGGGGCCAAGCCGGGTCATGCGGGAGGAGGTCAGGTAGGAGTATGACTGACCAAGAGGGTGGGACCCTAGGCTTTGAGCCCGCGCAAAGCCATTACTGTGTGTTTTGAAGCTTGGCTAAAATTGAACTGTGTTTTGGAAAGCCTAGCTGAACTGAGCTGTGTTTTAAAGCTTGGCTAAAAGTGAACTGTGTTTTGAAAGCCTAGCTGAACGGAGCGGTGTTTTAAAGCTTGGCTAAAATGGAACTGTGTTTTGGAAGCCTAGCTGGACTGAGCTGTGTTTAAAGCCTGGCTCAAATTGACTTGTGTTTTGAAAGCCTGACTTGACTGAGCTGTGGTTTAAAACCGGGGCTGAATTGCGCAGTGTGTTTTTTTTCCCCTCTTTTACTGCTACTCTCCAGGTGACAGGGGGGAGGAAGCAGATGTTAAAGCCTGTACTGCGTAACCTTGTTTGGTGTTTTTGGAGACGTAACTGAGGGCAGGAGGGACGACCCTCCTGTTTAATAAAAAGCTTCATTGTTTTTTTGTTTGGAGTCTGTTTTTTTTTCTTGGAAGAGCTGCAACCCCAGGAGAAAAGAGGATCCACTTTACAAGAGATATATATATACAGTGGGGGAAATAAGTATTTGATCCCTTGCTGATTTTGTAAGTTTGCCCACTGACAAAGACATGAGCAGCCCATAATTGAAGGGTAGGTTATTGGTAACAGTGAGAGATAGCACATCACAAATTAAATCCGGAAAATCACATTGTGGAAAGTATATGAATTTATTTGCATTCTGCAGAGGGAAATAAGTATTTAATCCCTCTGGCAAACAAGACCTAATACTTGGTGGCAAAACCCTTGTTGGCAAGCACAGCGGTCAGACGTCTTCTGTAGTTGATGATGAGGTTTGCACACATGTCAGGAGGAATTTTGGTCCACTCCTCTTTGCAGATCATCTCTAAATCATTAAGAGTTCTGGGCTGTCGCTTGGCAACTCGCAGCTTCAGCTCCCTCCATAAGTTTTCAATGGGATTAAGGTCTGGTGACTGGCTAGGCCACTCCATGACCCTAATGTGCTTCTTCCTGAGCCACTCCTTTGTTGCCTTGGCTGTATGTTTTGGGTCATTGTCGTGCTGGAAGACCCAGCCACGACCCATTTTTAAGGCCCTGGCGGAGGGAAGGAGGTTGTCACTCAGAATTGTATGGTACATGGCCCCATCCATTCTCCCATTGATGCGGTGAAGTAGTCCTGTGCCCTTAGCAGAGAAACACCCCCAAAACATAACATTTCCACCTCCATGCTTGACAGTGGGGACGGTGTTCTTTGGGTCATAGGCAGCATTTCTCTTCCTCCAAACACGGCGAGTTGAGTTCATGCCAAAGAGCTCAATTTTTGTCTCATCTGACCACAGCACCTTCTCCCAATCACTCTCGGCATCATCCAGGTGTTCACTGGCAAACTTCAGACGGGCCGTCACATGTGCCTTCCGGAGCAGGGGGACCTTGCGGGCACTGCAGGATTGCAATCCGTTATGTCGTAATGTGTTACCAATGGTTTTCGTGGTGACAGTGGTCCCAGCTGCCTTGAGATCATTGACAAGTTCCCCCCTTGTAGTTGTAGGCTGATTTCTAACCTTCCTCATGATCAAGGATACCCCACGAGGTGAGATTTTGCGTGGAGCCCCAGATCTTTGTCGATTGACAGTCATTTTGTACTTCTTCCATTTTCTTACTATGGCACCAACAGTTGTCTCCTTCTCGCCCAGCGTCTTACTGATGGTTTTGTAGCCCATTCCAGCCTTGTGCAGGTGTATGATCTTGTCCCTGACATCCTTAGACAGCTCCTTGCTCTTGGCCATTTTGTAGAGGTTAGAGTCTGACTGATTCACTGAGTCTGTGGACAGGTGTCTTTCATACAGGTGACCATTGCCGACAGCTGTCTGTCATGCAGGTAACGAGTTGATTTGGAGCATCTACCTGGTCTGTAGGGGCCAGATCTCTTACTGGTTGGTGGGGGATCAAATACTTATTTCCCTCTGCAGAATGCAAATAAATTCATATACTTTCCACAATGTGATTTTCCGGATTTAATTTGTGATGTGCTATCTCTCACTGTTACCAATAACCTACCCTTCAATTATGGGCTGCTCATGTCTTTGTCAGTGGGCAAACTTACAAAATCAGCAAGGGATCAAATACTTATTTCCCCCACTGTATGTAGACATATGTATGAATGTATATTCCTCAGGCCATGATAATGACGTTTTTTATATTTTATTATCTTTTTTATATGTGTATGTACGTTTATGTAGGATTGTATATATGATAACCGATTTATATCTTTTTATATCTTTTTAAATTATGACCATTATGTTTTATTTTATTTTTAAGTGTACATGTGAATGTATGTTTATGTAGGATTGCACATGTATTTTAATTTTTAGATGATATTTTGATGTTGGTTCTGTACTATTGCGTTCTATATATATCACATATATATATATTTTTTTATTGATATATTTTTATGTATTTTTATGTTAGACCCCTGATGCAGGCGTTCGTACGCCGAAACACGGACCGTGTCGGGTCTCCATTATAAATAAAGAACTACATTTTTCTCAATCCTGAAGGCCCAGTGTTTGCTTTGTTTGTTTGCCTGGGTCATGTTAGCCACAGTGCACTGCACCGATCACCAGGCTACTCCAGGGACCTGCTTCCTGCTCTAATAGGACTGGTCATAACATCTGAAGCTGTCATAGAGGTTGGTATGCACTGTTTCACTTACATCTTTGTGGGGTGGGAAGGGGTCAGTGATCACTGAAGAAGTAAGGGGGTGTCTTCTGGTTATTTAGGGCACTTTTTTGTGGCTTGTCCTATATAATAATTCTCACCTCCAACGTTCTAATGTGCCTGGTACCGTGGCTCCCTCGGAGGTGGTCTGCTAGGCAGTTTAGAATGCACTGACGTCAGTGATGTCACTGACAGCTGATTCCAAGGCAAGGGGAGGAGTAGGGAAACACGCGGAGCGTGTTTCCGTACTCCTCCCCCTGCCTGGGAAACAGCTGTCAGTGCCCCCCCCCCTCGGCGCAACACCCAAGCCCCTACCCTGAAAAACCGCAAGCCAGGCAGGGGGAGGAGTTGGGAAACACGCGGAGCGTGTTTCCGTTCTCCTCCCCCTGCCTACCAATCAGCTCTCAGTGCCCCCCCTCGGCGCAACACCCAAGCCCCTCCACCCCGGTGCAACACCCAAGGCCCTACCCCCCCTCGACGCATCACCCAAGACCCTCCCCCAGCGCATCACCCAAGCCCCTACCCCCCTCTCGGGCACATCAACTCCCTCGCCACCCGCAGCCACCAATACTAACGCTGTCCGGCCGCTGCTGCTTCTCCTGTGGAGCAGCAGCGGCCAGTACAAAAAGAAAAAAGTCAAAAAAAGATTTTCAACCTGAAACGTGGCTCTGTAGACAGCCATCTGGCATTGGCTGTCGTCATTGCAGCCGCTCCTACTCTCCCCTCCACGTCACTGCCCCTGCAGGAAGACCCCAGAGGAGCGCAGCGACGTCAGAGGGGAGAGGAGGAGCGGCTGCAGAGATGACAGCCAATGCCAGATGGCTGTCTACGGAGCCGTTTTCAGGTTTAAAATCTTTTTTTGGCTTTTTTTTTTTGTACCGGCCGCTGCTGCTCAACAGGAGATGCAGCAGCGGCTGGACAGCGTTAGTATTGGCGGCTGCGGGTGGCGATGGGGTTGATGTGCCCGAGGGGGGGTAGGGGCTTGAGTGATGCGCTGGGGGGGTAGGGGTTTGGGTGATGCGCTGAGGGGGGAGGGGAGGGTCGCTGGACATGGGTGGCTGCAGGGGGAGAGGAGGGTCGCTGGGCATGGATGGCTGCAGGGGGGGCAGGGAAGAGGGAGGTGGGGAGGGGGTCCTGAGACTAGATGGGTGGCTGCAGGGGAGGGCAGGGGAGACAGAAGGGACGCTGCAGGGGGGGCAGGGGGAGAGGAGGGTCACTGGTTATGGGTGGCTGCAGGGGGGGCAGGGGAGAGAGGTGGGTCGCTGGACATGGGTGGCTACAGGGGGGGCAAGGGGAAAGGAGAGGAGGGTCACTGGACATGGGTGGCTGCAGGGGGGGCAGGGGGAGAGGAGAGTCGCTGGACATGGGTGGCTGCAGGGGGGGCAGGGGGAGAGGAGAATCGCTGGACATGGGTGGCTGCAGAGGGGGCAGGGGAGACAGGAAGGATGCTGCAGGGGGTGGGGATTACCTTGCTAGCGCCCGTTTCATTGCCTATCAAAACGGGCCTTTTATACTAGTCTATATATATAAAAGGCAACCCCAACGTTCTGAAGCCTCCACGGAAGTTGAGGCGCCCGAGATATCTGGTGTGCCCTGGAGTGTCTGCACCGCCCTCGCGTCAAAACGTGATGACGCGTCAAAACATCATGACGTCGAGGGTGGAGCTATTGACACTTGAGGGCCGAAACGGCCCACAGCGAACAAGGCAGCAAGTAGCTTCGAGGGACGGAGGGAGGGCGAACAAGGCAAGTAGCTTCGAGGGACGGAGGGAGGGGGCCCCTTGCTAGCGCCCGTTTCATTCCCCTCAGAAACGGGCATTTTTTCCTAGTTTGTTAATAAAACAGGTTAGACCAAAATGTTCAACTTATAGCCCTGTAGCAAAAAAAAAAAAAAAAAACAGTACCAGGAGCCTTCAAAATAGGGACACAGATCCTTTAATCATACACTTGAGCAAATCAATCCTCAGAAAGACCCAACATGGGCTGTGTTTCGGTGCATAGCGCCTGCCTCAGGGGTCTACTTCAGATAAAAAAAAATAATAATAGTAACAAATATTTAAATAACATAAAAAATGTTTAAATTAAGTATATATGTATCTTATTTTTTATTTTTGGAACCAATATCATTGGGATAATTATCAAACATATAAACGGCAAGTGACGCTGAGAGTGTAGAAGTCCAAGCCCCGCCTCCACCAGCAGTACAGCCCAATAGGACATGGGCGTGGAAATCTGAGGAGGAGGGAGCAGGGAGGGAAGGAGGGGGCGGAACTGAGGGAAACAGACGCTGGCGGAAGGGCAGGGGAGAGAGCAGGGTTGGGGGGGGAAGGGGGGAAGGCCATAGGAAAACAAAAAACTAGCCCGTTGTTACAGGCTTAACAGCTAGTATAACATATAAACTGACCAAAAACATTCATAAAACATCAGAAACATTGATAAAACATGTATTGTGTATTCAGAATATAGAAATGAAAATAAAAACTAATATCAATATGTAAAAATGCATTCATAAAACCATAAATTAGACGTAATAGTGTAATTTCGTAAAACTATAAAGCGCACAATAGTGTATATATTGATATATCTCATAATAGGGTGATCAAAAGACCATGGATATTATATATAAAAAAGGAATAATATAGGTACAATCAAGATTGAACTAAAAACAAGCTGATCACGAAGAGTTGCAGGAACAACGTGTGGCAATGCTGACTAACTCAAAAGTGCTGGGGATAATATACTGCAACGCTACGTATTCCCTCCGAGGATACATGTCATATTGGTACAAAGAAAACTTTTATAGTCATATTAGTGTTCTGGAGAAATGCGCTTAAAATGACAGATAGCGGTTGTAATAATAATGTCCAGTGACATGCCCTTACTTATAATAATATGGATAATCAAGTTAATATGCAATTGGACTTGTTGACATACGATGGGATTTACTGCTTACAACAAAAAGCAGTTCTAATAGTGGGTACATGGTGGCAACAGTGTGTATAGATTTAAAAGCAGAAGCTTAAGAACGCTGTCATAGTAATGGGGCTTAAAAGACATTCCTAAAAGTATTACATAGTGACTTTCTATCGATATTGAAAAGGGCAAATTCAGTAATTAAACTCTGGAATTCGTTGCCAGAGAATGTGGTAAAGGCGGTTAGCTTAGCGGAGTTTAAAAAAAAGGTTTGGACGGCTTCCTAAAGAAAAAGTCCATAGACCATTATTAAATGGACTTGGGGAAAGTCCACTATTTCTGGGGTAAGCAGTATAAAATGTTTTGTACTTTTTTGGGATCTTGCCAGGTATTTGTGACCTGGATTGGCCACTGTTGGAAACAGGATGCTGGGCTTGATGGACCTTTGGCCTTTCCCAGTAAGGCAACACTTATGCACTTATGCAGTATCTGTGTGCATTTAGAACACTTATCTCCTTAGGTGAACGGAAATACCCACATCGGACACCGATGTAACTAATAAATAATAATCCAAGCAGAGAACGCCATATCTTTATAACGATTCTATTTATGTTTCAAAGAGGTGCAAAGAGGTGGGGAAATGTGGGATACAAATGCAATAAATAAAATAAATAAAAATCCATGATGTCAGTGGAAAAGACGGGAAACAACGGTCTGAATCGTTTGTTAAAACAGCCATCTCAATGCGATGCTGTTCTGTCAGTTAAACTTAAAAGTATAAATGGCCTACATGTTAAAGAAACTGCATAGTGTAAAAAAGCACTATTATTACATTCATAAGAAAACAGTACGTATAATTTGGAGCGTATACATGAAGGCAGGGGTATGCGAGGTACGCTTAAATGGAATGCCTATTTTAAAAAACTGCGTATTTGTAAGAGATTGTACTGTCAATCTATGCATTCATAAATTGACAGTACGTATAATTGAAGCATCTTCATTAAATCTATATTTAAGCGGATTGTGTTGGGGACGCTTACCTTCGCACGCAAATCAAGCGAAACACGCCCTCTTTCTGTTATGGAGACCGTGAAGTTATAGCCCTGGACATTTTTGTTTTGTTCTATTATGGCAGAAAACATCCAAGTCCAGATCCTGCCCTTAACACACCCCCTGACAAGCCTCTTGTGATTTGAGCGCACTTCTGACGTACTTCATAGAAAAATGTTTAAAAATTGGTTTTAAAAATACCAAGTTGGACGTTTTTGTGAGAAAAACATTCAAATGCTGCTTTATGCCACTTTTTGGACATTTTTCACTTTCGAAAATGAGCCCCCAGAGTGGAGCCTGGTGATAAGATGCTTTAGTAGTGCTTTTACTTATGTATCATTGGTTGGTGTTTGCACTGGTGCACATTTTCTCACAAGTGACTGATGTTAGTTCAACTGTGTCGAGTTGCTTGAAGTTTGGAATAAAGACATTTCTGCTGTTTCGTCACCTCCACTGTGCTTTTCTTTTCTTGCCGGTTAATATACATAACCCATCTTGTTGTAAATGACACTTTAATATCAGCCTGTTCATCAGAAATCTATTATGGGAGACAGGAAGAGCAGGAACTTGTGCAATGAGATTTGAGGAAGGAAATAACTCCCAATTAGCAAACTCTAAAGGTTATTTCTAGACTGTAGATAATCTCAAGACAAAAAAAAAATGAAATATGATCAGCCAATCAACTGTTAGAGATCTGCATGAATCACATTTCAGGATTTTAGCCCACCAAGAACTGACTTTATGCGAATTACAGACAATATGATAATCTCTACTCAAATCAGTGCTTTCTGACTGGAGAGGTTCTAGTTGCCCCTCCTGACTGGGCACAGTGCCCTTCTGTTCAATGATGCCAGAGCTGGAAACTCCAGAAAGAAACTGGGATAAGAAACAAGGAGAAAACATCGAAAGTGCACTTCCTTTTTAAATTTCTGTTTCGTGCAGGGTTCCAACCGGCCTGTGCAGTGTAAAATCGGATAGCAGCCTCCAGGACTCTTAAACAGCAGAACGAGTGCCAGAATTCTGTGGACTGCCTGTGTCCACAGCTACTGCCCTCCTCCCTTTCCTGTTTTCCCTCCACCACAGACCTGCCCATAGCTACTGCCCTCCTCCCCCTCCAGCTTTTTCCCTCTACTACAGACCTGTCCACAGCCACTGCCCTCCTTTCCTGCCTTTCCGTCCATCAGAGACCTGCCCATAGCTACTGCCCTCCTCCCCCTCCTGCTTTTTCCCTCCACAACAGACCTGTCCACAGCCACTGTCCTCCTCCCTTTCCTGTTTTCCCTCCACCAGAGACCTGCCCATAGCTACTGCCCTCCTCCCCCTCCAGCTTTTTCCCTCTACTACAGACCTGTCCACAGCCACTACCCTCCTCTCCTCTCCCCTGCAGACCAGGGCCTGGCACTAAAGGAATGCAAACAGGATAACTGCCCTAGGCCCCCTGGCAAAAGTTGAGGAAAGTGCAGCCTGTCATCTGGCTTTGGAGCACCTCCCAAATTTCTGCCCTTGGCCCCAGTATGGCTAACCTTGGCCCTGCAGACGTATTCTCAGGGCAGGCTTAATTCTTTGGTGGACCCTAGGCATCAGATCTTAATTTTTTAAAGGGAAAAGGAAATGGGACTTGATATACTGCCTTTCTGAGGTTTTTGCAACTACATTCAAAGCGGTTTACGCATATTCAGGTACTTATTTTGTACCAGGGGCAATGGAGGGTTAAGTGACTTGCCCAGAGTCACAAGGAGCAGCAGTGGGAATCGAACTCAGTTCCCCAGAATCAGAGTCCACTGCACTAACCACTAGGCTACTCCTTTAAAAGTTCAAAAATGGGACCCCATGTGGTTCTGATTGCAGAGGACAGAGCAGATATGAAGTGCTGCCCACTGACTCCTCTTGCTGACTGCGAGACACGGCACAGAGAGTGGAGAGAATAGACAGACGGACCTCTAAGGGCAGTGGGAAAAAATTAGCACTCTTAGTTTACTGGGTCATGGATGGAAAAAATTGCAGAAACAGTAAATTATTAGCGTAACACTACAGAACCAAAAGAGAATCAGGAAACAATAGAAACCCCAATTCTCTGAACATAGAGTTTATTACAGCCTTATCCCATAGCAGCCTGTTCTTTTTTAATCCTTTAACCTTTAACTGATCTGTAAGTAAAAGGAAGAAATCATAAAACGCTACAAAAGACTCACCTCTTGTAGTAAATCACCCTTCAGTTCTTTGAAATATTTGCTCACTGCTTCCTTCATATCCCATTGTGCGTCTGAGCTCTCTGTGCCCTCAGGAATCTGATGAAAAGGGAACGAGAAATGTCTTTTTAACATCTAGTTGGACAGAGTCCTAAAAGCTTTATGCTTATATAAACTTCTGGCTCTAGTCCGACCCTGATATCTTTTATTAGAGTAGCTCGAAAACTATAGCAGATGAAACATGGCATAAGTTTAAAAAAAAAACAAACTCTTGCTTCATTTCTTCTGGATGCAGCATTAGAGTCATCCAAGTTTCCTGCTCCGTACTTACACAGTCCCGTAGATTGTCAGTCTGGAGATGGAGCAGTGTTTTAATATATTCCTGAGTTTTTTCATTGCTTCCAATCGATAAATAGCGTTTGCTATAAAAATGTTCAATCTGCTCCACAACTTCAAGTAGAGTAAGTATGCTGTCAATCCATGTTCTTGTTGAGCTGGATAAGAGATGGAGTCAGGGGTTTGAGGGACTGAGAGATTCTGCTGGGGTTGGGAGGGGAGAGACAGAGAGAGGGAGAGAATGCTAAGTTTGTACCGGGGATGAAGTCGATTAGGGTTGTAGTGATAGGACATAAGTGATACAGTCAAGCAGAGGTTAGGTACTTAAACAGAGCTAGGGCTGGTGGTAACTTTGAGGGAAAACAATCCCTTCATCTACCCTTGCCATTGGCCCCACCCCTGCCATCCTGCACATCCCCACTTCCGCCTCCTTGATCACTTCTTCAGTCCGCCTTTAAAATAACACACACTGAATGCCATGTACACATTTACACATTGGGTAATAATCAAAGTCATGGTTTCTGCTAATAAAATGTTATTTTACCATTCAAAGGGGTTTGATTATTGACCTCTAAAATGGAAAGTCTATCATCTAGGCACCCACATTTACAAGATACTAGAATATTGGCACTTAACCGCGTCAGGGTACACTTACCCACAAAAGTGTGGGCAGCAGGAGACCTAAACTCTATTCTGTAATGTGAAAAAAAGGGGAAAAACAGTGACGATGACCAAAGAAACCCCCCCTCCCCCCAAAAAACTAAGGGTAATCTGGTTCTTAAAGGAACATATGTTTAGTTAAAATAACTGTACAGTACATAGGGACTCGACATGGGCCATGTTTCAGCACTACTGCCTGCATCAGGAGTCCGAAAGTCTGGAATAGATACAATGACTGAAAATTAAAAACGCTCTATGGTATGTTGAACCTATTTCATAAATGGGCTTCTTTTGTCCTGTGCAATTAAAAATGAGATGCTGCTACATAGTGGGTCAACAGCATGAACTGTCACATTCACTACGTGTGGACACTTCTTGGCTTTCTTTCTCTCTCTCCAACTCCCAGCAAGGCCTCTCCTTTATTCTCTCTCCGTCACTCTCTTTCTCAGACCGTAGCCTGGACACTCACAGATCCCCATAGCTCTCTTTCTGAAAATAATCTTCCCCCCCACTCCCCCAGCATCCACCTATAACTCTCTCTCAGAAACCCTGCCATATCTCTCAACCCCCTTTCCTGACAGTCCCTATACCTCCCTCTCAATTACCGCCCCTCTCACATTATAGACCATCCATAGCTCTGTCTCAATCACCACCCCCATAGCTTTCTCTCTCAATGACCACACCCCCCATGCTCCCCATTTTGGCAAGCCCCCCCTGGCTGAATAGCCCATACATCTTCCCAGCTCTTTTCCCTTTCCCCTGTGAATTGCTATGGATTTAAAGCCTGTCTCACTGACACAGACTACTGTGGATTCTTTTGGATTCGTAATAAGTAAATGAAAACCTTTATTAGAGGAGCTAAATTCTACAATGATTAGGATATATACAATGATTAGCACATATACACACAATGATTAGCTGTATAAACAATCATTACATCACTGGTCTGTACATCTAAGCAATGCCAAGAGTTCTTAGACCAGGAAAAGAAGCAATAATTACACTATACATACAACATCACTGGTCTCCATCTTTCATGCTTTTATCATCGGCTGGGGACCCGGTTCACAGCGAAAGCCAGGAGCTTTTTGGACCAGGAACAGACCCTCTGTGCAGTATGTCTACTCACAGATGAGCCCCCACTCTGATGTGACAAGCCCTCCATTTTTGTTAGGCTCTGAGCCCATGTCCAGAGCTAAGGAAAGTTACAGAATGTTTCTAAGGAAAATTACAGCATGCTTCTCTGCTTAGGTCTCTGGGAATGTGGTCACATGCTTTCCCAAGCCCAGGTGGCCAAGCTGGACTTCCGAAAACAAGTGCCATCCTCCCCTTCACATACCAAATTAATTAGAGCTGTGTCTTATCTTCTGCATTCCAACTTTTTTTTGTTTCTGAGAAGTTCTGAGAGAAGAGGACATTTCTCTGGTAAGTGAACACTACTTTGCTTTGTGCTTTGGGAACTTAAAGATTGGGGTTTTAAGGAGGAATTGTAGGTTAGTGTTAGGCAAAATAAAAATATAAAAAGCACATTTTAACAACTAACCTCCATAGTCTTTTCCACTTAGTTTTAAAAGCCTTGTACCACAGCATTAACAGATAGAATCTAACAGGCACTGCAGGATCTAGTTTAGTCATCCCACCCCTAGGACAACTCTTCATTTATAGTCAGTTATTGTAATTAGGGTAACAAGCAAGGAGTGCTCTTACAGAGTTTTAAATACATTTCATTACCATCTAAGAAGGAAACACTAAATATAAACTAAAAGACACTTTTATATTAGGCTAATATCCTTAATACTGTAGCAAGTTTTAAATTATTGAAAAACTCAAAAACACTAAGATGGAATCAGCAGTCCAGCAACGAGAGGGGTGCTATCTAGTCTTTTGCATTGAGTGTCACATGTATGATTATCTCCCAGTTGGTGAGATGTCATATGCGTGTGCCTGATGCAAAGAGCTCCTAGCTCTTAGAGAACGTGTCCGTTCTCTTGAGGCTAGAGTAGCAGACTCGGAGGAGGGAAAGGTGAGTAGTGGAGTGCCTCAGGGATCGGTGCTGGGGCTGATTCTGTTCAATATATTTGTGAGTGACATTGCCGAAGGGTTAGCAGGTAAAGTTTGCCTATTTGCGGATGATACTAAGATTTGCAACAAAGTGGACACCCGGGAGGGAGTGGAAAGCATGAAAAAGGATCTGAGGAAGCTAGAAGAATGGTCTAAGGTTTGGCAATTAAAATTCAATGCGAAGAAATGCAAAGTGATGCACTTAGGGAGTAGAAACCCACGAGAGACTTATGTGTTAGGCGGTGAGAGTCTGATAGGTACTGGGGGAGACAGATCTTGGTGTGATAGTATCCGAGGAGCTGAAGGCAATGAAACAGTGTGACAAGGGGGTGGCCGTAACGAGAAGGTTGCTAGGCTGTATAGAGAGAGGTGTGATCAGCAGAAGAAAGGAAGTGTTGATGTCCCTGTACAAGTTGTTGGTGAGGCCCCACCTGGAGTATTGTGTTCAGTTTTGGAGGCCGTACCTTGCGAAGGATGTTAAAAAAATGGAAGCGGTGCAAAGAAAAGCTACGAGAATGGTACGGGATTTGTGTTCCAAGACGCATGAAGAGAGATTTGCTGACCTGAACATGTATACCCTGGAGGAAAGAAGGAACAGGGGTGATATGATACAGACGTTCAAATATTTGAAAAGTATTAATCCGCAAACAAATCTTTTCCGGAGATGGGAAAGCGGTAGAACGAGAGGACATGAAATGAGGTTGAAGGGGGGCAGCCTCAGGAAAGATGTCAGGAAGTATTTTTTCACAGAGAGGGTGGTGGATGCTTGGAATGCCCTCCCGCGGGAGGTGGTGGAGATGAAAACGGTAACAGAATTCAAACGTGTGGGATATGCATAAAGAAATCCTGTGCAGAAGGAATGGATCCTTAGAAGCTTAGCCGAAATTGGGTGGCGGAGCAGGTGGGGGGAAGAGGGGTGGGTGGTTGGGAGGCGAGGATAGTGGAGGGCAGACTTGTACGGTCTATGCCAGAGCCGGTGATGGGAGGCGGGACTGGTGGTTGGGAGGCGGGAAGTACTGCTGCGCAGACTTGTACGGTCTGTGCCCTGAATAAGGCAGGTACAAATCAAGGTAAGGTATACACATATGTTTGTCTTGTTGGGCAGACTGGATGGTCTGTGCAGGTCTTTTTCTGCTGTCATCTACTATGTTACTATGACATAGGAAAATGTGGGAGAGAGGTTCTGGAAGCAAACTTAGGCTCTTAAGTAGAAAGCTCAAATCCAGATCCTCTAGGGTAGCATTTTCTGAAATGCTACGTGTTCCACGCACAGGGCCAAAGAGACAGGCAGAGCTCTGGAGTCTCAATGCATGGATGAGACGATGGTGCAGGGAGGAGGGTTTTAGATTTGTTAGGAACTGGGCAACATTCTGGGGAAGGGGGAGCCTATTCCGAAAGGATGGGCTCCACCTTAACCAGGGTGGGACCAGGCTGCTGGCATCGGCATTTAAAAAGGAGATAGAGCAGCTTTTAAAGTAGAAATGGGGGGAAGGCCGACAGTCGCTCAAAAGTGCATGGTTCGGGATAAGGTATCTTGCAAGGATACCTCACAAACAGGAAAGATAGGGTTTCTAGATAGTGAGGTTGCACAACAGACCGTGGTAGGCCAGGTGCCCTTAAATACAACTAAAGATCAGACAAAAGATTGCAAATCAATAGTGTCAGGTACTAAGCATCATGCAAATAGGAACAACAAACATACTCTGAAATGTCTATATGCAAATTCTAGGAGTCTAAGAAATAAGATGGGAGAGTTGGAATATATTGCACTAAATGAAAAATTGGATATAATAGGCATTACTGAGACCTGGTGGAAGGAGGATAACTAGTGGGACACTGTCATACCGGGGTACAAAGTATATCGTAGTGATAGGGTGGACCGGACTGGTGGAGGGGTAGCATTGTATATTAACGAGATCCTTGACTCAGACAGATTACAAATTCAACGGGACACAAATCACACCTTTGAATCACTGTGGGTTGAAATTCCATGTATAAAAGGGAAAAGGACGGTGATAGGAGTGTACTTCCGTCCGCCTCGCCAGGATGAGCAGGTAGATGCAGAAATGATAAAAGAAATCAGAGATGCAAACAAAATGGGCAATGTGTTAATAATGGGTGACTTTAATTATCCAAATATAGACTGGGTAAATGTAACATCAGGACACGCTAGAGAGGTACGATTCCTTGATGAAATCAAGGACAGCTTTATGGAGCAGCTGGTGCAGGAGCCGACGAGAGAAGGAAAAATTCTAGACTTGGTCGTTAGTGGAGCGCATGATCTGGTGAGGGATGTTATGGTACTGGGGCTGCTTGATAACAGTGATCATAATATGATCAGTTTTGATATTGACCTTGAAGTAACTGTACACAGAAAGTCAAATACGTTAGCGTTAAACTTTAAAAAAGGAGACTATGATAAAATGAGAAGAACGGTTAAAAAAAAAAAAAACTTAGGGGGGCAACTGAGAGTGTAAAAACTGTACAACAGGCATTGATGCTGTTCAAAAATACCATCCTGGAGGCCCAGGCCAAACATATTCCGCGAATTAGAAAAGAAAGACAGAAGTCCAAAAGACAGCCGGCCTGGTTGAAAAGTGAGGTGAAGGAAGCTATTAGGGCTAAAAGAAACACCTTCAGAAAATGGAAGAAGGAACTGTCTGAAAATAACAAGAAGCAGCATAAGGAGTGTCAAAGCAAATGTAAGGCGCAGATAAAGAAGGCCAAGAGGGATTACGAAAAAAAGATAGCATTAGAGGCAAAAAAACATAGCAAAAATGTTTTCGGTATATTAAAAGCAGGAAGCCGGCAAAAAAAAATCGGTTGGACTGCTGGATGACCGAGGGGTAAAAGGGGCGATCAAGGAAGATAAAGACGTAGCAGAGAGATTGAATGAATTCTTTGCTTCTGTCTTCACCAAGGAAGGTTTGGGTGGGATACCGGTGTCGTAAATGGTATTTCAAGCAGACGAGTCGGAGAAACTTACTGACTTCACGGTAAACCTGGAGGACGTAATGGGGCAGTTCAGCAAACTGAAGAGTAGCAAATCTCCTGGACCGGATGGTATTCATCCTAGACTACTGATAGAACTGAAAAATGAGCTTGCGGAGCTACTGTTAGTAATATGCAATTTATCCTTAAAATCGAGCGTGGTACCTGAAGATTGGAGGGTGGCCAATGTAAAGCCGATTTTTTAAAAAGGTTCCAGGGGAGATCCGGGAAATTATAGACCGGTGAGTCTGACGTCGGTGCCGGGGAAAATGGTAGAGGCTATTATTAAAAACAAAATTACAGAGCACATCCGATGACATGGATTACTGAGACCGAGTCAGCACGGCTTTTGTGTGGGGAAATCTTGCCTGACCAATTTACTTCAATTCTTTGAAGGAGTAAACAAACATGTGGACAAAGGGGAGCCGGTTGATATTGTGTATCTGGATTTCCAAAAGGCGTTTGACAAGGTACCTACAGAGGAAATTGGAGGGATAGGAGGAAATGTCCTAAAAACTGGTTGAAGGATAGGAAACAGAGAGTGGGGTTAAATGGGTAGTATTCACAATGGAGAAGGGTAGTTAGTGGGGTTCCTCAGGGGTTTGTGCTAGGACTGCTGCTTTTTAATATATTTATAAATGATTTAGAGATGGGAGTAACTAGCTAATTAAGCTAATTAAGTTTGCTGATGACACAGTTATTCAAAGTCGTTAACTCGCGACAGGATTGTGAAAAATTACAGAAGGACCTTACGAGACTGGGAGACTGGGCGGCTAAATGGCAGATGACGTTTAATGTGAGCAAGTGTAAGGTGATGCATGTGGGGAAAAAAGAACCGGAATTATAGCTACGTCATGCAAGGTTCCACGTTAGGAGTTATGGACCAAGAAAGGGATCTGGGTATCGTCGTTGATAACACACTGAAACCTTCTGCTCAGTGTGCTGCTGCAGCTAGGAAAGCGAATAGAATGTTGGGTATTAATAGGAAAGGTATGGAAAACAGGTGTGAGGATATTACAATGCCGTTGTATCGCTCCATGGTGCGACCACATCTTGAGTATTGTGTCCAATTCTGGTCGCCGCATCTCAAGAAAGATATAGTGGAATTGGAAAAGGTGCAGCGAAGGGCAACGAAAATGATAGCGGGGATGGGACGACTTCCCTATGAAGAAAGACTAAGGAGGCTAGGGCTTTTCAGCTTGGAGAAGAGACGACTCAGGGGAGACATGATAGAGGCATATAAAATAATGTGTGGAGTGGAACAGGTGGATGTGAAGCTTCTGTTCACACTTTCCAAAAATACTAGGACTAGGGAGCATGCGATCAAACTACAGTGTAGTAAATTTTAAAGAAAACTGAGAAACTTTTTCTTCACCCAACGCATAATTAAACTCTGGAATTTGTTGCCGGAGAAAGTGGTGAAGGCGGTTAGCTTGGCAGAAGTTTAAAAGGGGTTAGACAGTTTCCTAAAGGACAAGTCCATAAACCACTACTAAACGGACTTGGAAAAATCCAAAATTCCAGGAATAACATGTATAGAATGTTTGTACGTTTGGGAAGCTTGCCAGGTGCCCTTGGCCTGGATTGGCCGCTGTCGTGGACAGGATTCTGGGCTCGATGGACCCTTGGTCTTTTCCCAGTGTGGCATTACTTCAATGGCGTAGCTAGGGGGCGCCAGGGGAGCAGCTGCTCCCTCAAATGGAGTTCTGCCAGTACCGGAGTCTATTTTTTTTTCAATGTGTTGCATTAAAAATGTGCACCGACGCTGGCGGAAGTCCGTCAACCTGGCTCCGCTTCTGCATTACTTATGTACTTATGTAGTAAGATTAGTTGTGAAGAATGTAATTGTCTGGATGGAACATATTTACTAATATCAGCAGAGAGATAAATGGGAACCTTCGGCCAAAAGGCTTTTAATACCAAATATAGAACTTTAAAACTGGTACGTGTGATTCAGCCAGGACAGGTGATCAAATTGGCCTCTCTGTAAACCACCCACTCTTTTGCCATTTAGAAATGTGTGCATTGTTTCTCATCAAGGGCACTTTCAATTTCATTAGAAAGAAGGATCCCTGGGGGAGGAAAACAGCACACTAGGACCAGATTTAATAAAGCATGCTACTGCACTACCGCATGCCAACACGCGTTAATGTTCTATTTTATGCAGTAGGACTTATTTACATTAAGTACATAAGTACATAAGTAGTGCCATACTGGGAAAGACCAAAGGTCCATCTAGCCCAGCATCCTGTCACCGACAGTGGCCAATCCAGGTCAAGGGCACCTGGCACGCTCCCCAAACGTAAAAACATTCCAGACAAGTTATACCTAAAAATGAGGAATTTTTCCAGTCCATTTAATAGCGGTCTATGGACTTGTCCTTTAGGAATCTATCTAACCCCTTTTTAAACTCCGTCAAGCTAACCGCCCGTACCACGTTCTCCGGCAATGAATTCCAGAGTCTAATTACACGTTGGGTGAAGAAACATTTTCTCCGATTTGTTTTAAATTTACCACACTGTAGCTTCAACTCATGCCCTCTAGTCCTAGTATTTTTGGATAGCGTGAACAGTCGCTTCACATCCACCCGATCCATTCCACTCATTATTTTATACACTTCTATCATATCTCCCCTCAGCCGTCTCTTCTCCAAGCTGAAAAGCCCTAGCCTTCTCAGCCTCTCTTCATAGGAAAGTCGTCCCATCCCCACTATCATTTTCGTCGCCCTTCGCTGTACCTTTTCCAATTCTACTATATCTTTTTTGAGATACGGAGACCAGTACTGAACACAATACTCCAGGTGCGGTCGCACCATGGAGCGATACAACGGCATTATAACATCCGCACACCTGGACTCCATACCCTTCTTAATAACACCCAACATTCTATTCGCTTTCCTAGCCGCAGCAGCACACTGAGCAGAAGGTTTCAGCGTATCATCGACGACGACACCCAGATCCCTTTCTTGATCCGTAACTCCTAACGCGGAACCTTGCAAGACGTAGCTATAATTCGGGTTCCTCTTACCCACATGCATCACTTTGCACTTGTCAACATTGAACTTCATCTGCCACTTGCACGCCCATTCTCCCAGTCTCGCAAGGTCCTCCTGTAATCGTTCACATTCCTCCTGCGACTTGACGACCCTGAATAATTTTGTGTCATCGGCGAATTTAATTACCTCACTAGTTATTCCCATCTCTAGGTCATTTATAAATACATTAAAAAGCAACGGACCCAGCACAGACCCCTGCGGGACCCCACTAACTACCCTCCTCCACTGAGAATACTGGCCACGCAATCCTACTCTCTGCTTCCTATCTTTCAACCAGTTCTTAATCCATAATAATACCCTACCTCCGATTCCATGACTCTGCAATTTCTTCAGGAGTCTTTCGTGCGGCACTTTGTCAAACGCCTTCTGAAAATCCAGATATACAATATCAACCGGCTCCCCATTGTCCACATGTTTGCTTACCCCCTCAAAAAAATGCATTAGATTGGTGAGGCAAGACTTCCCTTCACTAAATCCGTGCTGACTTTGTCTCATCAGTCCATGTTTTTGTATATGCTCTGCAATTTTATTCTTAATAATAGCCTCCACCATCTTGCCCGGCACCGACGTCAGACTCACCGGTCTATAATTTCCCGGATCTCCTCTGGAACCTTTCTTAAAAATCGGAGTAACATTGGCTACCCTCCAGTCTTCCGGTATTACACTCGATTTTAGGGACAGATTGCATATTTCTAACAGTAGCTCCGCAAGTTCATTTTTTAGTTCTATTAATACTCTGGGATGAATACCATCAGGTCCCGGTGATTTACTACTCTTCAGCTTGCTGAACTGACCCATTACATCCTCCAAGGTTACAGAGAATTTGTTTAGTTTCTCCGACTCCCCCGCTTCAAATATTCTTTCCGGCACCGGTGTCCCCCCCAAATCCTCCTCGGTGAAGACCGAAGCAAAGAATTCATTTAATTTCTCCGCTACGGCTTTGTCCTCCTTGATCGCCCCTTTAACACCATTTTCGTCCAGCGGCCCAACCGACTCTTTGGCCGGTTTCCTGCTTTTAATGTATCTAAAAAAGTTTTTACTATGTATTTTTGCTTCCAACGCTAATTTCTTCTCAAAGTCCTTTTTTGCCCTCTTTATCTCCGCTTTGCATTTGGCTTGGCATTCCTTATGATCTATCCTGTTACTTTCAGTTGGTTCTCTTCTCCACTTTCTGAAGGATTGTTTTTTGGCTCTAATGATTTCCTTTATCTTACTGTTTAGCCACGCCGGCTGACGTTTAGTCTTTTTTCCCTTTTTTCTAATACGTGGAATATATTTGTCCTGAACCTCCAGGATGGTGTTTTTAAACAGCATCCACGCCTGATGCAAGTTTTTTACTCTGCGAGCTGCTCCTTTCAGTCTTTTTTTCACCATTTTTCTCATTTTGTCGTAATCACCCTTTCTATAGTTAAACGCTAGCGTACTTGATTTCCTAGTTTCACTTCCTTCAATGCCAATATCAAAACCGATCATATTATGATCACTGTTATCAAGCGGCCCTCGTATCGTTACCCCCTGCACTAGATCATGAGCACCACTAAGGACTAAGTCTAGTATTTTTCCTTCTCTTGTCGGCTCCTGAACTAGCTGTTCCATGAAGCTGTCCTTGATTTCATCAAGAAATCTTATGTCCCTTGCGTGTACAGATGTTACATTACCCCAGTCTATATGCGGGTAATTGAAATCCCCCATTATTATTGTGTTGCCCAGTTTGTTTGCGTCCCTGATTTCCTTTAACATTTCCGCATCCGTCTGTTCGTCCTGGCCAGGCGGACGGTAGTACACTCCTATCACTATCCTTTTCCCCTTTGCACATGGAATTTCAATCCACAGTGATTCCAAGGAGTGTTTTGCTTCCTGCAGAATTTTCAATCTATTTGATTCAAGGCTCTCGTTAATATACAATGCTACCCCTCCACCAATCCGATTCACCCTATCACTACGATATAATTTGTACCCCGGTATGACAGTGTCCCACTGGTTATCCTCCTTCCACCAGGTCTCAGAGATGCCTATTATATCTAATTTTTCATTTAGTGCAATATATTCTAACTCCCCCATCTTATTTCTTAGGCTCCTGGCATTCGCATATAGACATTTCAAACTATGTTTGTTGTTCCTAAGTACATCATGCTTAGTACTTGACAGTATTAATTGGCAATCTTTTGTCTGATTTTTATTGTTATTTAAAGATACCCGATCTACTACAATCTCTTTTGCAACCTCACTATCAGGATACTCTATCTTCCCTGTTATGGTGACACTATGAGCGTACTAAGGTCCGGATTTAGTAAACAGTGCTCAAATTTGAGCATCGGAAATAAACCAGCACAGAGTGTTACTCTATAAATTTGATTTATTCATAGAATAACACTTAGAAACCATTCTCACACCCACATTTGGGTGCAGGTATTTACGCCAGCTGAAACTCGGTAAAAATGCCGGTGCCCAACTCTTGTGTCAAGAAAGAAACAAGTGGAAAAACAACTTCAAGAGATCAATCCAAGACAAGGGGTAAGATGCTCCAAAGAAACTTTATTAAGGACCCTTTATTAAGGGTCCTTAATAAAGTTTCTTTGGAGCATCTTACCCCTTGTCTTGGATTGATCTCTTGAAGTTGTTTTTCCACTTGTTTCTTTCTTGACATCGGATTTTTGTGGAAATTTTTGGACCTTCTCTGTTTTTGCGGGTGCCCAACTCTTGACATTTGGGCACGGGAACGGCGCTATTCTATAACCCCGTGCACAAATTTCTGGAACATTTCTGCCCCATCCCCTAGAAACACCCCCTTTTGAATTGCACACAAGGGGGTTTAGGCGCATGGGGTTATAAAATAGTGCGTAGGAAGATGAATGCGCAAGATCTAATGCAAATTAGTTGCAGTAATTGATTGTTAACATCAATGTATTGCTAGTTAATGACTTGTTAGTCAATTCATTTGCAAACGCATTTTCAATCCGCACACAAATTTCAGCACCCACATGTGGACACCATGAGCCAGTTTCCATGTAAGATGCCTAAACATTCCATGTAGTAAACATTTCTGGCTAAGTGTATTCTATAAGCGGCATCTAGATTTAGGTGCGATATATAGAATATGCTTAGTTGATATCCCAGCACCTAAAACTACTCGCCTCCATTTACACCAATGAAAATGTGACCAAAATCCTTGCATGTAGATTTACGCGCACCGGGCCATATTCTATCAGTATGCACGTAAACTTTGGAACGCCCACGAAATGCCAATAACCATGCCTCTTTTGACCTGCGTGCATTAGAATTTAGGTGCAGTTCATTACAGAATATGCTTAGTGAATTGTGCGCGTTCCATGCTGAAATCTAGACATATTTCATAACAATGTGCATAACTTAATTGGCTTGACAAGCTAATCAGCATTAATAACAGCATCTAACAAGCAATAATGAGCACTAATTGACAATAAATTCTAATTATTGCCAATTGGTGCTCATTATTGCTTGTTAGGTGCTGTTATTAATGCTGATTAGCTTGTCAAGCCAATTAAGTTATGCACATTGTTATGAAATATGTCTAGATTTCAGCATGGAACACTAGGCGTGCTATATAGAATCCGGGGGCATATATATATATATATATATATATATATATATATATATATATATATAATGCTCTTTAGTAAATCTAGCCCATAGATTGCATTTACACATCCACATGCTTAATTGTGCTGGACAACGTTCCAACAGGCAATTTTACCCTGGGACAACTTGAAAGTACCGAGTCATTTCCCTTTCAAGACTGTTGCAGGTGTAACATGCCCATAGGCTTTGCTGCAATTGGGGTACTTTCAAAATTGCCCCTAGTTTTGAATAGTGCTTAGGGCAGGCAGTTTTATTGTCATGAACCAGGTGCAGTTTGTAAATCTTCAGATTACATTAGATGAAATTAAAATTGGAAAGAGTATTTTGGAGGCCAAAGAGGACTTGAGGATATTGTTATAAAAGCTGACTTGTAAACCCTTCATTTATACGTGCATTGTTCCATAGTAAATAATTCCCAGATTTGCCCCAGTAAGCCAGATAATGCAGGAGAATGTGATTTATTGCTACTACTACTACTACTATTTAACATTTCTATAGCACTACAAGGCGTACGCAGCGCTGCACAAATATAGAAGAAAGACAGTCCCTGCTCAAAAATTAAAGTAAGCGAATCAAATCAATTAATGTGTACAGGAAGGAGGAGAGGAGGGTAGGTGGAGGCGAGTGGTTACGAGTCAAAAGCAATGTCAAAGAGGTGGGCTTTCAGTCTAGATTTAAAGGTGGCCAAGGATGCAAAGTTGATGCCAGGGGACTATTAGCTGTATGTGAGAGGCCGTCTCAGTAATTTATTGACATTGCCATTGAAGGGGGAGGGGAAACCTTGGAAGAAAAACTAAGGGGAACTATCATTTCCACTACCTATAGAAAAAGGCAGCTGCCAATCCATGCTGCTCCAGTATTCAGAGAGGGCTGCTGGGTATATTTTATGCACCTTATAAGGTGTAAGGTACCATCTATGAATAATGTTATAGCTATTCTCCACTGTTAAAGATGGCAGAGAGTGTATTACGCTGCTACTCAGTCTACTATTCCATTGTTTTTCAGAAATTTTCTTCCTGTCTCTTTCATATCCTATGATTCACTTAAATTTAAAGACAGAAACATAGATCATGACAGCAAAAAGAGACCATAGTGTGACCATTCACCCCAAATGCTTAAATTTACAATACTAACATAGTAACATACATAGTAACATAGTAGATGACGGCAGAAAAAGACTTGCACAGTCCATCCAGTCTGCCCAACAAGACAAACTCATATGTACAAACCCTGATATGTACCTGCCTTATTCAGGGCACAGACCGTACAAGTCTGCGCAGCAGTACTTCCCGCCTCCCAACCACCAGTCCCGCCTCCCATCACCGGCTCTGGCACAGACCGTATAAGTCTGCCCTCCACTATCCTCGCCTCCCAACCACCAACCCCTCTTCCCCCCCACCTGCTCCGCCACCCAATTTCAGCTAAGCTTCTGAGGATCCATTCCTTCTGCACAGGATTCCTTTATGCATATCCCACGCATGTTTGAATTCCGTTACTGTTTTCATCTCCACCACCTCCCGCGGGAGGGCATTACAAGTGTCCACCACCCTCTCCGTGAAAAAATACTTCCTGACATCTTTCCTGAGGCTGCCCCCCTTCAACATCATTTCATATCCTCTCGTTCTACCGCCTTCCCATCTCCGGAAAAGATTTGTTTGCGGATTAATACCTTTCAAATATTTGAACGTCTGTATCATATCACCCCTCTTCCTCCTTTCCTCCAGGGTATACATGTTCAGGTCAACAAGTCTCTGCTTGGAATGCAAATCCCATACCATTCTCGTAGCTTTTCTTTGCACCGCTTCCATTTTTTTAACATCCTTCGCAAGGTACGGCCTCCAAAACTGAACACAATACTCCAGGTGGGGCCTCACCAACGACTTGTACAGGGGCATCAACACTTCTTTTCTTCTTCCTCCTCCTAGAGATCCTCTGTGCTTACCCCATTCTTAACTGGATTTCAGATACTGTCTTCATCTCCACAACCTCCACTGGGAGCTGTTCCATGCATCCATCAATCTTCCTAGAATGAACAAGGCAACCACGTTAGGTGGGGGCAGACCACAAACGGCCTGAAGGCCAGCAAAGAGAAAAAGGGGGGGGGATGGGGGAAAGAGGGCGAATAGCCTAGTAATGAAGAAAATGGATAGGGAGAACATGAGGGCGGAGGAGAGGAAAGGGTTAAGGGTAAGGTAAGGAGAAATGAGGAAAGGAGGGATGAGAGGTGGAGGAAAAGGTTAGAGAATAGGGGAAGTAGGGAAATCAGCATTCGAAGGACTAGGGTAGGGCAGTGCTTCTTGCCGCATGAAGCCAGGCAGAGTTAGTAGGGAAGTTGCAAGTTATAGAATTGTTATATTGTTTAAATGAATATTGTGTTTTACGTTCTTGACTGTGGCCTTAATAAACCCCACGTTCTCTTGGAAACTGGCTCCTGTGTGCTTGCAGAATTATAGATCCAGAGCTGAGTGTGTGCCAAGTGCCTGATTTGAGAAATATTTATTTACATTAATCTATCTTTTTCACTCTCTTCCCATGATCCCTAATTCCTACACATGTTAACACGTAAAGCCTGTCCGCTCAATATTCAAAGTGATTTAACCGGGCAGGAGAGGCTCCCTGGGGGAGGGGGGGGGGGAGGCTTTTGGCCCAGTATCTTTTTTTCCAACCTACATCACAAGCACCTGGCAGGATCCCAACAAAAGTGGATGGATTCCATGCTGCTTTTCCCCCGAGATAAACAGTAGTTACTCAAGTCTACTTTATGGACTGTTCTGGATGGTCTAAAGAAATTTCCGCCCTCTCTTACTGCTTGGACTGATCAGTCACATCATATCCATGAATATTTGGGAGTAAAAAGTGAAAGCACAGACAACAGCATATGCTAATTTTCAATGTGGAATCACAGTATGTCATAACTTTGGATAGACTCCCATATTATAGCTATTCATTATATGAATCTCTTGCTTTTCCACAGTGACTCATTGAAAAATTCCCAATATACTAATTCATGCATAATAATTTGCAGTTTTAATTGATTCTGTTTTCCTTTACACCCAAACATTTCAGCTTCAGTTGAGTCATCCTCCTGTGGTTCAGACTCCGCTCAATGACCCACCATCTGTAGACGTGTTTTTTGCTGTGTAATAAAGAGAAATGACTTCAGACTCAGAAAATCTGTCTGTGAGCACCACAAAACCACAAAGCAAAGCCACAGAAAAGCGATTTCTTGTCATATGTTTTCCTTTCAAGTAAGTACTAAAAAATGTCTGTGAGCTTTAGTGGACTTGGGCAAGATAGTTTCTAGAAAAGAAAAAGGAAAATAATTTTAAAAAATAACGTTTTAAAACTTATGAAATACACAGGTTACAGGGTGCCTAAATCAGTTTGGATGACATTGAGAAGAACGTGACAAAATGAATGGATGTCCCAGACCAGGCTTCCTCGCACCCCTTCTTGACAAATTCAGACAAACTTGGACTACCTTTTCCAGAATATCTAGAAGAGGAAATGGGGGACAGAGAGAAATGATATAGATACAGTAGGACCAGCCTAAGCACTAGCCCCCAGATCCTATAAATGGAGCCCAAAGTTACGTGCGATCCTTAGATCCATGCACAAATAGATTAGAAAACTGGAAGACTGAGCATCGAAATAGCAGATGAAATTTAATGTGGACAAATGCAAAGTGATGCACGTTGGGAAGAATAATCTGAATCATAGTTACCTGATGCTAGGGTCCACACTTTTCACTGCTGCTGCTACCTGCCGGCCGCTCCGACGTCGATGACGAGTTAACTTTTACAATTCAGAGGGAGGGAGGGGGGCCTTGGAGCTGGTGGGTGGTAGGGAGAGAGAGAGAGAGAGAGACAGGCCTTGGAGCTGGGAGGGAGGGGGGCCTTGGAGCTGGTGGGAGGGAGGGAGGGAGGGAGAGAGAGAGAGAGACCGGCCTTGGAGCTGGGTGGAAGGCCGGGAGGCCTTGGAGCTGGGAGGGAGGGGGACCTTGGAGCTGGGAGGGAGGGAGCTGGGGAGCCCTGGGGATGGCCCAGGAGCTCAGAGGGAGGGGTGGCCGCCCTGGAGCTCAGAGGGAGAGGTGGCCGGCCCTGGAGCTAGGGTGGGGGCGGGGCTAGGATGGGGCCCCATCAGATTGGTCTGCTAGGGCCCCGCACTTGCTAAGACCGGCCCTGGCTTTAGACACTGTTGATCACCAGCAACTCTTTGATACGCTGTCTGTTCTTGAATTTTGGGACTCTCTTCTATCTTGGTTTTCTTCCTATCTCTCCCATCTTCCACTACTATCCCACCATCAGTTGGTATACCTCAGGGCTCTGTCTTGGGTTGCTTTATTGGCTCCCAATCTGTTCCCAAATAAAGTTCAAACTTCTCTTATTGACTTACAAGTGCATTCATTCTGCAGCTCCTCAGTACCTCTCCACTCTTGTCTCTCCCTACACTCCAATTTTTCTTATCTGTACCCTTCTCCTCCACTGCCAACTCCAGACTCTGTTCCTTTTATCTTGCTGCACCATATGCGTGGAATTGACTTCCTGAGTCACTACATCATGCTCCATCTCTGGCTTTATTCAAGTTTATGGTAAAAGCCCACCTTTTTGAGGCTGCTTTTAAATCCTAAATCCTATTCACCTGTTTAGTGCCCATGTCTGTTTTATCATTCCCACAAATTCTTCAATCAGATTGTAAACAGTCCCTGTCTCTTGCATGTTTCGTGTACAGTGCTGTGTACATCTAGTAGCGTTATAGAAATTATAAATAATAGTAGTATTATTATTAGTAGTAAAGGTTGCCCATTCCAACCTAGAGTATCTGTCACCCTTGCACTGGCTCTGAGACATAATCACAGACAGCCACATCTAATCTGTCTGAATAAAGCAGAGTCAATCAGAGATAATTAATTTAATTCTGACATAACTTGACCACATATCCCTATTACAAATTGTGATGTACCCTGTAGAGTGAGAGGGCAGGATTCTGGAACCAGATGCTGGAACTATTGAGGGACTACAATTCCCAGCTTCCCTGGGGTAGGTCGCTTAACTCCTGTAGAAGGGTTAACCCACACTATAATTCCCAGAATCCTCGGAGGGGGTCACAGGAGTCTTTGAAGTTGGTTAAAACCAGACTACAAGTCCCAAGTACCCAAGGGGGAGTCCCATGAGCAGCTGCGGGAGAAGGGAGGAGAGGGGGAGCCCATGGAGTGGATGCCAGCAGAGGGGATTTCAGAGACTTCAGAGGTGGATGTAGATACTGAAATACAGCCCATGGACACGTCTGCTCTGGCCAAGATAAAGAGTAGGAAATCTAGGAGTCTGTTAGCAACCTTGGTGGGGAGTTTGATTCAATATGTGGAGAGAAAACTTAATGGAAGCACCTGAGCAGATTTCCAGGGAATGGAATAGAAGCCTGATACTGAAGTCAAGTTTGATCCGTGGGGCTAATACCAGGAGTTTAATTGCTAGTGTGTGAAAGGGGGGGGGGGGGGGGGTCCCCTTCCCTCAGGATATTCTCTGAGGGGAGGGTACAGAAGACGAGTTAGAGGAAGTCAAAATTGCTGAATGAACTTTGGAACTGCTTTAAATTTGGGGAGGGAATGCCTTTTTGAAATTGCCTTGAATTTGGAGAGGAGCAGGGGAGCTGAGGACTTGGCTGCTGTCAGTTGGAGAAGGTTTTCTTTTAGGATCCCTTTTGGGAGGACAAGACTGTGAGCTGGGTTGCTTATATGAACTGAGCTGTTGGAAGCTATAGTCTAGGGGGAGACTGTCCCCTAATATTAAAATGAGAAGCCTTGCGTTTGTTTTTCTATAGTTTGAACTATTGAACGATTGAAAAGTTCCATAGGAAACCTGGGGTGGACTTGTGCTCTGGGACGGAGTGGAGGCAGAGCACAGCTGAGCCCTGGTGGAGTGTGACAAAATATATTCAAATGATGTCATAAAGATTACAAATAAAAGGGGGGGGTGACTTTTGGGACCTTCCCCTCCCTCCTTCCTTTAGACTTGAAAATCTGTTTGTCAACAATGGCATTTTTCCCATTATAGGGAATCACATCAAAGTGCTTTTTTTGTGATGCTGTGTCTGTAGAAGGAAAATGAAAGTGATTAACAGGAAAGGAATGTATGACAGAGCTCTGGAGCTGCTGAGCTGTAGTTTTCAGAGCAGAAAGTCTGAGGGAAAACAGGATTCCTTGCATATTGCCAAAGGTTCTTCTTGGCCCAAGTTAAGTACAAAGTACCCATGTGGTCTTGGAAACTCATACACAGCATCATCTTTGGAGAATTCTTGTGTCAGTTCAAGAAAAAACGGCATCACAGCCTGCAGAGAATTCAGTTTGAAACAGATAACTTCCTGTTGGGCAGGAGGATTGGATTTAGCCAGGCTCAGGTGGCATGCTGGCCAGTAAACCAGGAAGTAAGCAAGGGTTGAATAGGGGTTGGCATATCATTTTGGACATATCACTATTTGGCAGATGCAATGCAAAATGATTTGGTCTGTGCAATACACCTCAACTTTTTCCCATTTTCATTTTCCATTTATTCGTCTTTATATCCCGCATTTTCCAAAACGTGTCCAGATCCAAAATAGGTAGCACGTTTGCTTATTTAGCAGCCAGCCACTGGAATGAATTACCTATTGATCTAAGAAGGCAATCTGGTTATCAAGTTTTTCGAAAACTGTTGGAAACCTTCCTGCTTAAGACATTTTTAATGTGACTGTGTTATTTTTCTTGACAGTTAGTTGACCATCATGTCATGTGTAACATTCCTGGAGATGGTCCAGTTTACTCTTTCGTGACTCACGCTGAACTTTTGTAGTAAGTGTGAGATATAAATGTCATGTCTTAATATTATTATGTTGAGTTCAATGTGACTTAAATCGTAAGAAATGAACAGTAAAAATATGTGTAGCTGGGAAGGCGGTAGAACGAGAGGACATGAAATGAGATTGAAGGGGGGCAGACTCAGGAAAGATGTCAGGAAGTATTTTTTCACGGAGAGAGTGGTGGATGCTTGGAGATTTCTTTATTTACAGCAACGAATAACAAAAATACAGAAATCATATAAATACCAATATTCACATGCCTAACACAAACCATTCTATCACCAAAACAATCCCTTCTGCCCCTATACATATATACACCCCTCCCCCTCCCTTTTCCCCCCCTTATTCCCCCCCTAAAATTACAACCAACACAACATCACAGTAACTATAATCATAAGGCCTTTAACCTCACATGCTTCCACCACAAGGACACCATCTGTGAATCCCTCTCCACTCTTTCCCATTGCGCCACTTGCTGTACAGCCCGCACCACATCCCAACTGACCTGTTCAATGGATCGATCTTCTTGATGCAGGGATACCCGGCAACGAGCCATCCAAAGACAGAACCGGAGAATGAGCGAAATCAAGAACCCCGTCCCCGGATCCAGCTGACCTCTCTTGAATCGATATCCATACACCCAGTCCGCATACGTATAGGAACGGAACGTGGGGATCTGGAGGAGAGCAGAAACCCTGTCACCCACCCCCCGGGAAAAGGGACAGTCCTTCAAAAAGTGGTCCATGGTTTCTAACTTCCCCACACATTCCCCCCTTGGACAATTCCTGTCCTGGATCTTCCTATCTCTCAGATTCTCTCTGACATATAATTTGCCGTGTAGGGACAGCCAGGCAATGTCCCGATATTTAGCCGGAATCCTCTCCGAATTGATATTCCGTAGCCCTTGCCTCAGCACTTCCCCGGGAGCATCCCTAAGTACCAGAGGGGACGAGAACATCTGGGAGCGCACTCTCTCCACCCAGATTCCTCTCTTCCCATCCCTAATCTCCCCCACTAGAATCCCCCAGACCCGAACTAATTTTACTAACGTTTTATAGTACCCTACCCTTTCCGGAGCCCCTTTCCGCAATACCCCTACCCTCTCCCCTCTCCTCCACCCCACCCAAACCCTCTCCCACCACCCCAGCACACTACTCGCCCACCCTGGAGGAGCCTGACCCACCGCTCTCCCTAGATTAAAGTGCACAAACAAAGAACTAAAAAACAAAACCGGATTGATCATCCCTACCCCCCCCCTCCTTCCTAGATAGATATGTGGTGTTTCGTTTGACTGGATTCAACCGATTGCCCCACAGCAGCTGGAAGAAAATGCTATACAACGAGGCATAGCACTTTTCAGGTACCAAACAAATGTAGCTGATGAACAAAAAGAGGGGCACCAAATGGGTCTTGATGAGTTTCACCCGATCTTCCATGGACATTTTCCACCTCTTCCACCTGTCCACCCGCCCCTTTGCTTCCTGAAGACAACGGTCCCAGTTGAATTTAGCATAATCTCCTATCTCAAAGTAAATCCCCAAAACCCTCATTCTATCCACCACCCCCGGGAAACCCCCTCCTAATTCAAACTGCTCCCCTACTGGCCCTAACCACAAACTGTTGCATTTGTGGATATTCACCCGTGACCCTGTATCCCCTGCGAAATCGTGGATGAACTCCAAAAGTTTATCCCCTTCTGCTTTGTTTGCCACCCACACAGTAATATCGTCTGCGTATGCCACCACCCGCAACTGTTCTCCCGTGCTTACCTCCACCCCCCTCAATCCTCCCACCCCACCCTGCTCCAGACGCCTAATAAAAGGGTCTATAGAAAATGCATACAGCAAAGGGCTTAAAGGGCACCCTTGCCGAACCCCTGCCGTCAGCTCAAATTCCCCCCCTTTCCACCCATTGATCAATGGAAATGCATGTGCATGAGAATATAACAACCGTAATTGTGCCACCCAATCCCTAGGGAACCCGTAATACTCTAAAACCCGCCAGAGGAATCCCCATTGGACCCTGTCAAAGGCTTTTTCTTGGTCAAGCGCCACCATCAGCCACCCTGACCCCTCCTCCCGACTCCGCTCTAAACCTTCCCTCACCCATGCCGCAGCCTCCAGCACCCCTCTACCCGGCACCCCACAAGCCTGTGAGGCTGCCAACAAGTCCCCCGAGAATTGCCGCATACGCTTGAAGAGCATCTGCGCAAAGATCTTACGATCACAGTTTAGTAGCGCAATAGGCCTCCAGTTAGTTAACAGCTGCGGATCTTTGCCCTTACTTAACAAAATCAATGCAGACTCCAACAAGGATTTTGGAAGAGACCCCCTCTGACGTGCCTCTTCCCAGAGATCCAATAAAATCGGAGCCAGGCGCCTGCGAAACGTATGATAGAATTCTGCCGGCAGCCCGTCCGGCCCCGGAGATGTCCTCTTTCTCAGGGCCCCTATAGCCTCCTCAACCTCCTGCAGTGTCCAGGGGCACGAAAGGGCCTGGAGATGAGACCCCCAATTCCCCACCCCCGGAGTCCCTTCCACATACTGATCCATCCTCCCCCCATCCAAGTGCTGATCCGAAAAAAAACCCCTGAAGTGCTCTTCCACCACCTTCAATATTCCCTCTTTGGAATCCTGCATCACCCCCCTAGTATCCCTAAAACCCTCCACCACCCTATGCTCTCTTCTTTCCCTACAACAAACGAAGGGATCTGGGCTAATCAATTTACCAAAGTCCCTCTCATAAACTAAAGAGGAATACCGATCGTATTGAGTCTTCTCTAACAGAGACTGTAATTCTTGGATATCCTCTTTCCTCCCTCCCTTGGAAATCAAATAATCCTTCCTTTGCTTCAAGGCCATCCCCAAACGTGTCCTTTCCCTTCCCCTCCTCCGTGCCTGTCCCATGAAAAGGAAACGCGTCCGTTTTTTCACCACCTCCCACCATTCTCCTCTGGAGGGAAAGATCCCCCGTAAGGATAACTGGTCTTCTAAAAAATTCAAATATTTCTTTTGAGCCTCCTCATCCTGGACCCATCTTAAATTCATCCTCCACAACCCCCTACCTATCCTATGAGCCGCCGACCCCCCTACTTCCACAAGAAGCAGTTTATGGTCGGAAAAATCCACGTCCAGCAGGCGAGGCCCCCGCTGGCATACCCCTCTACGAACCAAAAACCGATCAATTCGGCTCCTACATCTCCCCCTGCTAAACGTGAATCCATCCTCATCTGGGAAATGTTCTATGTGAACATCTATCAGCCCCCCCTCTTTCATGATCCCGAGCAAGCGCACCCCATCATATGTCACCTGTACCTTAGTACCCCCACTATCCTGTTTCCTAATAATTAAATTGAAATCTCCCCCCCAAATTACCTGGCGTGCAGTAAACAAGTAAGGCCTGATCTTCCCTAATAACAAACTGCGCTCCTTCCTAGTCTGCGGCCCATAAAGATTAATAATTCGCAACGCCATACCCTGCCATAATACGTCTACCACTAAACACCTCCCCACCCCGAGTTCCATCACACGCTGAATTTCCACCTTATGTGACTTAAATAAAATCCCCACTCCCCCATATCTTTCCCCTGCCAGCCCCCACACCGAGGGTCCCCATCTCCAATCCCTGCGCGCCCTTCTCAGCTGCTCCAGGTTCTGCAAACGCGTTTCCTGAATCAGAAAATAATCGGCCTTAACCTGAGAAAAGCACTCATAGGCCAAACACTGAGCTCTCTGGGAAGCCACACTCGCTACATTTAGGGTGGCGAACGTCAGAAGAAGCCCTGCCATACCCCCCATTAGGACTCATGCAACTCCTCACTCTCCTCTTTCCTTTGCATACTATCTACTCTCTGTGGCAACCTGCTACCCAGAATGTAATCCTCCTCTCCATTATCCCCTATCTCTGCCGCCCAGTCCCTTATCCTTGTATCCTGATCCCCACCTTCCCCTCCCCCCTCCCTCATTCCTTTCTTCCTCCCTTTCTTCTTTTTAAACCCTACGGAATCCCTCCCTGCAACCTTCCCCTCTTGAACCTCTCCCCTCTGCACCCCCTCCCCCTCCTTTCCTACCTCTACACTACCGTCCCCTTGAGCCTGCTCCTGGCTAACCACCCCCTGCCCCATCCTCCTCTTACCCCCCCCCACCCTTCCCTACCGGAACCCCCTCCTCCTCCCCAACCCCAGCATCTTCCACTTCCATCCCCCCCTCCTCGTCATGGGTACCCCTTCCCTTCCTACCTTGACTCCTTTCCCCCTTATCCTTTCCCCGACTCCTCTCCCCTCCTCCCTCTTCCTGAGGTCCCTTCTCCCCATCATCCCCCTCCCCCTGTATCTCTGCCCCCCCATCCTCTTCTTCCAAAATCTGAAATCGATTACCCCCCTGCCCCACCCCAGGCGACCCCTGTAATGTCAAACCCTTACCCTTTGAAACCTTCCGTTTCTTTAATTTTGACACTTGAACCCACTCTCCCTTTCCCTCCTGTCCCCCTCTATTCTCTAGACCCCCGCCCTCCTCTAACCGTAAACCCTCCTCTTCCCCCTGCAAACCACCCCTCCCCTGTACCCCCAAACCTCCCTCTCCTCCCCCTTCCTCCCAAGCCCTCCCAACCCCCAGACCCCCAGAACCCTGACCTAGATCCTGCCCCTCTCCCCGAATCATATTCCCCCTGCCCTCATCCCTCCTATTATGACGCGCCCTCGGGCAGTCTCTAAAGGCATGCCCCAGACCCCCGCACAAATTGCAACGGATAGAGAAACAATTTTCTGTATAGTGCTCCTTACTCCCGCACTTTACACACTGTTGTACTGGGCAAGACATACTATAATGGCGAAAGGATCCGCAACGGAAACACTGCCGTGGCTGTCCCTTGTAAAAACAGAGAATCCTGTCCCGGCCAATAAAAGCCGCAGAAGGAATGTGCTTGACCACTTGCCCTTCCTGTCTTAGCTTAACCCAAGCCCCCCACCCCCCTGCCCACACCCTACTTGGATCCGGGAGTTTGGATAACGGGGTTCTCAAATCCGCATGCCTCTGTAACCAGTAGGCCAGGTCTGCCCCTGAAATGGACTCGTTTCGTACCAATACCGTGACTTGCACCAAGTCAGGTCTACTAATAGGAATAACCACATAATTGCTCCAATCTCCCCTTCCTTTCACCTCCTCATACCTTTCCCAAAAGATTTCCATACCCCTCTGCGTTAGAAAACTAACATCGTACTCAGGCAAATTAACTGGGTGAATACAGGCATAGAAGTCCTCCGGCACAAACCCCAGACCCATGACCATCCTCAAAACCATCTCCCGAGAAGGCATAGCCCCCTCCCCCACCCATCTAATCTAGGGTTACCATTCGTCCGGATTTCCCCGGACATGTCCTCTTTTTGAGGGTGCCATGGGGAATCCGGGCGGATTTCCGCATTTCCACGATTTGTCCGGGTTTCGTGACGTCGGGACTCGCGGGATCATCATCATCAGTCACTGACTCCTCTGATGCGCCGGCCGACGCAGGCAAGCTACACAGGCAGCGTCTGCGTGTGTGCGTGACAACCAGCGCCTGCCTGCCTGAAGATCAGCTGATGATGACGCTGCACGGCACGCAGGCGCAGTTCCTGCTGTACTGCAGCTTGCCGCTTCTGAGCCTGCCATAAAGTCGACGACGACGAGGGAAGCTGCAGCGTGAGCATCTCTGCTGGAGTCTGGACAGCTCACGGCTGGAGTCCAATGTCCGGAGCGAGTGGAGTCGGTGACGCGGGGCCGAGCCAGCCCCGGCCCGCCCGCTGGCACCGAGATCCCGGCTCGCCGCTCGCGTATGTTCTGGTCCAAACGCTCCAAGTCTAGCCTGTTGCGGCGCCTGTGGAGAAGCCGAGGAGCGAGCGCGGGGGCGGCGGTCTGGAGCCGCGATCCCGGTCCGGCGGCTGCTGCTGCGGGGGCGAGTCAGTGTGGCACAGTGCATGCATGTGGCAGGACTTGGGAGCTGCAGGACCTGCGGTCTTTGGTGTCTGTCTCTGACTCTGTGCCCCGCCTGGCCCTGGGCCTCGCCTTGCTGCCCTTCTAGACGCATAACCTGGCTGAGCTGCTGGACCTGAGGTAAATAATACTGTTGTAGGAAGATTCGCGATCTTTAAAATTCGGAGGTGGGGAGGGACTGGACCCTAGAACTTGAAGAAGGAAGGAAGGGACAGAGCAGGCAGGGCAGGGGGGCCTGGAACTTGATGGGAGAGAGAGAGGGGGGGGGGGCCCTGGAATTTAGAGGGAGGGGGGAACTGGGAAGGATGGGGACTGGAACTGTCTAAGGGGAGGGGAATGCTGCATCACCTGTAAAAAAAAAAAACATTTCAGCACCCCCCCAATGCTGCATTATGCTAGAAATAAGAAGTGGATTTTCCAAGACAGTCCATGTGGCTTTCACCTGCAGTACTGATTCAGCACTCATCCCCTTCCTCACCCTAGTTCTGTCTATTAGCTTTTTCTTTTAGGAAATTATTGAAACCTTTTTAAAACCCTGCGCTAACTGTTTTACCACACATTCTCTGGGAACAAATTCTCATTTTTGTTTTTCATTCCTAATAGCTTAACAGACAAGGGGGGGGGGGGGGGGAAGAAACTGGGAGACATTTTGGAACTGGGAATGAGGTTGAGCATGGGGGAGATATGCTGGATAAGAAGACAGGATGAAAGTGGAAGAGTGAACAGGGAGACATTGGGAATCCTGGACATACAAGGAATAGATATTACAGTTTTCTTGAAGTCTTGCATAGGGGGCGGGGCGGGGGCGGGGAAGGGGTGTGTCAGGGGGCGGGGCGGGGGGCGGGGAAGGGGTGTGTCAGGGGGCGGGGTATGTGTCCTCTTTTTTCTTAGGGCAAATATGGTAACCCTAATCTAATCTGCACAACATTCCTTCGTTTGGGGATTTGCCCCGCCCCTCTCCCTTCCCCCCCTTTCCCCCTTGATCCCTCCACAGGCACTGGCCGCCCCCCCATCTCCCCTCCCCCCTCACCACCGCCGCAAAGGAAAGAGCACCCTGCCCCTCCCCCGCCCCCCTCACTTCTCCCATACCCTTCTTCCCTTCCTCCGAATCCCGGCTCCCCACATCCCCCTCCCCCACCTGCCGACAAGAAAGCATACCCCTCTCTTGACCAAGACCCTCCCCCCGCCCCCCACCCTCCCCTCGCCCACAGCCCCCCCTCAACCAGTTCAAACCCAGACCTTCAACTGGGACATCAGGAGCTTTAACAATTAGTGCACTTTCAGAGCCTACTCTAGACTGAGCAATTGGTCCAATGTCCTGCTCCATTCCATGCAACTCCTGTTCCCGCTCCTCTTTCTCCTGCTGATTCTCCATGTCCTGGGAACCATACCCTAGCAGGTCCCCTGCAACCTTGACTGCAGATTGAACAGAGACCTCTCCTGATTCTTCCTCCTGTCCGTCCTGACCTCGCGGGCAGACCTGCTCTGAGCCAAGCTGCACAGCTGATGATAATTGATTACCAGAAACTGCTGCCTCAATCAGAGCACCTTTGGAGTGCTCCTGCAGTTGGAAGCCTGCTGGCTTTTGCTTCTCTTGCAATCTCTCCATACAGGTAAGTTCAATACTTTTTTCCACACCCTGTTCTTCTTCCCCACTAGTGGGTACTGAACAATTGTCCTGGGTGAAAAGCCTGTCTCCATCCGTTTCAATAATATGACAGTGTTGTAACTTTGTGTCTTTTCCTTTCTGTTCTACCGGAATACCTGAGGCCAAACAATCCGCCCCTCCCCCTTCTCCTGGAGCTGTATCCAACCTGAGTACTCCCTCTTCCCTTGGGCTCATCAGGGCTTTCATAGTTTGCAATGTACTTTGACTGTTTGGACTTTGTACAATCTCTGTTACCAACTGCCTTTTATGAAACAATGTTCCTGAGCTTAAACTGGTAGATTCCTGTGCTGGGGAGAAAACCTCCTGGCTCATAGTTTTAGATGTACCAGCCTGCATCCTCTCTTGATTCTCATAAACCTCCCTCAAGGGATTTGCAGAGCCTGTTTTAAAACAAGCAATTCTTTTTTCCTTCTGTTTCAGCAACTTTGTTAAGCGCTTTTCTTCAGTCTTATACTTTTGACCATGCTCTGCTGGGGCCAGCCTACTCATGGCTTTAGTCATTTTCAACCGTTTCCCCAGCTCCTCTATTTCCTTCTCCAGAGACTTGATGTGCCTCACCCGCTCCACCGTTTCTCTGGCACACTGTCCTGGGTCCATATTCTCCCACTCACCGGCCTCCTCCCCTTCTTCTGACCACTCTTCTTCACTGCCGGCTGCCTCAAATCCCAACTGGGCCTCCTGCCCCACCTCCATTCCTTCTTGTCCTTGCTCCTTCTGGGTCTGCACCTTTAGGGCCTCAACCTTCCTCCTTCCTCCCCCATGATCTTCAGGCTCCTTACCTGGACGCCGCTGGGTCATGGAGGAGGCATCAGATCCACAATCCTCCCTGGCCCTGGGCGCTTTACGGTCCAGGGGACTACGCTCCCTTCGTGCTGGAGGAGGGACTGGCTGAGAGCTACTCCGCCGGGCCTTCAGATCCTTCGGCCTTGTAGGCCCCATAGCCTGGGAGTTTCCTGGGCCTCTCTCCCCAGGCCCCCTCCGCATAGCTGGGGAAGGGACCAGGCCTGGCTCCCTTTCCTCAGAGCCTCTGACCGCACCTCCTTCCTGCCCTCTGTCTGACAACGACTGACGCTTGGAATGCCCTCCCGCGGGAGGTGGTGGAGATGAAAACGGTAACGGAATTCAAACATGCGTGGGATATGCATAAAGGAATCCTGTGCAGAAGGAATGGATCCTCAGGAGCTTAGTCAAGATCGGGAGGCGGGGCTGGTGGTTGGGAGGTGGGGATAGTGCTGGGCAGACTTATACGGTCTGTGCCGGAGCCGGTGGTTGGGAGGCGTGGCTGGTGGTTGGGAGGCAGGGATAGTGGAGGGCAGACTTATATGGTCTGTGCCAGAGCCGGTGATGGGAGACGGGACTGGTGGATGGGAGGCGGGGAGTACTGCTGGGCAGACTTATACGGTCTGTGCCCTGAAAAAGACAGGTACAAATCAAGGTAAGGTATACACATATGAATTTATCTTGTGGGCAGACTGGATGGACCGTGCAGGTCTTTTTCTGCCGTCATCTACTATGTTACTATGTTACATGTTAACAATAACCTTACAGTTAACAATAAACAGCAGTAAGCAGTAACGTATCTTACAGTACGTTGTAACAGTATGCTTGCATTTAACAGTATACACCAGTAACCAGCAGTATAACAGTGAAATAACCATGAAACAGCAATAAGCAGTTGTATGTAAGATATGCATTGAAACAGATGAGCATGTTGTGAGGTGTTATTCTGAACAATATAAGCGAACATTTAGTATTTATGATCCTAGTATTATGGTTCGGTGATGTTGGAAGTGACTTGACATAATGATCGGGTGTGGATTCAGTTCCTTGAAGTCTAGCAATTGGGAGGACTAGGTTATTATTGTCAGCTTAATTATCCTACATCAGTGATACATTTTTTTGTGGTATGATTTTAGCAGTTTACGAAAGAATAGATAGTCTGTGATACTTCTGATGTCTGTCGGTAGGGTGTTCCATTCCTTGGTTGAGGGGAAAAACATGTGGCGTATATAGATTTCTAGCGTATTCCTTTGTGGTGTGGGTGGTGGAGAGTCAGAAAGTTACAAGTGCCCGCTAAGAGGGAAGCACTTCCAGAAGAGGTCCCTGCAAGTTAAAGAAAACCCATGGAGTTTCTTCTGCCGACTGAAGGAGGTGGCCTGGAGATGGCTGCAACCAGAAGGCAAGACGGGCCCGGAGATCACAAGAGTCATTGTCCTGGAGCAGTTCCTTGAAGGGTTACCCCCTCTATGAAACAATGGGTAAGGCAGCACCCTAAATTGACCCCAGAGAGTGCTTTTAGAAGAGTCTGAAGACTTCTATCAAGCACAACCAGAGTCAGAACTGTATAAAGAAAAGAAGCAGGCTGGAAGTCCTGGGAGGAAAGGGGGAAAAGGCTGGACCAGACAACCAGAGGAATAAGAAACCACCCTTCAGCCCGGGGTCTCCAAGAAAGGGGCCGGAGCAATGGAAGCCCTCATCCCCACAAACGCACCGCATACCTTTAGCCTGTCACAGGATTCTTACTTCCCAACTTGTTTCAGGTCATGTAGTAAGGGACTGCTAGGATCTTGCTGAAGATGCCATGGATGTGAATTTGGTAGCTACACACGACTGCAATATTGTGGAAGCTTTCCATCCAGAAAGCAGAAATTGCGTGTTACAATTTGAGATGAAAGGGCACCCATAGTAGCGGACTCCGGCAGTGTCAAGACCCTTGTTCAGAGAGAGATATTCAACCATCTGCAATTGAATTATGAGAGGACTGTGACCCTAGCATGCATACATGTTGACCAGAGGCAGTATCCGACAGCTCAGGTATTCTTTAAAATACCTGTTGGGCAAGCTCAGCTGGAAATAGCATTCTTGCCTTGGTTACCTTACCCAGTAGTTTTGGACTGGGAGTTTCCAAATTTCGGTGCCATCTGGGCCCAGCTGATCACTGGCCTACAGAAGGAGTCTTTCCTTGAGATCTTTCTGCTGGAGGACCCTGACTTGTATACTGAAATCTTGAAATTGCATAAACCCCGCCACGTGGTGGTTAGAGAAACTGAGCTGCTCTCTGAATCTAGGAGCTGCAGTGGATGGAGATTGAATGGAATTTTTTCTACAAGATCTGGATCCAGGAGAGGATGGTGGTCTGAAAACTCCCGACCCTTTAGACTGCCTACCCAAATGGAGTAGAGAAGGGCATAGTCAGAGGATGAGTCCCTTAGGGCAGCCCGAGCTAGGGTTGTTTCGGTAGATGGGAATCCCATGGGCAACCAGGACCCCTCTAAGGTAGCATTCCCATTTTTTATAATAAAGAATGACTTGTTGTATAGGGTGTCCAAGGGAACCCTGCAGGGGGAAGAGGTCTTGCAATTAGCCCACAGTCACCTGTTAAAAGATCACCTGGGGGAAGAGAAGACCTGGGAGTGGATTTTGGACCAGTTTTTCTAGCCAGATCTATTCAGGCAAGTTGAGCTCTTCTGTCAGTCCTGCTCAATCTACCAGCTGAGTAGTCCTTTGAATGTTCCACCTGCCCTCTTATGCCCATGTCCATTGTCCATAGACCATTATTAAATTGGACTTGGGGAAAATCCACTATTTCTGGGATAAGCAGTATAAAATGTTTTGTACCTGGATTGGCCACTGTTGGAAACAGGATGCTGGGCTTGATGGACCTTTGGTCTGGCCCAGTGTGGCAATACTTCTGTACTTGGGACTTGGGATTCTGAATGGAATGTTACTACTCTTTGGGGTTCTACATGGAATCTTGTTACTCTTTAGGATTCCAGAATCTTGCTATTGTTTGCAGTTCTACATGGAATGTTGCTACTCTTTGGGATCTTGCCAGGTATTTGTGACCTGGATTGGCCACTGTTGGAAACAGGATGCTGGGCTTGATGGACCTTTGGTCTTTCCCAGTATGGCAATACTTATGTACTTATGTAAGGTGTTCCTCAGGGGGAGATCAATTAATATGATAAGGTACTCTGGGGATAGGTTTCGAAGAATAGTGAAAACAATAGCTGAAATCTTGAAGCTGATCCTGGCTTTTATGGAGAGTCAGTAGAGCGCTTGTAACAAGGGAGAGGCCCTGTGGTAGTGTGGGGACCGCCATATTTTGCATAGTTTGTAGATTTTTTTGTACCTTGCATATACTCCAGGAATCTACATAGTGCAGCTTAAGTTGTATGCACAAATCCAGTCGTATTCTGGATCTGTGAACACAACTCTATTAGTTAACAAGCCAATCAATGCCAGTAATTGTCACTTAACAATCAATTATTGACACTAATTGGCATTAATCTAAATTTACACACAGAACTGTCTAAGCCTATTCTATAACGTGATGTATGTAAATTTTCAGTTGCATAGTTGAAAAGGGGATGTGGCCATGGGCGTGCTATGGGCAAGTCATGGGCATTTCTAACATCTATGCGCCAAATTATAGAATTCACCCAGTCCATGCATAATTTAGGAGTTGGCATGTACACCGAGTTTTACTTGACGTGGCTGCTCAGGACTAAATTTAGTTGTTCGGATGGTGGCTCAGCATATTCTATAAACAAGGTGGAAAATTAGGCTTATTCTATGAAGTACACCTAAATTTAGGCGTCCTTTATAGAATATGCCTAGGCATATTTCGTTTCAGCACCGATTTTTTTTTTAGGCGTGATATATAGAATCTAGTCTATAGCTATTGCAATAGAAGACAGAAAGTTGAGATCAGGAAGAAGTTTCTGATTCTTCTTAATTTCCAGAGCATCCTAAAAGCATTTTTAGTGACTGTTACTATTTGGTCATTGAATGTCAGACTTTGGTCAAGTATAACTCCTAGTACCTAAGAACATAAGAACATACATATTGCCATACTGGGACAGACCGAAGGTCAATCAAGCCCAGCATCCTGTTTCCAACAGTGGCCAATCCAGGTCACAAGTACCTGGCAAGATCCCAAAACAGTACAATACATTTTTATGCTGCTTATTCTAGAAATAAAAAACCTAAATGGCTTAGATAACTCCTAATGAAGTTAGGTTACTAAAATATACTAGTAGGAGAAGATCAATCAGAGTATTCGCAATCAGCAACCAGGTGGAGTCTCATCTCTTTTGCACGAATATTCACATCACTCCCTTGGTGACTCTTTTACCGTGCATAGGTTTTAATCATCGACTTAAACCACCTCCACCCTGATATTGTGAAATCTTAAACTTAACGTACCCACAATTACAAACTTATGTGAATATATATCAAATGTATCAAATATACTAAAGACACTTAGCTTCTGGAGCGATTAAAACTCCCTAATTCAGACTCAGTGTGTAGAGGCCCCGACAGTGCCTGTTTCGCTGTGCTTCTTCTGGGGGAACCCACACAATATTAGCTGAATCGTGTCTTGACACAGTCCTTATTCTAGAAATAAGCAATGGATTATCCCAAATCTATCTTAATAATGGCTTACGGACTTTTCTTTTAGGAAGCCATCCAAACCTTTTATAGACCTCTATCGTATCTCCCCTCAGCCGTCTTTTCTCCAAGCTCAAGAGCCCTAGCCACTTTAGCCTTTCCTGATAGGGAAGTCGTCCCATCCCCTTTGTCGTTCTTTTCTGTACCTTTTTTAATTCCACTATATCTTTTTTGAGATGTGGTGACCAGAATGGTACACAGTAGTTAATGTACGGTTGCACTATAGAGCGATACAAAGGCATTATAATGTCCTCATTTTTGTTTTCCATTCCTTTCCTAATAATACCTAACATTCTATTTGCTTTCTTAGCTGCCGCCACACACTGAGCAAAGAGTTTCAACGTATCATCGACGATGATACCTAGATCCCTTTCCTGGTCGGTGACTGCTAATGTGGAACCTTGGATGACGTAGCAGTTAATTTGTTGAATGAAAGTCTTCAACCTCTGATTGCAGAAGATACTATGGGCTCTGTTTACTAAGCCACGCTGTAGGCACACCAACGTTTTAGTGCACGCTAGAGACACTCATAGGAATATATGGGTGTCTGTAACATTAGCAGATGCTAATTTTTATAGCTCACTAAAAAGTTAGTGCACCTACAGCATAGCTTAGTAAACAGGGCCCTATGTGACTCTACTATTATCTCATTAACGGGAAGAAAACGCCTTCAGATGCTCAGTCTTCCATTTGCCTTATCAGCATTTTCTTTGCTGAGCAAGTTTCCTCATCAGGCTTTAAAAAATCCTCCCTGTTTTTTGTTTTTTTTCAACACTTTTTTTGTTGTTTTTATCCTTTTAACTAAAATTGCATTAGTGTTCTATAACTTTTTTCCTTCTTTATACTTCACAAAACATTGTACCATCTTCACATTAACCATATGATTGTGTTAGCTCATAGTAGAATGAAGTCGGGACACTTGTCTGGATATGCTGGATATTCACAGGTTTGCTCAACAGTGCCGCTCTGTTTCACATAATGCTTCCTCAGGAGCAAAGACTGGCTATCATCACTATTCTGTGTCCTGCAAAAACATTTAAAGTTATACAGATAGCAGGTGAATTTCACCACTCTCTCTATAACTTTAAGCCCAACCCTTGGAAGGCTCTACTCTCACCCTGCTGCAGGAGGATAATGACTTATACAATTGTTGGTTTGGCATTCCACAGACAGAAAAATTCAATCAAAAAGGTGAATGCAGCCTACACCCATCAGCAGCCATATCAATCCTTTTAAATATTGACCTGATAAGGCTGAGAAATTCATAGAACATAAGAACAAAAGAACATAAGAATTGTCATACTGGGTCAGACCGAAGGCCCATCTATCCCAGTATCCCATTACAACAGTAGCTAGTCCAGGCAGAATCCCAAAGAGTAGCAAAATTCCAGAATCCCAAAAAGTAGCAGATTCTGGAATCCCAAAGAAAAGCAAGATTCTGGAATTCCAAAGAGTGGTAAGATTCCAGAATCCCAAAGAATAGTAAAAAATTCTGGAGTCCCAAAGAGTATCAAGATTCTAGAATTCAAAAGAGTAGCAAGACTCCAGAATCCCAAAGGGTATCAAGATTCTGGAATCTCAAAGAGTAACAAGATTCTATGCTACCAATCTCAGGGATAAGCCTTAATAATGATTTATAGACTTTTTCTCCAGGAATTTGTCCAAACCTTTTTTAAACCCAGCAACACTAACTGCTTTTACCACATCCTCCAGCAATGAGGTCCAGAGTTTAACTATGCATTGAATGAAAAAATATTCCGGTCAATATTCATTGTGCGGTAGTCAACCGTTTTTTAAGTGCCAACTGTCACTGGCTAAATGTGTCTGGGCCCTGGCATTGAATATCTGGGTATGACCTGACATGTGCTGGCCACTGGCACTTATATAGGTCCCAGCCAATATTCAGCTGGGACCCACAAATGTGTGTTTCGGCTGAATTTTGTCTGGGACCCATATAAGGGGATGTCAGGACCCTCCCCCTATTTCGATACCCCCCTTTCTGGCCTATATATCATGCCAACTTCCCCCTGAATCCCCCTCACAAGACCTTCCCCCCACATGTATTGCCCCACTCTGAAAGGCCCCCCTACCTTTCCCCCACCCTCTGTGGGCCCCTGGACCTTATGAATACCTGGTGGTGTAATGCAGGAAGAACAGGAGGGATCCCCACTCACTCCTTCCTTTGGGGACTTCAGGTTCAAAATGGCTACTGCAACCTCATTTGCAGCACCGTACTAGCACTGGTACTCAAGGCTGCTGCTAGTGGATGCAGCAGCCATTTTGAATCTGGAGCCACCATGGGCAGGAGTGAAGGGGGATCACTCCTGCTCTTTCTACACTAGACCACCAGAAATTCTTAAGGGTCCTATAAGTGGTGGTAGAGGGGGGAAGCCTTTGGGAGTGAGGCAGTGCTGGGGGGGGGGGAGCTCTTTTGGGGAAGGGATCAGAGGACAGCAGTGCTTATGGGGGGATGCACTTGTGGGGAGGGGGAACAGAAGGGGGCAATGTTTATAGGTGGGGATGTTCTTGTGGAGAGGGGTATCCAGAAGGGGGGTGTTGCGAGGGGATACACTTGTTGGAGAGTGGGAAGGGGGCCAATGTTCTCGGGAGGGGAGTCAAAAGGGGAGAACAGAGGAATAGTCAGGCCACTAACCAGAAATTATGTGGGTGCCTCCAATATTAAGAGTTGGCATAGTTAGGACAGGCTTTTGTGTGGGATTGAATATCGCCAGTATCCAGATAACTCCCGGCTCTTCTCCAGTTCTGCTCCCGGACTGCACCTCCATTGCCTGGATTTCACTTGGGTGGTCACAGACAAGGCCCAGTTAAATGCCACTGAATACTGGTGGATGGCTAACTCAGTGAAGCTGAACTGGGTCGGAGCTTCTCCTGTTTGGTTAAACCCATTTGAATGTCTGGCCCATTTTATCCTAATAAGAACAATCATTGATACAACTCTTTGCTGAAACCCAGTTTGCAGATAAAACTTACTATTTGGCTTGTTTGTGGAAACCTTGACGCTTAACAGGTTGGTGTATCTCAACTGTATACACACATATAAGAGAGTTGAAGACACTTTTGTTGTTTCAGTAAAATGTTTTATTATAACTGTCAATGAACCATATCAAAACCAGGCTTTTCGTGTGACTCTTTTCTTTTCCCAAGGCAAAATCTGCGGCCAAGCAAGTTCTCAAAGTAGCCTAAAAATGTGTTATTCTACTTATAATTTGTTTCCACTAACCCCTTTCCCATACTGTGAGCTAAGAGAGAAGAACGAGGAGGTTACATAACATAGTAACATAGTAGATGACGGCAGAAAAAGACCTGCACGGTCCATCCAGTCTGCCCAACAAGACAACTCATATGTGCTACTTTTTGTGTATACCCTACTTTGATTTGTACCTGTGCTCCTCAGGGCACAGACCGTATAAGTCTGCCCAGCACTATCCCCGCCTCCCAACCACCAGCCCCTCCTCCCAACCACCGGCTCTGGCACAGACCGTATAAGTCTGCCCAGCACTATCCCCGCCTCCCAACCACCAGCCCCGCCTCCCGATCTTGACTAAGCTCCTTGACTAAGACTTAAGTAGTGAAACGTGAGATAAACTTTCCCTTTTATAAAAATAATTAAATGAAGAATGGATATGAAAGGTGGAGACATGGCCAGTGGGGCCACCCAGGCCCCAGCCAGAACATTTTCAGTCACTTTCTCTTTGTTTGATCATATTAGTTTTGTAAATTTGGTCTTGGTTTTCTTTCATTTTGTTTCTTGCTGTTTTGTGTTCGACACACTATTTTATTTAGTGGGTACTGAAATGAAACAGAAACAGCTCTACAGGAGAGTAAGCAGGGGGAAGGGAGCCTTGATGAGTGCTGATTCTGCTCATAATTTCACATTTGTGCTACTTCAGTCCCTACTTCTGAGCGATATTCTGCCAAATTCCCAGCATCCATGTGTGTGCCATGTGACTGCCTCCCAACCGAGTACCAGTACGTTCTGCTTAAGGCCATCCAGTAACTTCCTTCACCCCCCTTCACTCCCCCCTACACATCTCTCTGTCTCCCTATCTTTCTCGTTTCATCCTTTCCCCTTTTCATTGCCTTTTCTCCTTCTTTTTCACCATGCCACACATTTTGTTAATTTCAGTAACTCCCTTTTCTGTTGCTTCTTTTCCATACTTCCCTTCCCCAGAAAGTTGCCAGTTCTCAACTGATCCCCCACCCTTTCTTTCCTTTGCATCTTCATCTACTTTACTCCACATGTTCCCATCTCTTCCCTTTGCCCCACATATGTTCTTCTCCCAGCTTTGTATGCTAGATTCCCTCTCTGTGAAGGGAGTAATTTTATAACTGTCTTCATTAATGGTAATGGTAAACCAGTCTTCTATCCCCTATTACCTGAGCAGACTTATACGGTCTGTGCTAGAGCCGGTGGTGGGAGGAGGGGCTGGTGGTTGGGAGGCGGGGATAGTGCTGGGCAGACTTATACGGTCTGTGCCAGAGCCGGTGGTGGGAGGCGGGGCTGGTGGTTGGGAGGCGGGGATAGTGCTGGGCAGACTTATACGGTCTGTGCCAGAGCCGGTGGTGGGAGGAGGGGCTGGTGGTTGGGAGGCGGGGATAGTGCTGGGCAGACTTATACGGTCTGTGCCAGAGCCGGTGGTGGGAGGAGGGGCTGGTGGTTGGGAGGCGGGGATAGTGCTGGGCAGACTTATACGGTCTGTGCCAGAGCCGGTGGTGGGAGGCGGGGCTGGTGGTTGGGAGGCGGGGATAGTGCTGGGCAGACTTATACGGTCTGTGCCAGAGCCGGTGGTGGGAGGAGGGGCTGGTGGTTGGGAGGCGGGGATAGTGCTGGGCAGACTTATACGGTCTGTGCCAGAGCCGGTGGTGGGAGGAGGGGCTGGTGGTTGGGAGGCAGGGATAGTGCTGGGCAGACTTATACGGTCTGTGCCCTGAAGAGGACAAGTACAAATCAAGGTAAGGTATACACAAAAAGAAGCACATATGAGTTTATCTTGTTGGGCAGACTGGATGGACTGTGCAGGTCTTTTTCTGCCGTCATCTACTATGTTATCTTTCAGTACTAAGTGGGTTACAATTTATAAGAAGCCAGTTTCATTTAACTGGAATGAAAAACAGTAAATTGGTAGTGTTAACAATCAGAATGAGATTCATATTTCTGGAACAAAAAAGGTTTCATATTTTTTTCGTATTCTGGCATTGATAGGCAGCCAGTGCAATGTTAAATAGCTAGGAGCAATGCTATCAAATTTAGACAGTGCAAAAATGAAGCGGACTGCTGTATTCTGAATCATCTGCAATCTCCCTACTACATCCAACTGAGAGAATAAAAGTGATTGAACTAAAATTCTGAATTGGTCTTGTTCAAAATAACTGTGCACACATCACAAGTAGTTTTCACTATACAGACTCTGATGGATTTTCATAGTGAAAGCAAATGCCTACCTCTGCTTTCAACACATGTATTTATTTTTGTATGTACAGTGGCTTGATATACTGCTAATGACGCACACGGTGCATCTATGCTGTTTACAAACAACTCAATAAAAAGTCACGAAGAATGTAGAAGGAGACAGAAAAGAAATGAGAAATAAACGGGGTGTGTAGGGTACTAAGTACTGCAGGAGGGTCTGGGGACATTGCGAGTGTGTTCGACGATCCAGGTTTTCAGGTGTTTCTTGAAGGTCGGGTATGGGGATATCAATCTGAGATCAAGTGGTCCTTTGTGAAGGCTGTGTGATAGGACAGGTCCAACTGGAGATGCGAGAGGGGGTGGGAGGGTTATGATATATGATCGAGAACAGAAGGGGAAAGGCCTTTGTAGGCCAGTGTTAGGATTTTGAATTCGATGAGTGCTGGGAGAGCAGGAGAGCTGATGCATATATTTAACCTGGGTTTTTGAGAAACACAGTGTTACTGAGTCTAAATATATGCATGTTAAGTGCTAACCCCTCCCCTGCCCTTGGGAATACCCCCTGAACATACATAACTGTACCCCATGTAGGTAAAGACATGGACAATAGACCACAGATGTGTCAGCACAAAATAAAGAGGATGAGCGGAATTGGGATCAGAAGGAAAGTTTCTTATGGGAAATGGCCTACAGTTTATAAAAACCTGCTTCTGCATGGAAAAAATTGTGTTAGCCAAAGAAATGGCTTTTGAAAATGATCCTCCCTGGGGCTTTAAAGAAAAGCTTATTTTTCTTTTACCACCCCCCCCCCCCTCAAAAAAATTTGTTTCTAATTAAACAAACTCGTATGCGGTTTTCAAATCCAGTCTTGATTTCCTAAACAATAACAGTTCAACAGCAGCTGTAACTGAAATCTGCATCTGAAATCCCAAACAAATGAAATGTATCCAGAATGAAAAAATTAACATATAAAAATAAACCCTTTACAGATCACATTATCCTAGAAACAGTATGAAAAAAATATATATATATATATGAAAATAAATAACTCTGGATTTACAAGTATTTCAACATAAATATTAGTCCAGTCTCAGGAAACATTCCTCATGTTGATCCCTAGTTTTCCATGAGGAGAACAGAATTGTTCTTGGAAACCGTCTGTCTGATCCGGGCCAAAAGGTGGGCGATAGACCATAGGTGTTTCTGTACCACAAGTCTGCTGATGATCCGGACACAGTGGCTATTTTCCTGTAAGCAGTAAATGACAGAAGAGAAATTACAATCTTCGATGTGGATTGGGTACAATAGGGCTCCATTCTTGGAAAGAAGAGGCAACCCTTGTTCTCGAGACCTAAGAACTACTACTACTACTTAACATTTCTAGAGCGCTACTATGGTTACGCAGCGCTGTACAGTATAACAAAGAAGGACAGTCCCTGCTCGAAGGAGCTTACAATCTAAAGGACGAAATGTCAAATTGGGGCAGTCAAGATTTCCTGAATAGAGGTGTAGTGGTTAGGTGCCGAAGGTGACATTGAAGAAGCTCTAATTTACAAAAAAATTTACAAATTGAAGAAGCTCTAATTTACAAAAACATGGTAGCCGCTGCTATCATTAACCCAATGATTCGACATGTGATGCCTAAATTTGGGTGCCAATCCAAGATGTGCATGCAACTTAATTGAATACTGAGCCATTAACGAGCAACAATTGGAGGATAAAATCTAATTATTGGTGTTAACTGGCATCAATTAGGATTTTTGCACGCTTCTACTCTATTCTATAAAGCTGGACGTCCAAATCCCATAGGGCACAACCCAAAAGGGGGCATAGCCATGGGAGGGGCATGGGTGGGTCAGAGATACTGTGAAAAGTTAGGTGCAGTGTTATAGAATATGGGGATTCTGTGCCTAACTTGCCTGCTAGGTTTCAGCTGGGGTAAGTCTGGCGTCCACAGTTAGGGCTCAGCAATTCGCTCTAGGCAGAATTTTTATATAGAATAGCACTTAGCGCTGATTTTTTTCCACTGCCATATTTTGTGCCCCATTTATAGAATTCCCCCCCAAGAGGAAAATTTTATAACAGGTCACCTAGGTTGAGACGCCAAGAAAGCGCCTATGGAATTGCTTTATGGAATTGCTCCAGAGAAGCAGAACATATTCCCCCAGATTCTATATCATGGCGCTCAAACTGAGTGCCGATATTTGGGCACCCATCAATGATTCATTGCGATTTACAAGTAAAATGATCAGTAACCAAAGTATAAACAAAATTTGGAGAAAACTAATAATACTTACTAAAAAGCTAAGTTTTTGATTTTTTCCTAAAAATTAAGTAATTCAGTTCCACTCTGACATCAATTGGAAGAGAATTCCACGAGGGTATCAATACAAATCCAAAGATAGTGTTAAATATTTGAACCCCCCCCCCTCTCCAATCATACTGAAATATACAGGACAAAGAAGCAACTGCTTGATCAACCTTGAAGAGGAACCACATAGAGATGCAGAGATTGAATCAAAGATATGCACCCAACTAAATCGCCTATCAGTTAATGCCACTCTTCTATACCAATGGGAACCAAATCCCATAGTGCACAACCCAAAAGGGGGAGTGGATGGGAGGTGTCGGGGCAGTGTTATAGAACAGTGTTTCCCAAATCTGGTCCTGGAGTATCCCTTGCCAGTCAGGTTTTCAGGATATTCACAATAAATATGCATGAAAGGGATTTGCGTATAACTTTTTTTTTTAGTTACATCTGTACTCTGTGCTTTCCCGCTCATGGCAGGCTCAATGTGGCTTACATGGGGCAATGGAGGGTTAAGTGACTTGCCCAGAGTCACAGGGAGCTGCCTGTGCCTGAAGTGGGAATTGAACTCAGTTCCTCAGGACCAGAGTCCACCACCCTAACCACTAGGCCACTCCTCTCCTCGTCTCTTTGGCTGCAGCCCAGATCCTTCTCCTCTGCTGAAGCCCTGCTACTGCTACAGACTCTCTCTCTCCTCCGGTAACCATGTGCTCATAGCTCAGCTGGATGGCAGGCACCTCCCTGCAGATTCTCTCTCAGATTCAGAAACAAGGACTTTTTGTAAGTTAACTTTTGATTTAACCCTGCTACCTTGTGTTTTAGCACACATTCTCTGTTCCCAGATCCTTAAGACCACCTCTTGCTGCAATTACTGAAACCTGTATTGTAAATAAATCTTTCTAAAGTTAATTATATGACCTTTCTTTTTATGTTCTGGTAGCATGGTCACTTTTAAAAACTTAGTGCCATGCTTTGAGCACAAGTTCCTAAATCGTATGCAGTGCAGGTTAATGTAAACACAAAATATAGCATTTAATTACCTTAATAGGTAATTGGTGGAGAAATAACCAAAATATATCTTAAAGCTTATAAATATTAGCGAATGCTCTGAGCAATTTCCCCAAGTTAAATATTTCTTGTAACATATTTTATAACATAATGGAGCAAATCAAGTTCATGCATATTCATCTTTGAGTGCCCATTATAGAATTAGCATTGAGTGCCAATTTTTGATAGTCATTTACTGAATCTAGCTCATTGTGGCTAAAAATGAAGTCCTATCTTTATGCTCGGGAGCAGGTGAAAATGTTGGTGCATATTTTAGAAATGACTTCTCACCTACAGCAATCCAATAATGGTAAAAATATATTTGAATGAGGTATAGATCTGGAAATGTTAATCCCCAAACTAATAACTGTATCTGTTGGATTGTCACGTGACCTTTATTTGGAACATTATTAAGGAGCCATCACCATACTTCCTCAGAGATCCTTTTTTCTCTCAACAGTTTCCATTTTATCTAACATCCTTAAAAACAATCTTTTCAAATGGAGTGGAGGAGTGGCCTAGTGGTTAGGGTGGTGGATTTTGGTCCTGGGGAACTGAGGAACTGAGTTCAATTCCCACTTCAGGCACAGGCAGCTCCTTCTGACTCTGGACAAGTCACTTAACCCTCCATTGTCCCATGTAAGCCACATTGAGCCTGCCCCTTCCAAGTACATAAGTACATAAGTAGTGCCATACTGGGAAAGACCAAAGGTCCATCTAGCCCAGCATCCTGTCACTGACAGTGGCCAATCCAGGTCAAGGGCACCTGGCACGCTCCCCAAACGTAAAAACATTCCAGACAAGTTATACCTAAAAATGCGGAATTTTTCCAAGTCCATTTAATAGCGGTCTATGGACTTGTCCTTTAGGAATCTATCTAACCCCTTTTTAAACTCCGTCAAGCTAACCGCCCGTACCACGTTCTCCGGCAACGAATTCCAGAGTCTAATTACACGTTGGGTGAAGAAAAATTTTCTCCGATTCGTTTTAAATTTACCACACTGTAGCTTCAACTCATGCCCTCTAGTCCTAGTATTTTTGGATAGCGTGAACAGTCGCTTCACATCCACCCGATCCATTCCACTCATTATTTTATACACTTCTATCATATCTCCCCTCAGCCGTCTCTTCTCCAAGCTGAAAAGCCCTAGCCTTCTCAGCCTCTCTTCATAGGAAAGTCGTCCCATCCCCACTATCATTTTCGTCGCCCTTCGCTGTACCTTTTCCAATTCTACTATATCTTTTTTGAGATACGGAGACCAGTACTGAACACAATACTCCAGGTGCGGTCGCACCATGGAGCGATACAACGGCATTATAACATCCGCACACCTGGACTCCATACCCTTCTTAATAACACCCAACATTCTATTCGCTTTCCTAGCCGCAGCAGCACACTGAGCAGAAGGTTTCAGCGTATCATCGACGACGACACCCAGATCCCTTTCTTGATCCGTAACTCCTAACGCGGAACCTTGCAAGACGTAGCTATAATTCGGGTTCCTCTTACCCACATGCATCACTTTGCACTTGTCAACATTGAACTTCATCTGCCACTTGCACGCCCATTCTCCCAGTCTCGCAAGGTCCTCCTGTAATCGTTCACATTCCTCCTGCGACTTGACGACCCTGAATAATTTTGTGTCATCGGCGAATTTAATTACCTCACTAGTTATTCCCATCTCTAGGTCATTTATAAATACATTAAAAAGCAACGGACCCAGCACAGACCCCTGCGGGACCCCACTAACTACCCTCCTCCACTGAGAATACTGGCCACGCAATCCTACTCTCTGCTTCCTATCTTTCAACCAGTTCTTAATCCATAATAATACCCTACCTCCGATTCCATGACTCTGCAATTTCTTCAGGAGTCTTTCGTGCGGCACTTTGTCAAACGCCTTCTGAAAATCCAGATATACAATATCAACCGGCTCCCCAATGTCCACATGTTTGCTTACCCCCTCAAAAAAATGCATTAGATTGGTGAGGCAAGACTTCCCTTCACTAAATCCGTGCTGACTTTGTCTCATCAGTCCATGTTTTTGTATATGCTCTGCAATTTTATTCTTAATAATAGCCTCCACCATCTTGCCCGGCACCGACGTCAGACTCACCGGTCTATAATTTCCCGGATCTCCTCTGGAACCCTTCTTAAAAATCGGAGTAACATTGGCTACCCTCCAGTCTTCCGGTACTACACTCGATTTTAGGGACAGATTGCATATTTCTAACAGTAGCTCCGCAAGTTCATTTTTTAGTTCTATTAATACTCTGGGATGAATACCATCAGGTCCCGGTGATTTACTACTCTTCAGCTTGCTGAACTGACCCATTACATCCTCCAAGGTTACAGAGAATTTGTTTAGTTTCTCCGACTCCCCCGCTTCAAATATTCTTTCCGGCACCGGTGTCCCCCCCCAAATCCTCCTCGGTGAAGACCGAAGCAAAGAATTCATTTAATTTCTCCGCTATGGCTTTGTCCTCCTTGATCGCCCCTTTAACACCATTTTCGTCCAGCGGCCCAACCGACTCTTTGGCCGGTTTCCTGCTTTTAATGTATCTAAAAAAGTTTTTACTATGTATTTTTGCTTCCAACGCTAATTTCTTCTCAAAGTCCTTTTTTGCCCTCCTTATCTCCGCTTTGCATTTGGCTTGGCATTCCTTATGATCTATCCTGTTACTTTCAGTTGGTTCTCTTCTCCACTTTCTGAAGGATTGTTTTTTGGCTCTAATGATTTCCTTTATCTTACTGTTTAGCCACGCCGGCTGACGTTTAGTCTTTTTTCCCTTTTTTCTAATACGTGGAATATATTTGTCCTGAACCTCCAGGATGGTGTTTTTAAACAGCATCCACGCCTGATGCAAGTTTTTTACTCTGCGAGCTGCTCCTTTCAGTCTTTTTTTCACCATTTTTCTCATTTTGTCGTAATCACCTTTTCTATAGTTAAACGCTAGCGTACTTGATTTCCTAGTTTCACTTCCTTCAATGCCAATATCAAAACCGATCATATTATGATCACTGTTATCAAGCGGCCCTCGTATCGTTACCCCCTGCACTAGATCATGAGCACCACTAAGGACTAAGTCTAGTATTTTTCCTTCTCTTGTCGGCTCCTGAACTAGCTGTTCCATGAAGCTGTCCTTGATTTCATCAAGAAATCTTATGTCCCTTGCGTGTACAGATGTTACATTAACCCAGTCTATATGCGGGTAATTGAAATCCCCCATTATTATTGTGTTGCCCAGTTTGTTTGCGTCCCTGATTTCCTTTAACATTTCCGCATCCGTCTGTTCGTCCTGGCCAGGCGGACGGTAGTACACTCCTATCACTATCCTTTTCCCCTTTGCACATGGAATTTTAATCCACAGTGATTCCAAGGAGTGTTTTGCTTCCTGCAGAATTTTCAATCTATTTGATTCAAGGCTCTCGTTAATATACAATGCTACCCCTCCACCAATCCGATTCACCCTATCACTACGATATAATTTGTACCCCGGTATGACAGTGTCCCACTGGTTATCCTCCTTCCACCAGGTCTCAGAGATGCCTATTATATCTAATTTTTCATTTAGTGCAATATATTCTAACTCCCCCATCTTATTTCTTAGGCTCCTGGCATTCGCATATAGACATTTCAAACTATGTTTGTTGTTCCTAAGTACATCATGCTTAGTACTTGACAGTATTAATTGGCAATCTTTTGTCTGATTTTTATTGTTATTTAAAGATACCCGATCTACTACAATCTCTTTTGCAACCTCACTATCAGGATACTCTATCTTCCCTGTTATGGTGATATCTTTGAAAGATACCTTATCCCGAACCATGCTCTTTTGAGCGACTGTCGGCCTTCCCCCCATTTCTAGTTTAAAGATGCTGCATGGACTGAAAAAAGGTGAGACATTGCTCTGATTGATGCTGCTGATGAGGAGAGACGTGCTTGTTCGGTCCAGCGTCGCCCAGTCCGCCTGATCCAGCTCGCTCCGGTCCGTCTGTCTCAGCTTGTCCCAGTCCTGCTGCTCTCTTCTGCCCCTGATTACTCCAGTCCGTCTGTGCCAGCTTAACCCGGTCCTCCTGCTCAGCTCTTATCTGCTCCAGCTTGTTCCGGTTCGCCTGATCCAGCTTCTCCCTGCCTGCTGTTCCAGTCCATCCGCTCCAGCTTGTTTCAGTCCTCCTGATCCAGCTTCTCCCTGCTTATTCCAGTCCATCTGCTCCAGCTTGTTCCAGTCCACCTAACCCAGCTCGTTCCAGTCCGCCTAACCCAGCTCGTTCAGCTTGCTCCAGTCCCGCTGCTGTGCTCTACTACTACTACTACTACTACTACTACTACTTATGGCCCCTGTCCACGTTCTCTTCCTTGCCCCTGTCCCTTCCTAATCTTCTTTCCCCCTCACTCCCACTGTCTACCACTAGAACTCACTGCCCTCCCGCCCTGCCCGCCACGGCCATACCCTATTCACCCTCATCCCCCACCACCTCACCATCCCTCTTGTCCCCCTCCTCCTTCCTAGCTCTTAACCTTCAACACTTCCTTCCTGCCATTAACCCATCCCCATTCCTCCTAAATTCACCCTGTCTTCGTTGCCTTCGCCGCCCGACCTCCCCCACCCTCCTCCGCATTCTCTTGCTCCTCCTCCTGCTATCTGCGGGAGACATTAACCCTAATCCAGGTCCCCCTTACCTGTCCCCGTCCTATCCATGCGAACGATTCCGGGATGTCTCCAATCTTGTCTCTATTCCCCTCCTCCCCCCCTCTTCCCTCCCCTTCTCATGCGCCTTGTGGAATGCCCACTCAGTCTGCAACAAACTGCCCTTCACCCACGATCTCTTCATCTCTCGCTCCCTTCAACTGCTCGCCCTAACCGAAACCTGGATCTCCCCGGAAGACTCGACCTCAGTCGTGGCCCTCTGCCATGGAGGTTATCTCTTCTCCCACACTCCCCACCCAGTTGGCCGCGATGGAGGCATTGGGCTACTACTCTTGCCCTCCTGTAGTTTCCAACCCCTCCCCCTACCGCAGTCTCACTGCTTCTCATCCTTTGACGCCCACTCCATCCGGCTATTCTACCCACTGCCACTCAGAGTCGCAGTCATCTACTGCCCCCCTGATAAATCCTTCTCTTCCTTCCTCACTGACTTTGATGCTTGGCTTTCCGTCTTTCTTGAACCCTCATCTCCGTCACTCATTCTCGGAGACTTTAACATACACGCTGATGACCCATCCGACCCTAACGCTTCTAAGTTACTCACCCTTACATCCTCCTTCAACCTCCAGCTGTGCTCCACCACCCCTACTCACCGTGACGGCCATTGTCTTGACCTCGTCCTCTCCTCCTCCAGCTCTCCCTCCAATTTCCACGCTTCTACTCTACCTCTCTCCGATCATCACCTGATCACATTTACACTTCTTCACCCCCCCTGTCCCGTCCAACTTTAACCTCCAGGAATCTCCAGGCTATTGACCCCCCCACTTTATCCTCTAGTATCTCTAATCTCCTCCCCTCCATCATGTCCTCCGAGACTGTAGACAAAGCGGTCTCCGCTTACAATGCCGCTCTCTCCTCCGCTTTGGACACCCTCGCCCCATCCACCTCCTGCCCCACAAAGTGTACTAATCCCCAGCCTTGGCTGACCCCTTGCATCCGTTACCTGCACCCGATCCGCTGAACGCCTCTGCAGGAAATCTCGTACCCATTCAGACTTCCTTCACTACAAATTCATGCTATCCTCTTTCCATTCCTCCCTATTCCTTGCAAAACAGGACTACTACACCCAATTGACCAATTCTCTCAGCTTCAACCCTCGTCGTCTCTTCACCACCCTTAACTCCCTCCTCAAAGTGCCCCCCGCTCCCACTCTCCCTTCACTCTCTCCTCAATCACTGGCTGACTACTTCCGCGACAAGGTGCAAAAGATCAATCTTGAGTTCACTACCAAGCCACCACCTCCTCTTCAGCCTGTAGCCCCATCCAACAACCAAGCAACCATGGCCTCCTTCTCCTCCTTTCCTGAGATCACCGAGGATGAAACCTCTCGCCTTCTTTCCTCCTCGAAATGCACCACCTGTTCCTCCGATCCCACCCCCACCAACCTACTTAACACCATCTCCCATACTGTCACCCCTCCATCTGTCGCATCCTTAACCTTTCTCTCTCCACTGCAACTGTCCCTAACACCTTCAAGCACGCCGTAGTCACACCTCTCTTAAAAAAACCATCACTTGACCCTACCTGCCCCTCCAACTACCGCCCCATCTCTCTCCTACCCTTCCTCTCCAAAATACTCAGCGCGCCGTTCACAGTCGCTGCCTTGATTTTCACTCCTCTCATGCCATCCTCGATCCACATCAATCCAGTTTTCGCCCTCTTCACTCGACGGAAACAGCACTCTCTAAAGTCTGCAACGACCTGCTCCTCGCCAAATCCAGAGGCCACTATTCCATCCTCATCATCCTCGATCTATACGCTGCATTTGACACTGTCAATCATGATTTACTTCTCGCCACACTGTCCTCTTTTGGGTTCCAAGGCTCTGTCCTCTCCTGGTTCTCCTCTTATCTCTCCCACTGCACCTTCAGGGTACACTCTCATGGATCTTCCTCCACTCCCATCCCACTATCTGTTGGAGTTCCCCAGGGATCTGTCCTTGGACCCCTTCTCTTCTCAATCTACACCTCTTCCCTAGGCTCACTGATCTCATCTCATGGTTTTCAATATCATCTTTATGCTGATGACACCCAGCTATATCTCTCCGCACCAGACATCACCGCCGAGACCCAGGCCAAGGTATCGGCCTGCTTATCTGACATTGCTGCCTGGATGTCCAACCACCACCTAAAGCTGAACATGTCCAAAACCGAGCTCCTCGTCTTTCCACCTAAACCCACTTCTCCTCTTCCTCCACTCTCTATCTCAGTTGATAACACCCTCATCCTCCCCGTCCCATCTGCCTGCAACCTCGGAGTCATCTTCAACTCCTCCCTCTCCTTCTCTGCGCATATCCAACAGACTGCCAAGACCTGTCGCTTCTTCCTCCAACATCAGCAAAATTTGCCCTTTCCTCTCTGAGGAACTCTCGTCCACGCTCTCATTACCTCTTGCCTTGACTATTGCAACTTACTCCTCACCGGCCTCCTACTTAGCCATCTATCCCCCCTTCAATCCGTTCAGAACGCTGCCGCATGTCTTATATTCCGCCAGAACTGATATACTCATATCACCCCTCTCCTCAAGTCACTTCACTGGCTTCCGATCAGTTACCGCATACAATTCAAGCTTCTCCTCCTTACCTACAAATGCACCCGGTCTGCGGCTCACCTCTCTACCCTCATCTCCCCCTATGTTCCCGCCCGTAACCTCCGCTCACAGGACAAATCCCTCCTTTCAGTACCCTTCTCCACCACTGCCAACTCCAGGCTCCGCTCATTCTGCCTTGCCTCACCCTATGCCTGGAACAATCTTCCTCAACCCCTACGCCAAGCCCCCTCTTCAAATCTGTGCTTAAAACTCACCTCTTCAATGCTGCCTTCGGCACCTAACCTTTCGAGAAATATAGTATGCCCTATCAGATCGACTCTACACTTGTCTTTTAGATTGTACACTTGTCTCTAGATTGTACACCTGTCTTTTAGATTGTAAGCTCCTTGAGCAGGGACTGTCCTTCCATGTTAAATTGTACAGCGCTGCGTAACCCTAGTAGCGCTTTAGAAATGTTAAGTAGTAGTAGTAGTAGTAGACTCTGGGCAAGTCACTTAACCCTCCATTGTCCCATGTAAGCCACATTGAGCCTGCCATGAGTGGGAAAGCGAAGGGTACAAATGTAACAAAAAAGAATGGAGTTGTCAAGTTCTAAGAAGAGACACTTATCTTAATATCCATCCAATATGGAACATTGTTAAGGCAGAGTTAATGAACATTTCTTTTTTCGGGAACGTTATACCCTGACACAGCAGAGGTTGCCTGGGACGTTGACGTGTTGAATGGATATTAAGATAGATGTCTCTTCTTATAATTTGACAACTCCATTTGAAAAGATTGTTTTTAAGCCTGTTAGATAAAATTGAAACAGTTGAGGGAAAAGATGAAAAGGATCTATGAGGAAGTATGGCAATGGCTCCATGGTAAAGTTTCAAATGAAGGTCACCTGATCATCCATCAGACACAGTTGTTAGTTTGGGGATTAACATTTCCAGGTCTATTTTATATGTGTAAATCATGATGCCATATATGCATCATTCAAAACCTGCTCCCAGGACTGCCTTCATAATACCATTCACCATTCCCTACCACGAAGGCTCCTTGTTATCATCTATAACCCAATTAAAGCAAAACTTAAAAGACATCATAACTGGGGTGAGCTTTGACAGCAGCTTCGGAGGTTGGGAAGTAAGACCTAGGTGTGGCAGACGTCTATGCTCTGGGTCCTGTAAATGGCAAAAACAGATCAGGATTGAGGCGGGGATGGGTTTTGACGGCAGCTCCAGTAGTTGGGAAGTAGGCCCGGGGCTGGGCAGACTTCTACGGTCTGTGCCCCAAAATTGAGAGACAGAGGTTAACTATACCAGCATTTAATCGTGAAGAACTGGAACCTGTGGAGAGTGCCAGATTCAACTCTGGCCACCATAGTGGGTAGACTGGATGTACCATACAGGTCTTTATCTGCCAACATGTACTATGTTACTATCAGGTTTATTTTCGAAAGTGATCGCCGGAGATCTTCCGACATAAATCGGGAGATGGCCGGTGATCTCTCAAAAGCGGCGAAATCGGAATAATTGAAAGCGACTTTTTTGACACCATCGCTGCTTTCCCGTCGCTGCGCTGGCGAAAGCTCAAGGGGGCGTGTCGGCGGCGTAGCGAAGGCGGGCATGGGCGTGGATGTACCATACAGGTCTTTATCTGCCAACATGTACTATGTTACTATCAGGTTTATTTTTGAAAGTGATCGCCGGAGATCTTCCGACATAAATCGGGAGATGGCCGGTGATCTCTCAAAAGCGGTGAAATCGGAATAATTGAAAGCGGCTTTTTTGACACCATCGCTGCTTTCCCGTTGCTGCGCCGGTGAAAGGTCAAGGGGGCGTGTCGGCGGCGTAGCGAAGGCGGGCATGGGCGTGGATGTACCATACAGGTCTTTATCTGCCAACATGTACTATGTTACTATCAGGTTTATTTTCGAAAGTGATCGCCGGAGATCTTCCGACATAAATCGGGAGATGGCCGGTGATCTCTCAAAAGCGGCGAAATCGGAATAATTGAAAGCGGCTTTTTTGACACCATCGCTGCTTTCCCGTTGCTGCGCCGGTGAAAGGTCAAGGGGGCGTGTCGGCGGCGTAGCGAAGGCGGGCATGGGCGTGGATGTACCATACAGGTCTTTATCTGCCAACATGTACTATGTTACTATCAGGTTTATTTTCGAAAGTGATCGCCGGAGATCTTCCGACATAAATCGGGAGATGGCCGGCGATCTCTCAAAAGCGGCGAAATCGGAATAATCGAAAGCGGCTTTTTTGACACCATCGCTGCTTTCCCGTTGCTGTGCCGGCGAAAGGTCAAGTGGGCGTGTCGGCGGTGTAGCGAAGGCGGGCATGGGCGTGGATGTACCATACAGGTCTTTATCTGCCAACATGTACTATGTTACTATCAGGTTTATTTTCGAAAGTGATCGCCGGAGATCTTCCGACATAAATCGGGAGATGGCCGGTGATCTCTCAAAAGCGGCGAAATCGGAATAATTGAAAGCGGCTTTTTTGACACCATCGCTGCTTTCCCGTCGCTGCGCTGGCGAAAGCTCAAGGGGGCGTGTCGGCGGCGTAGCGAAGGCGGGCATGGGCGTGGATGTACCATACAGGTCTTTATCTGCCAACATGTACTATGTTACTATCAGGTTTATTTTCGAAAGTGATCGCCGGAGATCTTCCGACATAAATCGGGAGATGGCCGGTGATCTCTCAAAAGCGGCGAAATCGGAATAATTGAAAGCGGCTTTTTTGACACCATCGCTGCTTTCCCGTCGCTGCGCTGGCGAAAGCTCAAGGGGGCGTGTCGGCGGCGTAGCGAAGGCGGGCATGGGCGTGGATGTACCATACAGGTCTTTATCTGCCAACATGTACTATGTTACTATCAGGTTTATTTTCGAAAGTGATCGCCGGAGATCTTCCGACATAAATCGGGAGATGGCCGGTGATCTCTCAAAAGCGGCGAAATCGGAATAATTGAAAGCGGCTTTTTTGACACCATCGCTGCTTTCCCGTCGCTGCGCTGGCGAAAGCTCAAGGGGGCGTGTCGGCGGCGTAGCGAAGGCGGGCATGGGCGTGGATGTACCATACAGGTCTTTATCTGCCAACATGTACTATGTTACTATGAGGTTTATTTTTGAAAGTGATCGCCGGAGATCTTCCGACATAAATCGGGAGATGGCCGGTGATCTCTCAAAAGCGGCGAAATCGGAATAATTGAAAGCGGCTTTTTGACACCATCGCTGCTTTCCCGTCGCTGCGCTGGCGAAAGCTCAAGGGGGCGTGTCGGCGGCGTAGCGAAGGCGGGCATGGGCGTGGATGTACCATACAGGTCTTTATCTGCCAACATGTACTATGTTACTATCAGGTTTATTTTCGAAAGTGATCGCCGGAGATCTTCCGACATAAATCGGGAGATGGCCGGTGATCTCTCAAAAGCGGCGAAATCGGAATAATTGAAAGCGGCTTTTTTGACACCATCGCTGCTTTCCCGTCGCTGCGCTGGCGAAAGCTCAAGGGGGCGTGTCGGCGGCGTAGCGAAGGCGGGCATGGGCGTGGATGTACCATACAGGTCTTTATCTGCCAACATGTACTATGTTACTATCAGGTTTATTTTTGAAAGTGATCGCCGGAGATCTTCCGACATAAATCGGGAGATGGCCGGTGATCTCTCAAAAGCGGCGAAATCGGAATAATTGAAAGCGGCTTTTTTGACACCATCGCTGCTTTCCCGTCGCTGCGCTGGCGAAAGCTCAAGGGGGCGTGTCGGCGGCGTAGCGAAGGCGGGCATGGGCGTGGATGTACCATAGAGGTCTTTATCTGCCAACATGTACTATGTTACTATCAGGTTTATTTTTGAAAGTGATCGCCGGAGATCTTCCGACATAAATCGGGAGATGGCCGGTGATCTCTCAAAAGCGGCGAAATCGGAATAATTGAAAGCGGCTTTTTTGACACCATCGCTGCTTTCCCGTCGCTGCGCTGGCGAAAGCTCAAGGGGGCGTGTCGGCGGCGTAGCGAAGGCGGGCATGGGCGTGGATGTACCATACAGGTCTTTATCTGCCAACATGTACTATGTTACTATCAGGTTTATTTTCGAAAGTGATCGCCGGAGATCTTCCGACATAAATCGGGAGATGGCCGGTGATCTCTCAAAAGCGGCGAAATCGGAATAATTGAAAGCGGCTTTTTTGACACCATCGCTGCTTTCCCGTCGCTGCGCTGGCGAAAGCTCAAGGGGGCGTGTCGGCGGCGTAGCGAAGGCGGGCATGGGCGTGGATGTACCATACAGGTCTTTATCTGCCAACATGTACTATGTTACTATCAGGTTTATTTTCGAAAGTGATCGCCGGAGATCTTCCGACATAAATCGGGAGATGGCCGGTGATCTCTCAAAAGCGGCGAAATCGGAATAATTGAAAGCGGCTTTTTTGACACCATCGCTGCTTTCCCGTCGCTGCGCTGGCGAAAGGTCAAGGGGGCGTGTCGGCGGCGTAGCGAAGGCGGGCATGGGCGTGGATGTACCATACAGGTCTTTATCTGCCAACATGTACTATGTTACTATCAGGTTTATTTTCGAAAGTGTTTATTTTCGAAAGTGATCGCCGGAGATCTTCCGACATAAATCGGGAGATGGCCGGTGATCTCTCAAAAGCGGCGAAATCGGAATAATTGAAAGCGGCTTTTTTGACACCATCGCTGCTTTCCCGTCGCTGCGCTGGCGAAAGCTCAAGGGGGCGTGTCGGCGGCGTAGCGAAGGCGGGCATGGGCGTGGATGTACCATACAGGTCTTTATCTGCCAACATGTACTATGTTACTATCAGGTTTATTTTTGAAAGTGATCGCCGGAGATCTTCCGACATAAATCGGGAGATGGCCGGTGATCTCTCAAAAGCGGCGAAATCGGAATAATTGAAAGCGGCTTTTTTGACACCATCGCTGCTTTCCCGTTGCTGCGCCGGTGAAAGGTCAAGGGGGCGTGTCGGCGGCGTAGCGAAGGCGGGCATGGGCGTGGATGTACCATACAGGTCTTTATCTGCCAACATGTACTATGTTACTATCAGGTTTATTTTCGAAAGTGATCGCCGGAGATCTTCCGACATAAATCGGGAGATGGCCGGTGATCTCTCAAAAGCGGCGAAATCGGAATAATTGAAAGCGGCTTTTTTGACACCATCGCTGCTTTCCCGTTGCTGCGCCGGTGAAAGGTCAAGGGGGCGTGTCGGCGGCGTAGCGAAGGCGGGCATGGGCGTGGATGTACCATACAGGTCTTTATCTGCCAACATGTACTATGTTACTATCAGGTTTATTTTTGAAAGTGATCGCCGGAGATCTTCCGACATAAATCGGGAGATGGCCGGTGATCTCTCAAAAGCGGCGAAATCGGAATAATTGAAAGCGGCTTTTTTGACACCATCGCTGCTTTCCCGTCGCTGCGCTGGCGAAAGCTCAAGGGGGCGTGTCGGCGGCGTAGCGAAGGCGGGCATGGGCGTGGATGTACCATAGAGGTCTTTATCTGCCAACATGTACTATGTTACTATCAGGTTTATTTTCGAAAGTGATCGCTGGAGATCTTCCGACATAAATCGGGAGATGGCCGGTGATCTCTCAAAAGCGGCGAAATCGGAATAATTGAAAGCGGCTTTTTTGACACCATCGCTGCTTTCCCGTCGCTGCGCTGGCGAAAGCTCAAGGGGGCGTGTCGGCGGCGTAGCGAAGGCGGGCATGGGCGTGGATGTACCATACAGGTCTTTATCTGCCAACATGTACTATGTTACTATCAGGTTTATTTTCGAAAGTGATCGCCGGCAATCTTTCGACATAAATCGGGAGATGGCCGGTGATCTCTCAAAAGCGGCGAAATCGGAATAATTGAAAGCGGCTTTTTTGACACCATCGCTGCTTTCCCGTCGCTGCGCTGGCGAAAGCTCAAGGGGGCGTGTCGGCGGCGTAGCGAAGGCGGGCATGGGCGTGGATGTACCATAGAGGTCTTTATCTGCCAACATGTACTATGTTACTATCAGGTTTATTTTCGAAAGTGATCGCCGGCAATCTTTCGACATAAATCGGGAGATGGCCGGCGATCTCTCAAAAGCGGCGAAATCGGAATAATCGAAAGCTGCTTTTTTGACACCATCGCTGCTTTCCCGTCGCTGCGCTGGCGAAAGCTCAAGGGGGCGTGTCGGCGGCGTAGCGAAGGCGGGCATGGGCGTGGATGTACCATACAGGTCTTTATCTGCCAACATGTACTATGTTACTATCAGGTTTATTTTCGAAAGTGATCGCCGGAGATCTTCCGACATAAATCGGGAGATGGCCGGCGATCTCTCAAAAGCGGCGAAATCGGAATAATCGAAAGCGGCTTTTTTGACACCATCGCTGCTTTCCCGTTGCTGTGCCGGCGAAAGGTCAAGTGGGTGTGTCGGCGGTGTAGCGAAGGCGGGCATGGGCGTGGTTACCAGATAGCCGGCTTTCGCAGATAATTGAAAAAATAAAAGCGGCGTTAAGCAGTATTTCGCCGGGTTTACTTCGTCCTTTTATTTTCAAAACCAAGCCTCAAAAAGGTGCCCCAACTCACCAGATGACCACCAGAGGGTCAGACCTCCCTGTAGTCCGCCAGTGGTCACCAACCCCCTCCCACACTAAAAAAATAAAAATAAAGACCTTTTTTTACCAGCCTGTATGCCAGCCTCAAATGTCATACCCAGCTCCCTGACAGCAGTATGCAAGGCCCTGGAGCAGTTTATAATGGGTGCAGTGCAAGTCAGGCAGGCAGACCCAGGTTCATCCCCCCCCCCCCACCTGTTACACTTGTGGTGCTTTGAGCCCTCCAAATCCCCCCCCAAAACCCACTGTATCCACATGTAGGTGCCCCCCTTCACCCATAAGGGCTATGGTAATGGTGTAGACTACTACTACTACTTATCATTTTGATAGCGCTACTAGCTGTACGCAGCGCTGTACACTTGAACATGAAGAGACAGTCCCTGCTCGACAGAGCTTACAATCTAATTAGGACAGACAAACAAGAGATAAGGGAACATTAAAGTGAGGATGATAAAAATAAGGGTTCTGAACAAGTGAACAAGGGTTAGGAGTTAAAAGCAGCATCAAAAAGGAGGGCTTTTAGCTTAGTTTTGAAGACAGCCAGAGATGGAGCTTGACGTACCGGTGCAGCAAGATAAAAGGAACGGAGTCTGGAGTTAGCAGTGGAGGAGAAGGGTGCAGATAAGAGAGATTTACGCAGTGAACGGAGTTCCCGGGGAGGAATGTAGGGAGAGATGAGAGTGGAGAGATACTGAGGAGCTGCAGAGTGAATGTACTTATAGGTTAATAAGAGGAGTTTGAACTGAATGTGGAAATGGATAGGGAGCCAGTGACGTGACTTGAGGAGAGGGCTAATATGAGCATAACGACCCTGGCGGAATATTAGTCATGCAGCAGAATTTTGAACAGATTGAAGAGGAGAGAGATGGCGAAGTGGGAGACCTGTGAGAAGCAAGCTGCAATAGTCTAAGCGAGAGGTGATAAGAGCGCGGATGAGGAATAGAAGGAACGAGAGAACGAGAAAGAGAAAAAAAGGAGGAATAGAAAGAACGAGGGAACGAGAAAGAGAAAAAGAATGTATAAAAGGAACAAGCATAGTAACATAGTAACACAGTAGATGACGGCAGAAAAAAAAAACCTGCACGGTCCACCCAGTCTGCCCAACAAGATAAACTCATATGTCCTACTTTTTGTGTATACCTTACCTTGATTTGCATCTGTCATTTTTAGGGCACAGACCGTATAATTCTGCCCAGCACTATCCCCGCCTCCCAACCAGCCCCCCTCCCACCACCGGCTCTGCCACCCAATCTCGGTTAAGCTTCTGAGGATCCATTCCCTCGGAACAGGATTCCTTTATGTTTATCCCATGCATGTTTGAATTCCGAGGAACAGCGAAAAAGGAGGTATAGAAGGAATGAGAAAGAGCAAAAAAATTAGGTATAGAAGGAACGAGGAAATGAGAAAGAGAAAAAAGGAGGAATAGAAAGAACGAGGGAACAAGAAAGAGCGAAAAAAAAAGGTATACAAAGAAGAAGGGAACGAGAAAGCGAAAAAGGAAAAATAGAAGGAACAAGGGAATGAAAAAGAGAAAAAAGGAGGAATAGAAAGATCTAGGGAACGAGAAAGAGAAAAAAGGAGGTATAGAATGAATGAGGGAACGAGAAAAAGAAAAAAGGTATGGAAGGAACGAGGGAACGAGAGAGCGAAAAAGGAGGAATAGAAGGAACGAGGGAATGAGAAAGAGAAAGGAGGAATACAAAGTGAGGGAACGAGAAAGCAAAAAAAGGAGGTATAGGAAGAACAAGGGAACGAGAAAGAGCGACAAACGAGGTAAAGAAAGAATGAGGGAACGAGAGAGAAAAAGGGAGGTATAGAAGGAACGAGGGAACGAGAGAGCAAAAAAGGAGGAATAGAAAGAACAAGGGAACGAGAAAGTGAAAAAGGAGGAATAGAAGGAATGAGGGAACGAGAAAGAGAAAAAAGGAGGTATAGAAGGAACAAGGGAACGAGAAAACGTGAAAAAGGAAGTATAGAAAGAACGAGGGAATGAGAAAGCGAAAAAGGAGGTATAGAAGGAACGAGGGAACGAGAAAGAGAAAAAGGAGTTATAAAAAGAAAAAGGGAACGAGAAAGAGAAAAAAGGAGGTATGGAAGGAACGAGGGAACGAGAAAGCGAAAAGGAGGAATAGATGGAACATGGTAACAAGAGAAAAAAGGAGGAATAGAAAGATCGCGTGAACGAGAAAGTGAAAAGGGAGGAATAGAAGAAACGAGGGAATGAGAAAGAGAAAAAAGGAGGAATAGAAAGCAAGGGAACGAGAAAGAGAAAAAAGGAGGAAAAGAATGAATGACGGAATGAGAAAGTGAAAAAGGAGGAATAGAAGGAACGAGGGAACGAGAAAGAGAAAAAGGAGGTATAGAAAGAACAAAAGAATGAGAAAGAGAAAAAGGAGGAATAGAAGGAACGAGGGAACGAGAGCGAAAAACAAGGTAAAGAAAGAACGAGGGAATGAGAAAACGTGAAAAACGAGGAATAGAAAGAACAAGGGAACGAGAAAGTGAAAAAGGAGGAATAGAAGGCATGAGGGAACGAGAAAGAGAAAAAAGGAGGTATAGAAGGAACAAGGGAACGAGAAAAAGTGAAAAAGGAAGTTTAGAAAGAACGAGGGAATGAGAAAGCGAAAAAGGAGGTATAGAAGGAACGAGGGAACGAGAAAGAGAAAAAGGAGTTATAGAAAGAAAAAGGGAACGAGAAAGAGAAAAAAGGAGGTATGGAAGGAACGAGGGAACGAGAAAGCGAAAAGGAGGAATAGATGGAACTTGGGAACAAGAGAAAAAAGGAGGAATAGAAAGATCGCGTGAACGAGAAAGTGAAAAGGGAGGAATAGAAGAAACGAGGGAATGAGAGAGAAAAAAGGAGGAATAGAAAGCAAGGGAACGAGAAAGAGAAAAAAGGAGAAAAAGAATGAATGAGGGAACGAGAAAGAGAAAAAGGAGGTATAGAAAGAACAAAAGAACGAGAAAGAGAAAAAAGGAGGTAGAAGGAACGAGGGAACGAGAAAGAGTGAAAAATGAGGTAAAGAAGGAACGAGGGAAGGAGAAAGAGAAAAAAGGAGGTATAGAAGGAACGAGGGAACGAGAGAGCGAAAAAGGAGGAATAGAAAGAACAAGGGAACGAGAAAGTGAAAAAGGAGGTATAGAAGGAACGAGGGAACGAGAGAGCAAAAAAGGAGGAATAGAAAGAACAAGGGAACGAGAAAGTGAAAAAGGAGGAATAGAAGGCATGAGGGAACGAGAGAGAAAAAAGGAGGTATAGAAGGAACAAGGGAACGAGAAAAAGTGAAAAAGGAAGCTTAGAAAGAACGAGGGAATGAGAAAGCGAAAAAGGAGGTATAGAAGGAACGAGGGAACGAGAAAGAGAAAAGGAGTTATAGAAAGAACAAGGGAACGAGAAAGTGAAAAAGGAGGAATAGAAGGCATGAGGGAACGAGAGAGAAAAAAGGAGGTATAGAAGGAACAAGGGAACGAGAAAAAGTGAAAAAGGAAGTTTAGAAAGAACGAGGGAATGAGAAAGTGAAAAAGGAGGTATAGAAAGAACAAGGGAACGAGATAGCGAAAAGGAGGAATGGATGGAACGTGGGAACAAGAGAAAAAAGGAGGAATAGAAAGATCGCGTGAACGAGAAAGTAAAAAGGGAGGAATAGAAGGAACGAGGGGACGAGAAAGAGAAAAAAGGAGGTATATAAGAAACGAGGGAATGAGAGAGAAAAAAGGAGGAATAGAAAGCCAGGGAACGAGAAAGAGAAAAAGGAGGTATAGAAGCTATAAGGGAACGAGAAAAAGTGAAAAAGGAAGTATAGAAAGAACGAGGGAATGAGAAAGCGAAAAAGGAGGAATAGAAGGAACGAGGGAAGGAGAAAGAGAAAAAAGGAGGTATAGAAGGAACAAGGGAACGAGAAAGAGAAAAAAGGAGGTATAGAAAACAAGGGAATGAGAAAGAGGAAAAGGAGGTATGAAAGGAACGAGGGAACAAGAAAGAGAAAAAAGGAGGTATAGAAGGAACAAGGGAATGAGGAAGAGAAAGAAGGAGGAATAGAAAGAACAAGGGAACAAGAAAGAGCTCTTCCTCGTACCCGCGATCTTTCTATTCCTCCTTTTTTCTCTTTTTCGTTCCCTTGTTCCTTCTATACCTCCTTTTTTCTCTTTCTCGTTCCCTCGTTCCTTCCATACCTCCTTTTTCTCTTTCTCGTTCCCTTTTTCTTTCTATACCTCCTTTTTTCTCTTTCTCGTTCCCTCGTTCCTTCTATACCTCCTTTTTCGCTTTCTCAATCCCTCGTTCTTTCTATACTTCCTTTTTCACTTTTTCTCATTCCCTCGTTCTTTCTATACCTCCTTTTTCTCTCTCATTCCCTCATTCCTTCTATACCTTCTTTTCCGCTTTCTCTTTCCCTCGTTCATTCTATACCTCCTTTTTTCTCTTTCTCATTCCCTTGTTCTTTCTATACCTCCTTTTTTCTCTTTCTCGTTCCCTCGCTTTCTATTCCTCCTTTTATCTCTTTCTCATTCCCTCGTTCCTTCTATACCTCTTTTTTCTCTTTCTCCTTCCCTCGTTCCTTCTATTTCTCCTTTTTCGCTTTCTCTTTCCCTCATTCTTTCTATACCTCCTTTTTTCGCTTGTTCCCTCGTTCCTTCTATTCCTCCTTTTCGCTTTCTCGTTCCCTCGTTCCTTCTATTCCTCCTTTTTTCGCTTTCTCGTTCCCTCGTTCCTTCTATACCTCCTTTTTTCGCTTTCTCGTTCCCTCGTTCCTTCTATTCCTCCTTTTTCGCTTTCTCGTTCCCTCGTTCCTTCTATACCTCCTTTTTTCTCTTTCTCGTTCCCTCGTTCCTTCTATACCTCCTTTTTCACTTTCTTGTTCCCTTGTTTTCTATACCTCCTTTTTTCTCTCTCGTTCCCTCGTTCTTTCTTTACCTCGTTTTTTTGCTCTCTCGTTCTTTTGTTCTGTCTATACCTTCTTTTTCTCTGTCTCGTTCTTTTGTTCTTTCTATACCTCCTTTTTCTCTTTCTCGTTCCCTCGTTCCTTCTATTCCTCCTTTTTCACTTTCTCATTCCCTCATTCATTCTTTACCTCCTTTTTTCTCTCTCGTTCCCTCGCTTTCTATTCCTCCTTTTTTTCTCTCTCATTCCCTCGTTTCTTCTATACCTCCTTTTTTCTCTTTCTCGTCCCCTCGTTCCTTCTATTCCTCCCTTTTCGCTTTCTCGTTCATGCGTTCTTTCTATTCCTCCTACTTTCTCTTGTTCCCGCGTTCCATCTATTCCTCCTTTTCGCTTTCTCGTTCCCTCGTTCCTTCCATACCTCCTTTTTTTCTCTCTCGTTCCCTCGCTTCTATTCCTCCTTTTTTTCTCTCTCATTCCCTCGTTTCTTCTATACCTCCTTTTTTCTCTTTCTCGTCCCCTCGTTCCTTCTATTCCTCCCTTTTCGTTTTCTCGTTCACGTGATCTTTCTATTCCTCCTACTTTCTCTTGTTCCCATGTTCCATCTATTCCTCCTTTTCGCTTTCTCGTTCCCTCGTTCCTTCCATACCTCCTTTTTTTCTCTCTCGTTCCCTCGCTTTCTATTCCTCCTTTTTTTCTCTCTCATTCCCTCGTTTCTTCTATACCTCCTTTTTTCTCTTTCTCGTCCCCTCGTTCCTTCTATTCCTCCCTTTTCGTTTTCTCGTTCACGCAATCTTTCTATTCCTCCTACTTTCTCTTGTTCCCACGTTCCATCTATTCCTCCTTTTCGCTTTCTCGTTCCCTCGTTCCTTCCATACCTCCTTTTTTTCTCTCTTGTTCCCTCGTTCCTTCTATTCCTCCTTTTTTCTCTCTCGTTCCCTCGTTCCTTCTATACCTCCTTTTCTGATTTCTCATTCCCTCGTTCATTCTATACCTCCTTTTTTCTCTCTCATTCCCTAGATCTTTCTATACCTCCACTTTTCTCTTTCTCGTTCCCTCTTTCCTTCTATACCTCCTTTTCCACTTTCTCGTTCCCTCGTTCATTCTATAACACCTTTTTTCTGTTTCTCGTTCCCTCATTCCTTCCATACCTTCTTGTTTCTCTTTCTCGTTCCTTCTATTCCTCCTTTTCCGCTTTCTCGTTCCCTTGTTTTTTCTTTACCTCCTTTTTCGTTCTTTGTCGTTCCCTCGTTCTTATATACCTCCTTTTCGCTCTCTCGTTTCCTCGTTCTTTCTATTCCTCCTTTTTTCTCTCTCTCTTTCCATCGTTCCTTCCATACCTCCTTTTTTCTCTTTCTCATTCCCTCATTCTTTCTATACTTCCTTTTTCACTCTCTCGTTCCCTTGTTCCTTCTATACATCCTTTTTCTCTTTCTCATTCCCTCATTCTTTCTATTCCTCCTTTTTTCTCTTTCTCATTCCCTCATTCTTTCTATACTTTCTTTTTTGCTCTCATTCTATAACTCCTTTTTTCTGTTTCTCGTTCCCTCATTCCTTCCATACCTTCTTGTTTCTCTTTCTCGTTCCTTCTATTCCTCCTTTTTCGCTTTCTCATTCCCTTGTTTTTTCTTTACCTCCTTTTTCATTCTTTGTCGTTCCCTCGTTCTTATATACCTTCTTTTCTCTTTCTCGTTCCCTCATTTTTTCTAGTCCTCCTTTTTTCTCCTTCTCGATCCCTCGTTCTATACCTCCTTTTTTCGCTTTCTCGTTCCCTCGTTCTATTACTCCTTTTTTCTCCTTCTCGTTCCCTCGTTCTTTCTATACCTCCTTTTCGCTTTCTCGTTCTTTCATTCTTTCTATTACTCCTTTTTTCTCTCTCTCTTTCCCTCGTTTCTTCCATACCTCCTTTTTTTTCTTTCTTGTTCCCTCATTCCTTCTATTCCTCTTCTGCTTTCTCATTCCCTCGTTCATTCTATACCTCCTTTTTTCTCTCTCATTCCCTCATTCTTTCTATACTTCCTTTTTCACTCTCTCGTTCCCTTGTTCCTTCTATACATCCTTTTTCTCTTTCTCATTCCCATTCTTTCTATTCCTCCTTTTTTCTCTTGTTCCCGCGTTCCTTCTATTCCCCCTTTTCGCTTTCTCTTTTCCTCGTTCATTCTATTTCTACTTCCCTAGATCTTTCTATTCCTCCTTTTTTCTCTTTCTCGTTTCTTCGTTCCTTCTATACCGCCTTTTTTTCTCTTTCTCCTTCTCTCGTTCCTTACATACCTCCTTTTTTCTCTTTCTTGTTCCCTCGTTCCTTACATACCTTTTTTCTCTTTCTCGTTCCTTCTATTCCTCCTTTTTCGCTTTCTTGTTCCCTCGTTCATTCTATACCTCCTTTTTCGCTCTCTCTCGTTCCCTTGTTCCTTCTATACCTCCTTTTTTCTCTTTCCCGGGTTTGAGATAGCCGGCATTTTTTCCCATTATTGCTGAAAAACAAAACCGGCGATCTGAACCCCGGCAAACTCTGGCATTTGGCCGGGCTAAACCGTCTTATCGAAAAAAAAAAAAGATGGCCGGCCATCACTTTCGCTAATACGGTTCCGACCAGCTGTTGCGCCGCCGCCAAAATAGATCGCCGGCGATCTATTTCGCTGGTGACGTTCGATTATGCCCCTCCACGTTACAAGATCTCTTAAATGGGACTCATGTAATCCACAGAGAGGGTGGATTACATGAGTAAAATCCCTGTTTAGGGAAGGACCACTGCTTGATGTAAGCTATTTAGGGATTTTATAGTTCCTAGTCTTATCAACTGTAATAAATTCTGTCTTGGTTGAGTCACTGGTTTCCCATGTAGCTCTTAAAGAATCTTATTCGCTTGTGCATTAAAGATGAATATTTAAATGACCTTATTTAATGAAGCAGCTTCAAGACTCCTGAAGTGTTCACTCACTGCCTCCTTCATGTTCTGCTGCAGGTCTGAATTCCCTGAGCCCTGAGGAATCTGAAGGAACAGAATGGTAAGTTTCTTGTTAATATTTAGTTATTCAGAATCCTTTAGCTGTTATTGGTTCAACAATATACCGGATTCCGTGCCAGTTCCACTATCTCATATTGGATCTAGAGAAGAACTATCAGGAATTTTCAGGACCCCGTAAATAAATCCCTCTCTCAGCTGTTCTACGAGCAACTCTGGATGGGTTTCCAGTCTTAACTTACACAGTCATTCAGATCTTCACTCTGATGATGGAGCAGAGTTAGAAAATAATCCAGGGTTTTGTTGTCACTGCTAGCCAGGTAATGGCGTCGAAGATAAAACCAGATAATTTTCTCTATAACTTCTTGCATAGTAACAATACCATCTTCCACCTAAAAGATTTAGTTCATAATTACAGCAGTGCTATCCAAATATAACATATTTTACACTCAAAAAGCTGATTATTACATGCTAGTTCAGCATCTCCCCTGTCTCTCTTACTCCTCCTAGTCCAGTATCTCCCTCACCTCCACCCCATCCAACATTTCCCTGCACCTTTCTTTCCCTCAGAATACAGCATCTCTCTCCTGTAGTCCAGCATCTTCTTTCCCTTCTCCCCTGATGGTCCAACTTCGCCCCTCTCTCTCTCTCCTCCTCTGCCACCATCTAGTCCATCATCTTCCTGCTCCCTTTCTTTCCCTCATAGTCCAGCATCCCCCTCCCCCCCCCCCCCCCCCCCACAGTTCAGTATCCCTTATCCCCTCCCAGGTGGTCTAGCATCTCTCCTTTTCCTCTCCCTCTGCATTGTCTCAGTGCTGTGGCATACCAAAGAATGGGAACTCATATGAGTGGCAGCTAAGATATTTATTTATTTAGATTTTGCTCACACCTTTTTCAGTAGTAGCTCAAGGTGAGTTACATTCAGGAGGGCTCACAATCTAAGTTTGTACCTGAGGCAATGGAGGGTTAAGTGACTTGCCCAAGATCACAAGGAGCAGCATTGGGATTTGAACCGGCCACCTCTGGATAAAAGGGAAGCATGGGGTCTTGCGGCAGCCTTTCAGAACATGCACGTTTGTATCTCGCCAGTGTCAGAGTGTTAGGGATGTGGCTGCCATTCCATGCATGTTTGTATAGAAGGTTCAGCTCTTCCATTTTTCTATGCTAACGACCTGCCACTCCTATGAGTTCCCACTGTCTAAGGGAAGGGATGCTGAAGCAAAAGTGGAGGGACCCATGACCCCCAACCCCCCTCCCCCTTCATGTCTACATAGGCACAGAAAAATAGTGGGTCATATTTTGCAGGTGATAAAAAAAGATGCTGGGACTTTTACCTCTAAGGAGTTGTAGATAAAGTCAATATTTCGAGGAAATGCATCACTCTGTAGGCACTGCAGGGGAAACTTGTCTTCTTGGCCCTGTGAAAAAGACATCTATGAGTCACGAGGGATGTTACTTCAAATGATTTTTTTAACCTAAATTAATCACTTATGTGATGACAAAAAAATAGCCCAGACAAAAACTGTGAATAGTTCCAAGGATATTTATAGTTGGGACAGGCTAATCCAAGTCCTGTCTGAGCTGGGGAAGGGCACATGGAGTCCCTGCTTCTGCATGTGCTCACTGTAACTATGAGTGAATCTGATTTGGCCTGGTTCATCAACTCAACCCTACCCCCCCCCCCCCCCCCCCCACAGTTCAATTATAGCTCTAATTTTGGAGGGGTGGGGTGGGGTACCCCTTTGCAGAAGTAGCTCAAAACAAGTTAGGGGAAAGGGGAATGGGACTTGATATACCGCCTTTCTGTGGTTTCTGAACTACATTCAAAGCACATGTTAGAAGTTCAACGTACATTGTTACAGAATACGCTCAGTGACTTGTGTGCCTAAATTCTAATCAGTGCCAATTGGTGCTTATTGCTGCATTTCTACCCCACATTTTCCCACAAGTGCAGGCGCAGTGTGGCTTACATGAATTCAAGAGGAAACAAGACAATGCAAAGATGACACAGTTACAGATGGTGACAGGCAGGGAATGGAACAGGGGGCAACACAGGGGGAAAGTTAGGGGCAAAGCAACCAGCAGATAACCATGCACGGTCAGCAAGGGAGGGAGGTTAAACATAGGAGATATCATTGGAATAAGCTTTGGCGAATAAGAATGTTTTTAAAGACTTTTTGAACAGCTGGTGGTCGACTAGTTCTTTTCGTTGTCTCGGCAGAACATTCCAGCATTTTGGACTGATGTAGAGGAAGGACGAAGCAAAAAACGGTCTTGTATTTTACATTCCTACAGTTGGGATAATGTAGATTGAGGTAGGTCCTTGCAGTTATTAGTGCATTTCTTGAAGGCAGATCGATGAGATTGAGCATACAGTCAGGGGCCTCTCCATAAATTATCTTGTGCGTTAGGGAGCAAATTTTAAATGGATCCAGTGTAGTTTAAAACGCAGTGGCTGTGCATGATGAAAACGCGATTTGCCCAATATTAGCCTTGCTGCTGTGTTTTGAGCAGTCTGTAGCCTTTTCAGAATGTAGTCCTGACAACCAGCATAAATCCCGCTATGGGAGAGGACTAGCCAATGAACAAGGGTGCGGAATAGTTGTCTTGTAATGAAATGCCTGATGTGCTTCAGCCTCCACATTGCGTGGAACATTCTTTTAGTGATGATTTTCACCTGGTTGTCCAGGTGTAAGTGGCTATCCAATTCTACTCCCAGGATTTTCAGGCTGTTTGATATCGAAAGCTTGCAGCCCTTAATGTCGAGTGAGTTCTGAACTACTTTATTGTGTTGGGTCAGTGCGTTTTGTCCTGATTAAGCTTGAACAGAAACGCCTTTGCCCAGGAATCCATGATGGAAAAACTGGCGTCTATTTTATCGGAGATTTCGGCCAGAGTAGACTTGAAAGGGATGTAAATGGTCTCATCGTCCGCATAAATGAATGGGTTTAGACCAAGGTTAGATAATGCTTTTGCTAGTGGAATCAGCATAATATTGAAAAGGGTCGGAGAAAGAGATGAACCTTGAGGTACCCCACAGTAGGCTTTCCACGGTGCAGAAATGCATGAATTAGCTTTGACTTGGTAAGTACGAGAGGATAGGAAACCCTTGATCCAGTGTAACACGGCTCCTCTGATTCCGAAGGTGTCTAGGAGGTAGATTAAAATCTCATGATCCACCATGTTGAACGCGCTGGGCATGTCAAATTGGAGTAATAATATTTTATTCCCAGTGGATATTTCTTTTCTAAAATTTGACAGTAAGGTAACCAGTACTGATTCGGTGCTGTAATGTGGACGGAACCCCGATTGAGAGCAATGAAGAATATCGAAATTATTCAAGTTGTCAGCTAGCTGAGCATGGACCATATTTTCCAGAGTTTTATTATTGCTTGTTAAGTACTGCTATCAGCGCTCATTAGCTGTTAAGCTTGTTAAGTTATGCGCATTGTTATAGAATCTGCGCTGATCTTTAGGGGATAGTAGCTAACCAGCTACATTGCATGCCATAACCGGTAAGCCGTGAATATTCAGCGCTTCACCGGCTAAGTTTAGTGGTCAAATTGGACTGCCTAAATAGCATCCTAACCATGTCCCCCTAACTACTCCATACTTCCCTAGTCTTCCCTTCCCCATCCTTCCTACACCATACCCCTCCCTATCTCTATCCTATCTTCATTACAGTTTGTAATATTCTTCATACTGTTCTGTTTACTATGTAAGCCGTATTGTACCTGCTTTTGTGGGGAAAGTGTGGGGTATAAATGTAATAAATAAATAAATAAATCCTATGTTTGGTCGCTATAAACTTAACTTGCCACCACCCTAACCACTAGGAGTGGCCTAGTGGTTAGGGTGGTGGACTTTGGTCCTGAGGAACTGAGTTCGATTCCCAGCACAGGCAGCTCCTTGTGACTCTGGGCAAGTCACTTAACCCTCCATTGCCCCATGTAAGCCACATTGAGCCTGCCATGAGTGGGAAAGCGCAAGGTACAAATGTAACAAAAAAAAAAAAAACTTGACCGATCAAGTTTAAGCTGACCCCCCCCCCCCCCAAAAGAAACCACGAATATTTAATGCCAGTTACCAAAAATGGCCCAGCAGTGAATATCCCGGATCAGTGCCGATCGCCTGCTTCCTGTGGGCTGAAAATCGGCCGTACGGTATTCTATAAGTTGGAGAAAGGCCCCCTTGAAGTTAGCAGCTAAAGCTAATTTATAGAATGGTGATTACCTTCTTTTTCACATGGCCTTGAAGATTTATCAGTTTTCTCGCCTTGAATCTCAGATGAGGGCTATAAATCCCCTATAACCTAAGTGCATTACGAGTATAAATGCCAATTTCACGGTAGTTACGTGTGTAAGGCAAGACTTTGGTGAAGGTCTGTAGTGCCTGAGGCAGTGGCATAGCCAGGGCCCACCCACTTAGGGCTCAGGCCCACCCAACAGTAGCACATGTTTAGCGGTAGCTGGTGGGGATCCCAAGCTTTGCCAGCTGAAGACTTCCGCCCTTGGCCTGGATTGGCCGCTGTCGTGGACAGGATGCTGGGCTCGATGGACCCTTGGTCTTTTCCCAGTATGGCATTACTTATGTACTTATGATGGTAATGAAAACACTACTCTCCACGATACCGGCAACTGTGCATTCTCAGTTTTCAGTCATGCCAAGGTGGAAAGAAGCATTTTGTCACCAGCTGAGACATTTTTTTTTTTGGGGGGGGGAAACAACACTTGGTGCCCACCTACTTCTTGCCTAGGCCCACCCAAAATCTGTTTTCTAGCTTTGCCTCTGGCCTGAGGGAGAAGCGGGACTTCCACTATGCTACTCCTGCACTGCCTGGGCAAGGGTGATTCACAAGCCAAATGAATCAGAAGCCATCTAAGACCTGCTGCAGGATGTACTTCAAAAGTCCTCCTGCACTTGTTCTCCACTAGTGAGCTGATCGAAGCTTGAAGTTGCTCAGATCGAAGTTTTAAGCCAAGTCAAGCTCAAAGAGTCAGAGTGTGCTCAGAAAATCAGCTGAGGTCAGAGCAGCCTGTGAAACCCTTTTGGAGCTGCACCACAACAGGTTATAAATACAGGAAGTGCCTGCAGTGGCGTACCAAGGGGGGGGCGGTGGGGGCTGTCCGCCCCGGGTGCATGCCGCTGGGGGGGGGGGTGCCGCGGTGCGCGCCTGTTGCCCTGTTTCAGTCCGATTTCGCAATTCGCATATGTTCACTGCTCCCTCTGAGTCTGCCCCGGAACAGGTACTTCCTGTTCCGGGGCAGACTCAGACGGAGCAATGAACACATGCGAATTGCGAAATCAGACTGAAACAGGCGCACACCGCGGCACCCCCCCCCCCCAGCGGCATGCACCCGGGGGGGTGTCATTTCGCCGGGGGGGGGGGGGGAAGAGGCGTCATTTCGCTGGGGGGGGGGGTCACGCTGCACCCGGGGGGGGGGGGGCGCGTCGGCGATCTGCCCCGGGTGTCAGCTAGGGTCGGAACGCCACTGAGTGCCTGCCCTGTTCTATGAAACATGATCACAGAGAGAGTGCTGGGGAATGAAAGAGCAAGCTTTCTTTGCTCTAAGGATGAGAAATTAGGTTAAGTCAGGGCTTCTGGGGTCCACCCCATTCTGACACCCCTGTGCTTCATGAACTAAACTGCAGTAAAAAGGGCCCTATGCTTTTTACCGCAGCGGGTAAAAAGGCCGAAAAAATGCATGGCCATGTAGTAAGATTGTTCTTACTGCATGGCCATGTAGGGGAGCTCTGGGCGCCTGCGCTAACCTGGTGGTAACCGGGTAGTGTGCAGCACAGTGAATATTTCCACTAGTGCCAGAAATCCCGCACACAGGGGTAGAACTGTTGCCGGCGTCCGTGTTGGGCTGGCGGTACCTCCAGATTGTCACGCGGTAAGCATGTGGAGGGCTTACCATCGCTTAGTAAAAGGGACCCTATGTTAGGTGTAGATTCTATAAGGGTTGTCCAAAGTTCAGGTTGCTAATTTGGGCATGGATCCCAGATGTGTGTGGAAACTAATTAGTCAATTAGGTGCCAACAATCAATTACTGAAGTTATGCACACATCTTCCCTGCACCCTGTTCTCTAACATGGGTGCCTAAATTTCATAGCATGCAACTCCATAGGGGGTGTGGCCATGGGAGGGGCATGAGTGGGTCAGGGTGTTCCCAGGAATTCTGTGCCCAGTTGCCATCAGTGGATGTGAAGATTTACAGTAGGTTTCAGCAGGCCTAATTGCTTCACCCGGTGTCAGGCGCAGGAATCTTCTCTTTGCGCTATTTTATCTAGACTGCTTAGTGCTATCGGCTGGATTCTATATTTGCTGCCAAAAAGTCGGTGCAGAAAAAAGCGCTATTCCACAAGCCATGCTTAAAGTTAGCTGCAGTCCTGCCTGGGAATTTTCCCAAACTTTAGGTGTGGCCATTTGCACCAACCGAAACATGGTGAAAGGGAACGCTCAGCCCCATAATTTTAGTAAGACCCCCGTTATGCCTGTGACCCTTACATTTCCACACCCTTTTTCAAATCGCCTGTAAATTGTAGGCGTGAATCTCGTGCCTAAATTTATTTGCATAAATGCAAATGAAATCTAATTAGTGCCAATAATTGCTTGTTAAAAAGCCAATTAGTGCTAATTAACTGAGTATTCAATTAAATTGTGCACTGAAATTGGACACATGCCCAAATTTGTGCCCACAATTTTTGGCGACTTTTGCAGAGAAGGGCGACGAAAATGATAAAAGGAATGGAACGACTTCCCTATGAGGAAAGGCTGAGAAGGTTAGGGCTCTTCAGCTTGGAGAAAAGGCGGCTGAGGGGTGATATGATAGAAGTCTACAAGATAATGAGCGGATTAGAGCGGACAGATGTGAAGCGATTGTTTACACTTTCAAACAACAACAAAACCAGGGGACACAAGATGAAGCTAGAATATGGTAGATTTAAAACAAATAGGAGAAAGCTTTTCTTTACTCAGCGTGTAGTTAGACTCTGGAACTCGTTGCCGGAGAATGTAGTGATAGCAGCTGGCCGTACGGAATTTAAAGGGGGTTTGGACAGATTCCTGAAAGAAAAGTCCATTGAACATTATTAAGAGTTAAGTTTTTTGTTTGTTTGTTTTTTGGGGTTTTGCCGGGTTCTTGAAGCCTGGATTGGCCACTGTCGAAGACAGGATGCTGGGCTTGATGGACCCTTGGTCTTTTCCCGGTATGGCGGTACTTATGTACTTATAGGGGCTCTGTGACCTTTATAGAATCAGTGCTTGGTACGGATCTTAATGGTGTCTAACTTTGGGTGCCATGTACTGAATCTGGTCCTAAATTGCTATGAGGTAATTCTATAATGGGAGCCTGGATCTTATTCTATAAAGAAATATAAGCACTTACCTTCTTTTATCGTAAAGCAGGGCAACGTCCATAATTAAGACCTGAGCATTTACGTTGGCTACAAAGCTTGAGTTTGTATGCTTAAGTTCTGGAGATACTGTGAAGACGTGATCTGGCCTAAACTTGGGTGCCCTGAGTCAATCCCTCCCTTTGCTCATCCCTGCATTTTCCTATCATTTATTGAACCTTGTCAAATATTGGATCATTTCTATTCTATTCCTCTTTCCTATTAGCAAATATATTTTCAACATCTCAAACTTTGCTTTGTAGGGCTTACTCAGAACTGCTTCTTTCCGCTCAGTGTGCTTCTGGAGGAAGGGAGGCAAAAGGATTTTTTTTTTGTTACATTTGTACCCCGCGCTTTCCCACTCATGGCAGGCTCAATGCGGCAATGGAGGGTTAAGTGTAGAGGTCGGCCCTTGTCGACCAATGTGGCCGCGCAGGCTTCTGCGAGTCTGACGTCCTGCACATTCATGCAGGACGTCAGACTCACAGAAACAGAAGCCTGCGCAGCCTTCTACATGGAATGTTGCTAGTGGAATAGCAACATTCCATGTAGAATCTCCAATAGTAGCAACATTCCACGTAGAATCTCCAATAGTAGCAACATTCCACGTAGAATCTCTAATAGTAGCAACATTCCATGTAGAATCTCCAATAGTAGCAACATTCCATGTAGAATCTCCAATAGTATCTATTTTATTTTTGTTACATTTGTACCCTGCGCTTTCCCACTCATGGCAGGCTCAATGCGGCTTACATGGGGCAATGGAGGGTTAAGTGACTTGCCCAGAGTCACAAGGAGCTGCCTGTGCCTGAAGTCAAGGTTGCCAGGTGGAAAATTTTTTTCCCACCCAAAACAGCACAAAAACCGCCCAAAACCCGCTCAAACTCAAACCCCGCCCCTAACACCCCCACCCCTGCGTCATCACCCCCGCCCCCGCTGTCATCAACCCCGCCCCCGCCGTCACCGGCCCCGCCTCCTACGTCATCGGCCCCGCCTCCCACGTCATCGGCCCCGCCTCCCACGTCACTAACCCCGCCCAAAAACGTCACTAACCCCGCCCCCCGCGGCCGAAAAAGCCGCACAAAAAACCGCCCTGAAGCCCAAAAACCAGCCCAAAAAAACGCAACTCGCCGCGGGCAAAAATTTCCTGCGGCGGGTCGCGGAAAACCGCCCAATTGGGCGGGAAAACCGCCCACCTGGCAACACTGCCTGAAGTGGGAATCGAACTCAGTTCCTCAGTTCCCCAGGACCAAAGTCCACCACTCTAACCACTAGGCCACTCCTCCACTCCATTTTGGATTTAACTCTTGCCTTTTCAGCTGTAGCTTGCTGTGAGTTACATTCAGGTACAGTTCCCAGAGAGCTTACAATCTAAAGGTTGGTACCCTGAGGCACTGGTCCAAAATCACAAGGACTTGCAGTGGATTTGAAACAGGCTTCTCTGGTTCTCAGCCTGCTGCCCCAACAATTAGGTTACTGTGAGATATACAGTATCAAAAGCAATATTGCCTCCTTTTTCTTGCTGATACCTCTACTTGGGCAGCCAGTTTCTTCAACATGCTAATTAGTTATGTTTAGAACATTTGAGATGATTATTCCTTTTATGCACTGGTTTTGTCCACTCCTAAAACCTGGCGGATGTTGTATTAAATAACAGAGTGACTGAACTGGGAACGACTCCAGGAGAAAGCCTGCGTCCTGGAACGGCAGCCACAAAACCATTCATTTGTCATTTACAAATTCCAGGCAGCCGAGGCTGCTTTTTAATGCCCTCTGCTGGGGACCAGTAATGTCATTGGCATCCAGTGTGATCACGTGAGAACAGCAGCAGTCTAGAAAAGCAATAAACACAATATTTGCTGCTTTCCAGTACGACTAAGTCAGCATATCAAGGCAATGAGTGGTAGCAGAAGTGGTAGATGAAGAGGCTTCAGCATACTGTAATGTTAAAGTTTTCGCATCTAATCTCCTCAAAAGTAACAGAGAAACAGAGAATATTGTGGCAGATAAGGGCCATAAGGCTCATTTGGGGGGAATAACTAACGTGGGCTACAGTTAAGACGTGTTATTTTACTGTTAATCCTGGTTATTAGTAACTAGGTCTCATTGCATAAAATGGGACCTGTGCTAAAATAACATGTTAGTGGTAAAATACCACATCTTAACAGTAGCCCAGGTTGGTAACTTCCTCCCTTAGTATGAAGACTTTCGGTCTCTGATATTGTGATGTCATACTGCCTCATTCCACCAATAAGAGCCAACCTCATCACTGATGTCACAATGGCTTGATTGCCCTATACCTGGATCACTTCTAATATTGTGATGTCATAATGCCTCATTCCACCAATAAGAGCCAACCTCATCACTGATGTCACAATGGCTTGATTGTCCTATTTATGGCTCACTTGTAATTATTTTATCTAACGATTCATCATTTTTAATTTGAAAACTAGATTTACTTCTTTTTATTGTATTAGTTTTTAAACAACTTACAAAGAACAGAAACTAAGTCATCCCCCCCCCATCACCTTACATCAACACAACCAACAGCTACATCTAAATACGTGCAAAAAGTGAAGGTATGGCTTCAAATTCATGCCACACCCCAATCCTGTACATTTTTACAGGATTGTTCTGCAAGGGATGCTATTGACGTGATCAGTTATCAAACAGAAATCCTTCAAGAATGGAAGTGGATCAATATGTCTAATTTTTCTGGAAAACATTGGTACCTGAAAAAAATAACTGCAGCAGAGGTCTTGAATTTCACTCCCAAATTAATAAGTCTGTTGCCAAAAATCCATAAATATGTGACAAATGAAAAACATGCAAAAAAGGTGCTGATAGGCATTTGACAAAAATGGCATCTATTGGAGATTTCAGCATTGACTCCGTGTCTTCACCAGGATCCCTATGACCTTTTGCATGATAAAGTACACGGATTGCAGAAGTGCAGCAGAGGCCAGAGACACATTGAGCTTTGACCAAAACCTTTCCAGTGGTTATCCGTCAGCTCCATAGATAGCTCCTGACACAATAACCTCTGCAAAGGTTGGAAAATTGGCAACACACAAGTTAATACAAATGGGAGGCCACATGACCTGCACTATGATCCTTTCGGCAGCACATCATTAAACTTGAGTCTTTTTCTTTAAGGCTTGCATTCCATGCCCACATGGTCATAGCATGTTTTAACTGGAGGTACTGAATGGGGCTTAACTGATATTTGTGCTATAATACTTCAAAAGCGAGGACCTGGTTGATCAAACAGGAGTCCCGCCAGATACCAGCGTTTCCATGAAATCTGCCCTGTTTACTGATCCTCAGATTGCGGCCCAGCCATTAGGCAGATCAGGCAATTGCCTAGGGCAGCAGCAGCTTCCGGGGGGGGGGGGGGGGGGGGGAGGGGGACTAAGAACAGATGCACTCGAAGCAAAACAATAGGTCCTGACAGCCGCACAGACTCAAAATAACCCAAAAACAAAACAAACATCAGTGCATACTTTTACCTGTATAAAGAATTTCTACTTCAGGAGCAGGTGAAACCTTGGCTGTTCAATCAGGCCTTTAATGAAAGAAGTAACTAACTTGTAAGTCACACACACACACCCGGGCTGCACATACTGCAGCAGGACATGTTTATCCACTTCTACCCTAGCCAAGAGATAATATTTAATCACCTGGGAGGGAGTGGAAAGCATGAAAAAGGATCTGAAGAAGCTAGAAGAATGGTCTAAGGTTTGGCAATTAAAATTCAATGCGAAGAAATGCAAAGTGATGCACTTAGGGAGTAGAAACCCAAGAGAGACTTATGTGTTAGGCAGTGAGAGTCTGATAGGTACTGAGGGGGAAGAGGGATCTTGGTGTGATAGTATCCGAGGATCTGAAGGCGACAAAACAGTGTGACAAGGCGGTGGCTGTAGCGAGAAGGTTGCTAGGCTGTATAGAGAGAGGTGTGATCAGCAGAAGAAAGGAAGTGTTGATGCCCCTGTACAAGTCATTGGTGAGGCCCCACCTGGAGTATTGTGTTCAGTTTTGGAGGCTGTACCTTGCGAAGGATGTTAAAAAAATGGAAGCGGTGCAAAGAAAAGCTACGAGAATGGTATGGGATTTGCATTCCAAGACGTATGAGCAGAGACTTGCTGACCTGAAGGAACAGGGGTGCTATGATACAGACGTTCAAATATTTGAAAAGTATTAATCCGCAAACAAATCTTTTCCGGAGATGGGAAGGCATGAGAACGAGAGGACATGAAATGAGGTTGAAGGGGGGCAGACTCAGGAAAGATGTCAGGAAGTATATTTTCACAGAGAGGGTGGTGGATGCTTGGAGAATTCCTTTATTAAATAAAACGGAAAAAACCAATATTCAAGACATTACATCATGCTGTTGTAAAACCAGCCCCACTACACTTTTATACAAAAAATACAAACCCGATAAAACCCGTCCCCCCCAAATCCCCCCCACACCATACATTCAAATCAACTTCAAGCGGACATGCTTCCACCAAACCCCAAAATTATGTACCCCCCCCTCCACCTTTTCCCAGCGTGCCAATTCCTGGACGGCTCGGACAACGTCCCAGGAAACCTGCTCAGCCGACCTGCACTCCTGGCGCATAGACACCCCGCATCGGGCCACCCACAGGCAGTACCTGATAATAACTGATATGAGGAAGGCGGTACCTGGCTCCAGCCGCCCCGTCCCCTGCTGCCTCCCGTACACCCAGTCTGCATAGGTGTAGGACGTGAAGCTGGGGATGGCCAACAAGGCAGCCACTCTTCCACAAACTGCTCTGGAGAATGGACACTCCATAAGGAAGTGGTCCATCGTCTCCAGCTGACCAGCACACTCCCCCCTCGGGCAGTTTCGGTCCTGCATGCTTCGGTGCATATTTGCCCTAACATATAATTTACCGTGAAGGGACAGCCAGGCAATGTCCCTGTACTTGTTCGGGAGTCGTCTAGATGAAATAAAGCCCAGGCCCTGCCTCAGCACGGGCCCTGGAGCATCCCTAAGAGTCAGGGGAGATGAGAAATGCTGGGAGCGAACCCGCTCCACCCAGCTCTCCCTCTGCCCCGCCCTTATTTCCTCCCATGTAATGTCCCACAACCGGACCAGCTTTACTAACGATTTGTAGTAGCCTACCCCCTCCGGGAAACCCTTCCGCAACCTCCCCACCTTCCCCCCTCCCCACCAAGGGCCCCAAAATCCCTCCCACCACTGCACAACACTTTGTGCCCACCCTGGGGCCTCCGGCCCTCCCCCCCCGCTCCAAGGTTAAACTGGATGAACAGGGAGGAGAATAGCAAGACAGGGTTTACCATCCCCACCCCCCCTTCCTCCCGTGACCGGTAAGTAATATTGCGTTTTACAGGGTTCATCCTGTTGCCCCACAAAAGTTGAAAAAACACGCTGTACAATGAAGTGAAACAGCAGTCCGGCAAAAGGCAGATGTAACTCAAGAAGAGAAACATGGGGACTATCTGGGTCTTCAACAACCGGACCCTGTCTGCCATGGACATCCGCCACCCCTTCCAACGATCCACCTTTTCCCTTGCCTCCGATATCTTTTGCTCCCAACTCTCCCGCCCGTAATCCCCCCCCCCCAAAATACACTCCCAACACCCGCATTCTTTCAATCCCTGCAGGAAACCCGCCCCCTAGGTTAAATCGCCGTTCCTCTGGACCCACCCACAAGCTAGTACACTTACCCAGGTTTACCCGTGACCCCGATGCCTTGGAATATTCTTCAAGGGTCTCCCGCAGCATCCTCCCCTCCCTCTGGTCTGCCACCCAAACGGTGACATCGTCTGCATAAGCGATGACTCTCAATACGTTCCCTTTGCCAACCTCTACCCCTCTGAGCCCTCCCTCCCCCCCCCTCCCAGCCTCCGCACCAGGGGATCTATAGCAAAAGCGTACAGCAGGGGGCTCAATGGGCACCCCTGCCGTACCCCTGCCGTGACCCCCACCTCCGCCCCCCTCCATCCATTCACCAGGGGAAAAAATCGCGCCCCAGTATACAACAGTTGCAGTTGTGCGATCCACTCCCCCGGGAAGCCATAGTGATCCAGGACCTTCCACAAGAACTCCCACTGCACTCGGTCGAAAGCCTTGTCCTGGTCCAAGGCCACGACCAACCTACCATCTCCCACCCGGCTATGTTCCAAGCCCTCCCTCACCCAGGCTACTGCCTCCAGCACCCCCCTTCCTGGGACCCCACACCTCTGCGGGACTGCTAGCACTTCACCGGAGACCTTCCTCATGCGAGCATGAAGCATGTGGGCGAAGATCTTCCGGTCGCTGTTCAATAGTGCTATTGGTCGCCAGTTCGCCACGTCTTGAGGATCTTTGCCTTTGCTAAGGAGGACCAATGCTGATCCTCCCATAGACTCCGGCAAGGATCCTCCAGTTCGCGCCTCCTCCCAGAGTTCCAGCAAGAGCGGCGCCAGCTGGTCCCTGAACCGTTGGTAAAACTCCGCCGGAAGTCCATCCGGCCCCGGCGCTGTTCTGCGCCGCAAGGCCCCAATGGCCTCCTCCACCTCACCCAGCGTCCACGGCTGCGTTAAGACCTGAAGATGGGGCCCCCAGTTACCCACCCCCGGGGTCCCCTCAATATATCTTCCCATGGCCTCTGTCCCCAACTGTAGGTCCGAGAAAACCCGCCCAAAATGCGTCCCCACCACCCGCAAAATACCTTCCCTGGATTCTTGGAGCACCCCCCCCTCATCCCTAAACCCCACCACCACCCTCCTCTCCCTTCGTTCCTTGCAGCAGTCATACGGGTCCGGACCAAGCAGCTTCCCGAAGTCCCGCTCGTAGACGAGGGAAGAGTAGCGGTTGTACTGTACTCTTTCAACCTCCTGCTGCAGTACCTCAATATCCTCCCTCCTCCCCCCCCGGGAAATTAGATTATCCCGCCGCTTTCTCAGGGCGATCCCCAACCGGGTGGCCTCCCTTCCCTCCCGCCTTGCCTGACGGAGAAAAAACCCTCTGGTGCGGTGTTTCAGGACTTCCCACCAGTCCCTGAGGGAAGGGAAGACACCCTGAATGGACACCTGGTCTGCTAGGAATTCCAGGTACTCCTGGTGCAACACCCCCTCCTTCAACCATTTGAGATTCAATCTCCACAACCCTTTCCCTAGCTTGCACGCCCCCCCCCCCCCCCAACTCTATCATCACCATCCTGTGGTCAGAGAAATCTACTTCCACCACCCTAGGTGCCTGCCTACATGCCCCTTCCCGAACTATAAACCGGTCAATTCTGCTCCTACAGGTGCCCCGTGAAAAGGTGAAACCCTGATTCCCACCACCAAGTGCAATATGTACATCCACCAGCCCTGCTCCTTTCATAATCCCTGCTAGTCGAACCCCATCATAACGTACTTGTGGTGCCCGCCCCCCACTATCCTCTTTTCGTAAGATAGTGTTGAAGTCTCCTCCCCACACCAACTGCCTTGAAGTGTATAGGTAAGGCTTAATTTTGTTGAACAATGCAGACCTTCCCTGTTTGCTTTGCGGTCCATACACATTAATCACCCGCAAGGCCACCCCCCGCAATATTACGTCCAACACCAAACACCTACCAATACCCAGCTCCACCACCCTCTGAATCTCTACTTTATTGGTTTTAAAGAGGATGCCTATCCCCCCATACCTCTCCCCGGCCAGACCCCAGATAGAGGGTCCCCATCTCCAGGCCCTCTTTGCCCGCCGGATGTCCTCCAGCGTCTGCAACCGGGTCTCCTGGAGGAGGAAACAGTCCGCCTCCACAGCAGAGAGGCCATCAAATGCCAAGCTTCTTGCCCTCTGGGAGGCGACACTAGCCACATTAAGTGTGGCGAACACCAATAGCAGTCCCGCCATCAGTCCTCGCTACCACACCCCCCGCCTTCCTGGCTGCCTTCCCTTCTCTCCACACCATCATCCGTGGTCCCTTCCCCTCCACCCTCTTCTTCCTCCTCCGCCCAATCCCGGACCCCTAGCTTAAACATCCCTTCCCCCACCCTTGCTTTCTTCCTCCCTATCTTCTTTTTGTCTTCACCCACCTCCCTCCCTCCCTGGGGATCATCACCCGACCTGCCCCCCTCCTCTCCTCCCTCTTCCACCCCTACTACCTCCTCTTCTTCCACCCTTCCCATCAATCCCGCCTCCGACCCTTCCTCCCTCCCCTCACGGGCCTGCATTACTACATCATTTCTTACCTTCCTTTCCTCTCCCGCCCTCCCTGCATCAGCCGTCACCTCCCCCGATCCACCCACCTCCCCCCCTACCCTTCCCCCCTCTTTGTCCCTCAAAACCCTCCCCCCCCCGTTTCTCTTTCCTCTTACCTGCTGTTCCCCTCACTCCTTCTCCCCTACCTCCCAACCCGTCCTGCCGGCTACCCCCATCCTCTACCTCCTCACCAGCCAGTTCCTCAACCCCTCCCTCCTCTTCCAAACCCCTGAATCTATTCCCTACTTCTATCCCCATTCCCACCCCCCTTCCCTCTCCGCTGTTTCTTGGACACCCGCGTCCAGCCCTCATCCTCCCCTTCCTGCCGCTTCCGACCCTCCCCCAAGCCCCCCCCCCCCTCTACCTGTCCCTGTCCTTCCCTGGACCCTTTCCCCCCCGCCCCGGGAACCTGATCATGGTCTGCTTCCCCTCCCCCCTCCCCCTGACCTGAACCATCCCTATCTATCTCCTCCTCACCCCCATTATGGGAGGCCCAAGGGCAGGCTCGAAATGCATGCCCCAGACCCCCACACAGGTTGCACCGAATAGACATACAGGACTCCGTGGGATGCTCCTTAGACCCGCACTTTCCACACTGCACAACCGGGCATGACATACTAAAATGTCTAAACGACCCGCACTTGTGACACTGCCGTGGCTGCCCCTTATAAAAGCAGAGAATCCGATCCCTGCCGATGAACGCCGAGGAGGGAATGTGCTGGGTGACATGCCCTGCCTGCCTCAGCCTAACCTGCGCACCCCAACCTCCAGCCCACACCCTACTGGGGTCCGGGAGTTTGGACAAGGGGGTACGCAATTCTGCGTACCGTTGTAGCCAGAAAGCCAGGTCCGCCCCTGATAGAGACTCATTTCGAACCAGAAGGGTTACCTGCACCAGGTCGGGTCTGCTGATCGGTACGGCCCGGTAGTTCTTCCAGTCCCCTCTCCCCCGTACCCCTTCGTATCTCTCCCAGAAGACCTCCATGCCTCGCTGGGTTAGAAAGCTGACATCGTATTCTGGTATATTCACCGGATGAATACAGGCATAGAGGTCCTCTGGGAGGAATCCTAGACCAAGGACCAATCTCAGGACCGCATCCCTGCTTGGCATCCCCCCCTCCCCCACCCATCTCAATTGTACCACATTCCTCCTTTTGGGAACCTGGCCTCCCCCCCACCCCCCTCCCCATCCTTCCCCGCTGCCCCCTACCCCCCTAGTTCCCCTGCGCCCACCTCCTCCACCCACCACCGCCGCAAAGGACGGACCCCCCCCCCACCGTCCCCCCCCTTCTCCAGCGCGGGGACCCCCCCGCTCCTGATGCACCATATCCTCCTTCTCTTGCCTTCCCCGTTTCTCAGCCTCCCTCCCTTCCCTCCCTATCCCTCCCCCCAACATGCCTTGTACCCCTTCAACCAGCAAACCTTGGTCCCCTGCACCCCTCACCCCCCGAGCACTCGTATCCCCTGCAGTCACAGTGTCCATCAGTTCAATGCCTCCTGCAACAGAAACCCTGCCTGTCTCCCCATCGATTTGGTCCGTAGGAACTTTGAGAGCAGGTTCCCCTATATAACTGGTCCCCTCCCAGTGCCCCCTGCCCCCCTCCCCCTCCCGTCGAATTAACCCCTCCCCCCAGAGCCAACCACCCCGCTGCCTGGCCGGAATCAGAATCCCTAGTACCACCAGTTAAGTTTACTTCTGGTGCGCATGGCAAGGCAAGCACCCCTCCCTCCCGCCCAAAACCTGCTCTCTGGACCGGGTCCCTTTTTCCTCCAACGTTCTGCTCCGTCGGATCCTCCAGCCCCGCTGTTTCGCCAAGCGGATGAGGCTTCCCACACTCCAGAAGTGCCTGCCCTCTCACACATGGGGAATCTTCTGGCACTGCAGCTATTTCCTCTGTCAGCCTTTGTAGCTGTTCTGCAGTCTTTCCTGCTCCCACAGCCCGATTGGCTGGAGCCTCTGCTGCCAGGCCGGTTTGTTGCAAACACTCCTGATCCTCCTGTGCCTTCTTCATCGAGAACCCCTCCTTTTCACCTGCTGTTTGTCCAGCTGCAGCACTCTCTGTCACCAGGTTTTCCTCTGCTAAAACCTCACCATTCTCAGTCTTTGGCAGTGCTGCAGCCTGCCTGGCCGTGACCTCCAGCCCCTCAGTGCTGCGTGGGCGGGGCCTCCCCAGCTGCAATGGAGTCAGTGTTTGTTTGCTGCTCTCAACTCCTGCTGCAGGCAATGGGCACAAAACCTGTGGCTGCAACTGCCTCTGCTGACCTCTTGCTTCTTGCTCAGGTAAATTTTCCATTTCTGCTTCCACCATCACTGGTGTAGAAAAGAGTCTCTCTCCTGAACTTCCAGCCCCTGTTTCTACAAGATGAAAAGTCTGGGTTTTAAAACTTTTTTCCTGTTCAGTTTTTCCAACCTCAGGTTCCCTTAACGAGGATGCCTCTCCAGCCCCACCTCCAGTCCTGCTTGCTCCAGAAGCTGCCAGAGACTGACTAGCAAGGTACTGCATATACTGTAATGTCTTTTGGGTACTGGGCCCAGGAAGCTCCTTTGGCCCCTGGGTGTTCTGGGGTCCAAGGTCTGAGCTCCTACTCTCCTTCTCTGTTTGCTGTTGTGACTTTTTGAAGGTTGTCAGGGCTTTTCCCCCCAAGGCCATTCTTTCTCTGTTGATGTAAACTTCTCTCAGAGGGTTCCCAGGGCCCTTTTTCAATGCCCCCAGCAAATGTTCTTTCTTTTGAAGAAGCTTGAGTAAACGGGTTACCTCCTTTGTATAAGTCTTGCGGTGCTCCACTGGGGCTAGTTTGCACAGGGCTTTTGCCATTTTAACCCGTTTCCCCAACTCTACCACCTCTTTTTCTGTGCTTTTTATTTTTCTCACCATTTGAATCAGGCCACTGGTCGGGTCCTCTGGATCCTGACTATAGTCTGTGAAATCTTCCTCCTCTGAGGAGTCACTGTCCTCCTCCTCTGACACCGGTAGGGCCTCCCGGCAGATCTCCATTACCTCTGCTCTCTCCTCTCTCTCCTCCGATCTGCTGTTCTCTGGGGCCTCCCCCAGCTCTCTCCCCACCTCACCTGCTAGATGGCGTGCCACTGTGAGGGGGGTACCGGTCTGGGTTCCTCCCGTGGAAGCCTGCACTCTTCGATCCACAGGGCTCCTTTCCCTCCTCTCTGGAGCCCTGCCAGAGAGGGAACTACTTCTCCTGGCCTTCTGGTCCCTGGCCCCAGGAGACCCCTTGGCCTCGGGCTTTCCTGAGGACCGCTCCCCAGGGACCTTCCTCATTTCTGGGGAAGGAGCTAGGCCTCACTCCCTTCCCCCTGGAAGCCTGCAGAGCCTCTGGCAGCACTTCCTCCTCCTTCCAAGTCTCAACAGCAACTAACTTGGAATGCCCTCCCGCGGGAGGTGGTGGAGATGAAAACGGTAGCGGAATTCAAGCATGCGTGGGATATGCATAAAGGAATCCTGTGCAGAAGGAATGGATCCTCAGAAGCTTAGCCGAAATTGGGTGGCGGAGCAGGTGGGGGGAAGAGGGGTTGGTGGTTGGGAGGCGGGAAATACTGCTTGGCAGACTTGTACGGTCTGTGCCCTGAATAAGGCAGGTACAAATCAAGGTAAGGTTTACACATATGTTTGTCTTGTTGGGTAGACTGGATGGACCGTGCAGGTCTTTTTCTGCCGTCATCTACTATGTTACTATGTTACTATGTATTACATATGGCAGTGATTTCCATTTCAAGAGTCATTTCTTTTTTATTTAATTAAGGGGGAAAGATATCATCACGGGTTATTAATAAGACATGTTATTTTACTGTTAACCCCAGTTGTTACTAACTAGGTCTTGTTGCATAAAAAGAGACCTGTGGTAAGTTAGTACCATCTTAATGACAGGCAAGAACAAAAAAAGCACCAAATGCTTCCAGGACTGGGGTAGCAAGATTTTTATTCTCAAACCCGACATGGGCCATGTTTTGGGGTCTATTGGGATAATATGTTTACGTTTATTAAAACTTTTGATTTGATATACCGCAATTGCCCATGAGGGGATCAAAGCAGTTTACATTATAAAATAAAACAATATTTAACAAATAAAATAAAGCAAGGAACACCATCATAAAATAGCAAAGAGAAGATTAATAGAAATTAAAAAGGATTGTTTTTACCAGTCTCCAGAGTGATAGCCTTGAGTTTTTAGCAAAACTTTGAATTTAACAAAATAAATTTCTGAACGGATAGGAGGGGGAAGGTTATTCCAAAGTTTGATAGCAGCAAAATAAAAGGCAGAACGGGTGGTTTCATAGCGGCCATTTCTAGTGGGGGCGGGGGGGTGCCAGCACTAAGCGATTAGAATTGACAGAATGAAGAGCACGGGAGGGAAAGAGGAAAGATAGCACGGGGACCCTAAGTGAAAAGCCTTGCGAGTGAAACAAAGAATTTTGAATTGAGAACGATATTGAATAGGTAACCAGTGAAGACAGATTAATAAGGGAGTAACACGGTCAAATTTTCTGGCTCTGCATAGAAAACAAGCACAAGAATTCTGAAGTGTTTGGCGTCTATGGAGTTGGGATTGAGAGATACCAGAATAAATGGAATTACAATAATCTATCTGGGAAATGACAAAGGTGTGAACTGAAGTATGAAATGATTGCAAATCCAGAAAGTTTCTACCAACTTGTCATCTCCAAAGGAGAAATCGCCACTGCTCTTTAGAAATCACAACTCAACAGACCCGTTACACAGGAGCTGAGTGGTAAAACATGGCCCATGTTGGGTCATTTAAGAAAGAACTGATGTTCCATGATTAAAGAAATTGTGCCTAATTTTGAAGGTTCCTGGTGCTTCTTTTCACTGTTTGGACTTTGTTCTGTACTTTGGACTCTCTCTGTGCTGTTCTGTAAGAGAACTCTTTATCACGTGACCATGCGGTGGGGAGCTTTTACCACCACTACCCAGCGTGTAAAGATGCCTGATTATCACCATGTTACTGGGGGGGGGGGGTCGGGTCTTTTTCCCTTAGAAATGGTATGCGCTCGGGGTAGAACTACCACCAGCAGCCGTGTTGGGCCGGCAGTAGTCCCGATTTAGCATTTGGTAAGTCTGCTTTGTAAAATACCCCATAGGGCCTAAATCTCCACACCTCCATTTACACCAACGAAAAGATGGTATAGATTTAGGCACAGAGGGCCATATTATATAACTAAGTATGTATGTTTCAGAACACCTATTTCCCCACCCGTGACCACACCCCTTTTTGTCTGCACGCATTAGAAGTTAGGTGCAGTGCATTACAGAATACGCTTAGTGAGTTATGCATGTAAATTCTAATTGTTGTCAATTAGTGCTCATTATTGCTTAAGTGCTGTTATCACTGCTAATTACCTTGTTAAGCCAATTAACTTACATGTGTTGTTATAGAAATCTCTAGGTATGCTATATAGAATCCAGGGGATAGCGTGTACAGTGTTGCATATGTCTAGTAGCACTATAGAAATTGGTAGTAGTAGTAGTAAAAGGGCTCCTTAAGGAGTAAGGCAAGACTGGGCTACTTGTGTATCCTCCAGCAAGGTGACCTGGACCTGTCCTATGTCAGGTGGTCTAGGAACATCTATTGGGCTGAAGAAGGAAACGTTAACCAGCTTCTTCCTGAGGAGGCAATGACATCCCAGAGGAACCTGACCTGGATTGATCACTACTACTACTGTTTGCTGTGGTTCGCATCAACAGCACATACAACACTTTTGCTTTCAGGTGACGACTTCAGCAAACAGTTCAGAAAAACACTTTTTTTTCGGTAGACAGACTTATCAAGAGAATGGTGAGTATGGCGAGAGATTAAAACTGTTTATAGCCTCCCAGAGGATTTGGGTTCCGGCCATGGTCCCCACCAAAGAAATATTGTTTATGTACAGGGATTATCATAGTTCATAGTTAACAACAGCTAAGCAGGGAACATTCGAGGTACACACTAGGCCACTGCCTATTAACAAATAATATTCCTGAAGTTCCTTAGAGAATGGATCTATGGAAATTCATTCATTCTTGTACAATTGAATGATAAACATTTTGCTTTCTAAGTTACTGGGAACCATAGAATTTTTAGAATTATATAATCTGTCTGGAGATTAATTTATTATTACTGGAAACTTTTGGAAAGTGTTGCTACCCAAGCAAATAATTCTGTGGGATATTCAGGCTGCTTAGAATTAGTCAATAAGTAAAGTATGCTTTGAATTAACATGTCTTGGCAGCGTTAATGTTATATCTCAGGGACAGATGGCTCATCAGCTACGTAAAACACAACAAGTGACTTGAGTCGCTGATCTCAGGAACTGGGTTATGCCAATTATTTCATAAGGTCCTACTCATGATTAAATTCAGATACACAGGCATAATACTGATCTAGAGATGACAGACCTGCCTGTCAAACTTATTTGCAGGTAGCTATTCCAACTTGGGCAGAAGTCACAGATTTGGAGGGGGGAGGGGGGAGAGAGATCTAGGGAGTAGGCTAATGTCAATAAGAGCTCAGTAACTTTAAAATAAAGGACTTCAGAACAAACATACATGTTCAGTTTTGAACCAATCAGAAGAGAAATGGCCCCACAGCTCTTTCCTAGACTACATCTCCCGCCTCATTTTCCCCTGCTTATCCCTTGTTCTATCCCCTTTCGCCTCATCGACCCCTCCCCCAATGCTCACACCTCTCCTACTCCCTTCGCTCTTGACCATCCCCCTCCGCCTCATCTACCCCTCCAATTACTCACTTACCCTTGCTCATACTTCTCCTACTCCCCTCATACCTGCATTTCTACATTCCTATTTCTTTTATTATCCGATAATACTCAACTTATTTCTCTCCACCAATACTGTGTAATTCTAATTACTATGTAAGCCCCAGTGAACCTGCTTTGAGTGGGAAAGCGCAGGGTACAAATGTAATAAATAAATAGTATAAGGGTCAATCGCTAGTGGATTTGCTGGTTTCTGATTAGACCAGGCTCAGCTCAGAACTCTGTCCCACACCATTGTCATGACTGCAATGAGAATGTGCTTTTCCAGACCTAGAGTCCATTCCAGTAGGGCTTTATGGAGTAGAGTTGAGTTTCATCTCCTTGTGCACAACACTGATGTAACCTGGAATTTATTAAAACAGAAAATCTTTCCCTGTACCTCATTGAGCTTTTCCCTTTGCCAGAGAAGAAATAGTTATTTTGCTATAAAGGCAGTGCCCATTTGAATTGAGTAATGAGTCTATTAGCGCCAAGAATTGGGAGCTATCAATCAATTATTGGCATTATTTGGCAGCAATTTGGGTGCACACATGCATCTTGCAAAGTGCTATTCCGTATATGCGAATCCTTTAGCATGCAACTGAAATTCAGCACTATTATAGAATTTGGACAATCCATGCCTAATTTTGGTGCCCAGATCTGCGCCAGGGTTGAGTTGGTGTAAATCCTCACACCTAAAAGCTGGGTGCAGATCCTGGCGCTATTCTATAAACAGCACCCAACTTGGAGCATCGTTTATAGACTAGTGCTCAGCGTGCATTTTTTCGATGACCAAAGTTGAGTGACATTTACTGAATTTGGTCCACAGAGTAGACAGACACACTTACAGCGCCTTGGGGCAGGTATAACTTTGCGCGGGAGCAATAATGCGTGGGATAAACACAAAGGAATCCTGTTTAGAAGGCGTGGAACCAAATAAGCTTAGCGGTAATTAGATGGCAACACCAGTAATTGGGAAGTAAAGCCAGTGCTGGGCAGACTTCTACTGTCTGTGCCCTGATCGTGGCTGGACAGATTCAGCTTCAGTAGCTGGAGAACAAGGCCAGTACCAGACAGACTTCTACGGTCTGTGCTCTGAATGTGGCAAGGACAAATCAAACTCGGGTATAAAGTATCACATACCATGTAAAATGAGTTTATCTTGTTGGGCAGACTGGATGGACCTTACAGGTCGTTATCTGCCGTCATTTAATATGTTACTCTTTGGGGGTTCTACATGGAATGTTGCTATTAATTGGGATTCCGGAATCTTGTAACTCTTTAGGATTCCAGAATCTTCAGAACTTTTAGTACAAGAACAGTGCTAGGTAGACTTCTACGGTCTGCGCCCTGATCGTGGCTGAATAGATATGGATGGGCTGGAGTGTAAATTTTAAGGGGCTTCGATTATAACTTCAGAACATTTAGTACAGGAACAGTGCTGGACAGACTTCTACGGTCTGTGTCCTGAGAATGGCAAGGACAAATCAAACTTGGGTATAAAGTATCACATACCATGTTAATAAGTTTATCTTGTTGGGCAAACTGGATGGACCGTACAGGTCTTTATCTGTCATCATCTATAGTTTATAAGTTTATTAGTGCTTTCCATACTACTCAAACTATTAAGGGCGGAGCGGTGTACATTTGACGAAACCTTTAAGAAAAAGAACTCCATTGTCTGATAAGAAAGTAGATTCACTCACACTTAGAGGGATAAAGGACAAACAGGTAGAGGAATGGAACTGGGGGAGGGAAAATAAAAACATCATTTAAAAGAATGGGAAAAACAAAAGGAAAGAGGGGAAACTGGTAAACCTTATGTGTCTGGTACTCCGAACTCCTGCATGAGCAGCCAAGTCTTGAGTTTGGATTTAAACTTTTTAAAGGCGGTGTTGCTGCGGAGGGAAAGCGGAAGGTTGAAATAAAGAAAAATGTACAATTTGGTTCCAAATATGTAACTTTGGAACTTGGACGGATTAGACGATGATTGTTTACAGAGCGCAGGACTCTTGCTTAGAGACTATTACTACATGTAGCATCTGTACGCTCCTGGGGATTATTCCAGGAGGTTATTTTATAAAGATATAGCCACATAAAACTGCTTTACTGGGTGCCCTGTTATAAAATTACCCCTCACAAGACCAATTTTCAAAGCCATTGATCTCTATATCTCTTAATCTCTATAGCGCATAAGTATACAGAGGTCGTTAACATGGGAGTGGAATGGGTGGGTCAGGGGCGTGTCAGGCAGTTAAAGGTAAGGTTTATAGAAAACTGTCACTTACATGTGCAACTACCAGTACTTAGGCATCAGAGTTTACACCAGCCTTTGACATGGCGTAAATGCTTGCGCCTGAAGCTTAGCGCTCAAGTACCCACTTCCACTAGTTCTCTATAACAGCTTCAGCGCCAAACTTTGCCACTGGCTTTGTGCTCAATGTAACTCTGTGCCCTGCTTAGACTCCACCCACATGCACCCCCGCCATCAAGCTATACACCAACACATACAGTGGCCCTTTTCCTAAGGTGCGCCCAAAAGTGGCCTGCGCTGGTGTAGGCATGCGTTTTGGACACGTGCTGGTCCATTTCCTGAGCGCACCTGGAAAAACGGGATGTGCGGCAAAATGAAAACCAGTGCGTACCTGAAAATTTCTCGTCATCACTATAACTAAAGCTATTGAAATTGTTGGGATATGTTCTGGACAGGGTTCATTTATTTAAAAGACTTTCTAATTTGCATCATCTACAATCAGGGCCGGCTCAAGAGGCTGTGGAACCCTGGTCCAACTTTTGCTCTTGCAACCCCCCCCCCCCCAAATGCCCCTGCCTCCCACCTGCCATACCCCTGCCCCACCCCTTATCTTGGGGACAATCTGGGGATATGAGCTGCACAAATTCCTCCCTCACCCCCCCCCCCCCCCCACTACAGTAATATTCACAATTCCACCCTCCCTCCAGCAATCAGCAAGCAAACATCTAGATCCTTCTCTCACCCTCACCTTCACCCCCATTCCTAAACAGCAACTTCTACAGTGCCACCCTCCCATTCCTCCCTCCCCCCGACTCAGAACATCATACTGGGGATTTTTAAGCAACTTGGATTGAAAGAACAAAATTTTGTATGTAGAATAAAGTTTTGTATAATGCATAGGAGCCAACTTTTCAGGATTATTGGGAGTGCTAAGCCCAATGGAAATAACCTCTCCCTGGACACATACAATGAATTCTCTCAATACTGGGGGTGCTCAAGCATCCACAGCACCCACAAAGCCAACTCCTATGATATGAGGAACTATACTGAATCCCCAGTATTGAGGTTCATTATGAAAGGGTATTGAGAGCCTGCCTTCATAATTTTATTGTTGTGGAGTGCTGGGTATTTGGGTTTCTTATGAAACTTTTTTGACTGCGTTAAGTGGATTTAAAAAATTGAATGCATGCAAAATTGATGCAACATGCATTAAGCTATGAATTAGCAAACACTCCCCCAGATTCTGTATAAGGAGCAGCGACTACCATGCGTTAAATTGCGCATGCGGTTAATTTACACACGCTACTCAATTGAGTAACAAGCCGATCAGTGATGACAATTGGCTCATAACAACCAATTCTCATCACTCATTGGCAATAATTGGAATTTAGGCGCACTTCTTTTTAGGCGTATTCTAAAAAGAGGCGCATGTAAATTATAAAGTGCGTAGGTGAAAAGGGAGCGAGGTCATGGGAGGAGTGTGGGTATGTCGGGGGTGTTGTCTGAATTTGGGGGAACACACCTACATTTAAGGCGGGTATTTACACCAGGTTTTCATGGCATAAATTTAGGTGCGTTCCCCTGAATTCAGGCAACACCTACGTTTAGGCACATTATATAGAACACAGCTAGATTCTAGATGTCATTTACAGAATCTGGCCCATAGGGGGCGATTATGCAATTGGGCACTCGGTGGCCTGAGGACATTTGGTAGGACATTATTTTCTAATAGCACCCAGAGAGGATCACTGCTGTTCCCCCCCTGAGGAGCGTCACCCCCACCCCCCGAAGCGCATCACTCCCACCACCCTTCCTCCTAGCTAGAGGGTGCACGGAGCAGTCGCACAGCTGTCTGCTCCGCCAGTCCTCAACCCCAGACCAGGAAGTAACATCAGAGGGGGCTGAGGACCGGCGGAGCCGACAGCTGCACAACAGCTTCGTGTACCCCCTTGCTGCCTGCACCCCAGATGGACTGCCCCCACTGCCCCGTCCTTGGTACTTTACTGATCCGGAATTGGCTTCCCTACCATTTATGTGTCTGTAGTTAAACCAGCCATAGGCATGGCATAAGTGTGGGTACTTGAGTGGGGTGGAGGAGTAGCCTAGTGGTTAGTGCAGTGGACTTCAATCCTGGGGAACTGGGTTCAATTCCTACTACAGCTCCTTGTGGCTCTGGGCAAATCACTCAACCCTCCATTGCCCCAGGTACAAATAAGTACCTGTATATACTATCAGGCTAAATGAGAAGGGCACCCATCTTTCCACACAAATCAGGAGATGGGCATCCTTCTATCAGGGTCACCCAAATCTGCATAATCAAAAGCCGATTTTGGGCGCCCTCAATTGCTTTCTGTTGCAGGGATGACCAAAGTTCACGGGGGCGTGTCGGCAGCGTAGCAAAGGCGGGACTTGGGCGTGCTTAAGAGATGGGCATCCTCGGCCGATAATGGAAAAAAGAAGGGCGTCCCTGATGAGCACTTGGCCGACTTTACTTGGTCCATTTTTTCTTGCGACCAAGCCTCAAAAAGGTGCCTGAACTGACCAGATGACCACCGGAGGGAATTGGGGATGACCTTCCCCCCAGTGGTCACCAACCCCTTCCCACCCTAAAAAAAAACTTTAAAAAAGTTTTTTGCCAGCCTCAAATGTCATACCCAGCTCCATGACAGCAGTATGCAGGTCCCTGGAACAGTTTTAGTGAGTGCAGTGCACTTCAGGCAGGCGGCCCCAGGCCTATCCCCCCCCCCCCCCCCCCACCTGCTACACTTGTGGTGGTAAATGTGAGCCCTTCAAAACCCACCAGAAACCCACTGTACCCATGTAGGTGCCTCCCTTCACAGGGCTATGGTAGTGGTGTACAGTTGTGGGGAGTGGGTTTTTGGGGGATTTTTGGGGGCTCAGCACACAAGCTACTGTATGTACCTGGGATCAATTTGTGAAGTCCATTTTAGTGCCCCCTAGGGTGCCCGGTTGGTGTCCTGGCATGTGAGGGGGGCTAGTGCACTACGAATGCTGGCTCCTCCCATGACCAAATGGCTTGGATTTGGTCGTTTCTGAGATGGGCATCCTCGGTTTCCATTATCACCGAAAACCGGGGACGACCATCTCTAAGGTTGACCTAAATGTTAAGATTTGGCCGTCCCCGACCGTATTATCGAAACGAAAGATGGCCACCCATCTAGCTTCGATAATACGGGTTTCCCTGCCCCTTCACGGGGCCATCCTGCGAGGATGCCCTCAAGAAAACTCGGGTGCCCTATTCGATTATGCCCCTCCACATAAACCACATTGAATGTCATTGTAAAAACTACAGAAAGGCAGTGTAAGAAGGGCGTCCCTGACGAGCATTTGGCCGACTTTACTTGGTCCAATTTTTTTCACGACCAAGCCTCGAAAAGGTCCTGAACTGACCAGATGACCACCGGAGGGAATCGGGGATGACCTCCCCTTACTCCCCCAACCCTCTCCCACCCTAAAAAAAAATTTAAAAAACATTTTTTTCCGGCCTCTATGCCAGCCTCAAATGTCATACCCAGCTCCATCACAGCAGTATGCAGGTCCCTAGAGCAGTTTTTAGTGGGTGCAGTGCACTTCAGGCAGGCAGACCCAGGCCCATCCCCCCCCCCCCCCAAAATGTTTACATATTGGTAGTAAAAAATTAGAGTTGCATTTTAATCGCAAGTTAGCTCTGGAATTAATGCATACTTTAAAAAAATTAATCACATTGCAGAGTCTCCTGTCTCCTCTACAGACCTCTTCTAGTCTCTTCTACATCCAACCACTGTCCTCGGTGCAAACCAACATCTTTCCCCCCATCTGTGATTCAACATCCCCCCCATGCCAGTGTACCTTAAAGATGGGCTTCTGTTGATCCTCACCAGTGGCAGCGTTGCACATATGCTGCGTGCAGCCCAGTGACATAGATATGGGACTCATTCTCGTCTCAGGCCCATCCAGAATGGCCCAACAGAAAGGTTCATTGGCAGCTTCCTCGCTCTGCTCTTTCCCACACCTGGATCTGGCAATTCTCTACCCCTTCCCTCTCTGATCTGCCTCAGCATCTTCACTGGCACAATATCAACTCACATCCTCTGCTTGCATTGGTACCTCAGCCTTCCCTCTGCTGTGTCCCACCCTCACTAATGACACTTCCTCTTTCTTGGACACAGCAGAGGGAAGCCTGCCAGGCCAGTGCAAGCAACAAAGGTGTATCATTGCTGTGCTGGCAAAGATGCTGAGGTAGACCATGAGGGTGTTGCGGGTCATGGGCATGGGGGGGGGGGGGAGTTAATGTTGGATCCAGGGTCGGAAGAGAGGGAGAAAGGTGCAGGACAAAGAGGTGGGGATGTCTTGGAAGGCTCACCCATACTAACTGTGGGCCCACCCAAAATGATGTCTGGTTGTTCCACTGCTACAGCCTGGTCTGAAGCTTTCCCTCTGACCTGTCCTGTCCATTCAGAAACAGGAAATGATGTCAGAGGAGGTGGTACAGCAAGAGGGAAAGCTTCAGAGCAGGACACAGGCAGTACATGTGCAATGCCGCGACTTCTGGGGACCATCTTTAAGGCAGATGGGCAAGGGAGATTGAGGGGAAGGAGGCAGTTGCAGGAAGGGGAGTGAACTGCAGACCCCAAGCAGAACTGGAGAGGCCACCAATGGAAGTTATGACTGAGGAAGTGAGTTCCAGCAGCCATGAGAAGAATTTTGTGCTGGTGGGGTTGGAGGGGAGGGAGGGAGAGAGGGAGGGGTGCTGGACAAAGGGAGGAAGGGAAGAGAAAGACATTATGGAACTGGGGAAAGAGGAGAGGGAGGGAAGGAAGGAAGGAAGAGAAATACATAAGTACATATGTAATGCTATACTGGGAAAAGACCAAAGGTCCATGGAGCCCAGCATCCTGTCCCCGACAGCAGCCAATTCAGGTCAAGGGCACCTGGCAAACTACCCAAATGTACAAACATTTTACACATGTTATTCCCGAAATTGTGGATTTTTCCTAAGTCCATTTAGTAGCAGTCTATGGACTTGTCCTTTAGGAAACCGTCCAACTCCTTTTTAAACTCTGCCAAGCTAACCGCCTTCACTACGGTCTCCAGCAATGAATTCCAGAGTTTAATTATGCGTTGGGTGAAGAAAAATTTTCTACACTGTAGTTTCATCGCATGCCCCCTAGTCCTAGTATTTTTGGAAACCGTGAACAGAGAGAGGGAGGGAGATTATCAGTCTTTTAGGGAAAGGAAGGTGGATGGGATTTGATGGTTACATATTATAAGTGCATAAGCATCGCCATGCTGGGACAGACCAAGGGTCCATCGAGCCCAGCACCCTGTCACTGACTGCGGCCAAAAGAAGAAGCAATTTGTCCCGCCCATCCCAGAAATAGTGGATTATTCCCACGTCCATTCAATAACATTCTATGGCCTTTTCCTCCAGGAAGTCCGCTAAGCTAACCGCCTTAACCACTTTTTCAGGCAATGAATTCCAGAGTCCAACTACGTATTGAGTGAAAAAAAATTTCCACTGATTCGTTTTAAATTTACCACACTGCATCTTCATCGCATGCCCCCTTGTCCTAGTATTTTTGGAAAGCGTAAACAGACGCTCCATATCGACCCATTCCATTCCACTCATTATCTTATAGACCTCTATTATATCTCCCCTGAGCCGCCTTTTCTCCAAGCTGAAGAGCCCCCCCCCCCTCCCCGAAAACAAATACACGCAAACATTGATATGTGATGAAAGTACCCGTCTAGAATCTTTCACAACTAGTAAAGAGCTATAACTTTACTGGGTAAAACACCAGAGAATAATTGATTAAATCTAGTGTTTATCATCTTTTCAAATGTTGTTACAGCATTTTACACATTCAGTTCAAGGTTCAATTTATTTGTAGCACTGCCTTTTGAGAAACACAACAAAAGGTGTGTAATATAAAAATATGTAGATTTATTTATAGAAATGCACAGGTTTAAGCCACCATCCACTCTCAGCTCCTGTCCTGTGGTAATAGATTACAATGGATTAGGATTGAAGCCTTAATTATTTGCCTTTCCGAATCCACATTTAAGGTAAGATACAAATTCCTGATTCAAGAAGTCTTGTTTTCTAAGATTTTAGATGAAGGTCAAATGACTTTCTCAAACTCACAAGGAGAATTTGGATTTTATCTTGGCATCCTTGGTTTTCATCCTGTTGCTTTAACCACTACGCCTTTAATTTCAGACTCAGAAAGATAGGGCTGGAAGGAATTTTAAAGAGTAAAAGGGTCATGAATCTGATATATCATCTGGTCAACAAGGCAGAACGTATGGTAAGTCATCACAGACAGATGTCTGTTTAGGCTGTTTGTAAAATGCTCCAGTGATAGAGGTTCTTTCACTTGACCTTCCAGTGATAGAGGTTCTTTCACTTGACCTAGGTAATATATTTCAAATGTTTTGTTAAAAGTCCTGGGTGTCAGCCCTAACCTTTTTAAATTTAAGATCCTAACTTCTTGTCTCATCTTCAAGAAAGATGGAAAACAAATGTCTCCATTTTTTTTAAGAATCTGAAGACAGCTATCCAATCTACTACTACTACTACTATAAATAATTTCTATAGCGCTACCAGTCGTACGCAGCGCTTCACAATTGAATATGAAGAAAAGTACTATTGGAAACCAAGATTCCAGTGGCACAGTAAAAAATATATATATATATTTTAAAAGTATGACTACTACTACTACTATTTATCATTTCTATAGCGCTACAAGGCATACGCAGCACTGTACACCATACACAAAAAAAGACAGTCCCTGCTCAAAGAGCTTACAATCTAGATAAGACAGGCAGACAGACAGAACAATTAAGGGTAAGGGATAGAGGTGAGGATAAAAGGACAGGTCAAGTGAGCAGTGGTTAGGAGTCAAAAGCAGTGGTAAAGAGGTGGGCTTTAAGTTCGGACTTGAAAACGGCCAAAGACGGGGCCAGACGCGCAGGCTCGGGAAGTCTATTCCAAGCGCGAGGTGCAGCAAGACAAAAGGAACGGAGTCTAGAATCAACAGTAGAGGAGAAAGGGACGGATAAGAGAGATTTATCTACAGAACGGAGTACCCGAGGAGGGGCGCAGGGAGAGACGATAGTGGAGAGGTACTGGGGAGCGGCAGAGTTTTAAAAGGTTTTAATTTTTCTTTCTGAATATATGCCATTTAAAATAGATCACAGTATCTTAAGGTAAAATAAGTGACACCAGTGTTCATTTATGAAAACATTATCTTTACATATCTCTGGTAATCTTGTTCACCAAGAGCAATATATTCTATATTAAATGAATATGAACTTACCATTGTTTGAAATGCAAGAAGGATCTTTCTACTCAGATGCCTTTGCTGGGGCTGAAGTCCTTTACAATTCAAGGAAAGGACAGATGAGCAAAGAAACAGGACTACAGAAAATCTCCAGAAAATCTCTTGAGCCATTATCACTAAAGAGAGAAAAAAAATGACAAAAAGCCACCCAAAACTTCTTCCTTGAACCTATGTTAGGAAGATTTTTGAAAAAGGAGGCCTGAAAACGAAACTGTGCTATTAAGAAAGTTTCTGCTGTCTCCTGGTGATCTTCAGAGCTTTATATCGATCTTTGGAGGTGCAAAATAGTAGATGTCAGACATCCATAAACAAAGACAGAAGTCAGGGCTGGGGAGGGGTCATGTCGATTATATGCCACTACTTTGAAAAAAAAAAAGATAATTCCTTAGTCATATTAATTAAAGCTCACTGTCACTCATAATGACTCAAGAAAAGAGTCACTTGCAGACCCTGAAGTCTGAAAGTGGAAGAGTACAAAGGAATTTAAGAACAAAGTTACAAAGCATCTGTAGTGGCAGATTGCCCAATCATTTCATCTATTACATCTAAATGGTCAAGAAGGTTTTTAAGTGTGGGTAAGAGGCATTATTTATCTGGACCATGAAAGGTCCATCAAGCCCAGTATCCTGTTTTCCAACAGTCACAAGAAACTAGCAAGATCCCAGAACAGTAAAACAGATTTTTATGTTACTTATCCTAGAATTAAGAAGTGGATTTTCCCAAGTCCATCTTAATAACAGTCAATGGACTTTTCTTTTAGAAAAGTATCCAAACTTTTTTTAACCCTGCTACTCTGATTTTATCACATTGTCTGGCGACAAATTCCAGAGTTTAATTACACGCTGAATGAAGAAATATCTTCTCTGGTTTGTTTTAAATTTACTACCATTTAACTCTATTTTAACTTTTTCTTAACCCACAATAGGACTTTATCTCCTATCCCATGACTTTCTAGTTTCCTCAGTTTTTCCTGAAGTACTTTGTCAAATGCCTTTTGAAAATCCAGGTACACAGTATTGACCGGCTCACTTTTATCCACATGTTCCTTCACCCCTTCAAAGAAATGTAGTAGATTGGTGAGGCAAGATTTCCCTTCACTAAATCCATGTTGGCTTTGTCTCATTAGTCCACGTTTATGAATATGCTCTGTAGTTGTGTTAATAGTCTCTATCATTTTGCCCAGCACCAACATCGGGTTTATTGGTCTATAATTTCCAGGATCACATCTGGAAGTTTTTAAAAACTGGTGTTACATTGACCACCCTCCAATTTTACAGTACCATGCTTGATTTTAAAGATAAATTACATATTACTAATAATAGCTCTGCAAGTTCATTTTTCAAGTCTCTCAGTACTCTGATGTATACCATCTGGTCCAGGTAATTTGCTACTCTTCAATTTATTAAATTGCCCCATTATATCTTCCAGGTTTACAGAGATTTGTTTCAATCAGCACTGAATACCATTGTATCTCCTCCACATCTTTCTCAGTGAAGACCGAAGCCAAGAACTCATGTAATACTGCCTGAAGGCAAGTGATAGACCATATAACCTCTTCAGGTCTGGTTTATCCTTGTCTTTTGATAATTCTATCATAGGCATCCTGCTTTTACAGACTTTTTGCAGGTAAATTAGCAGATACCATGGCAGATAAAAAAAGAGGGAATCTAGTAAGCAGTCAATATTTTTACTCCAAGCCATGTCCAAAAGCATTTAAATGTATACTTCTAGCTGAGAAATATTAAGTATACTTAGAGGGGCATAATTGAAAGAAAACGTCTATCTCCATGGGCGTTTATCTCCAAGAACGGGTCCGTGAAGGGGCGGACTGAACCGTATTTTCGAAAAAAATAGACGTCCATGTTTTATTCGACAATTTGTGAGCTGGGCGTTTTTGTTTTTCAGCGATAATGGAAAATGAAAGCGCCCAGCTCAAAAACGAATAAATCCAAGGCATTTGTTCGTGAGAGGGGCCAGGAGTCATAGTGCACTGGTCCCCCTCACATGCCAGGACACCAACCGGGCACCCTAGGGGGCACTTTTACAAAAAAAAAAAAAAAAAGGTAAAACAGCTCCCAGGTGCATAGCACCCTTCCCTTGTGTGTTGAGCCCCCCAAATCCCCCTCAAAACCCACTGCCCACAAGTCTACACCATTACTATAGCCCTAAGGGGTGAAGGGGGGCACCTACATGTGGGTACAGTGGGTTTGGGGGGTTGGACGACTAATAAGCATTAAGCAGCACAATTGTAACAGGTAGGGGAGGGATGGGCCTGGGTCCACCTGCCTGAAGTCCACTGCACCCCCTAATAACTGCTCCAGTGACCTGCATACTGCTGCCAGGGAGGTGGGTATGACATTTGAGGGTGAAAATAAACAGTTGTGAAGCGGCATATTTTGTGGTGGGAGGGGGTTTGTGACCACTGGGGGAGTCAGGGGAGGTCATCCCCGATTCCCTCCAGTGGTTATCTGGTAATTTAGGGCACTTTTTGGGGCCTTATTTGTGGAAAAACAGGGTCCAGGAAAAGTGCCCTAAATTCTCGCTAAAAACGCATATTTCTTTTCCATTATCGGCGAAAGGCGCCCATCTCTGATCGGCCGATAACCACGCCCCAGTTCCGCCTTCACCATGCCTTCGACATGCCCCCGTCAACTTTGTACGCTTCCGCGATGGAGTGCAGTTGAAAACGTCCAAGTTTGGCTTTCGATTATACCGCGTTATTCGTTTTGGGGAGGTAAACGCATATCTCCCGATTTAGGTCGCAATATAGGCGTTTTTGACTTTCGATTATAAGCTGGTTAATGTATACTTCTAGCTGGTTTTCATTGGCTCAATGCCTCTAATTCTATTGCACAAAGTTATATCATTATAGACTAGAAACACTTAAGAACCCTTTTACTAGAGGGTGTTAACCGGAGAAAAGTTAATACAGGGTCATTTGTTCTCATATGTTAACTTCATGTTAGTGTTAATGTGAATACGTTAAGTAGGATAACGCTTCCACGCCCATGACACACTCCCTCCCCCCAAAAGTTTTAAAATAAATACTGCGTGATTAGCGTGTGCAGACAGGCAATCTACCGCAAAACACTTTAATGCTGCCTTTTTCCAAGTTAAGCATGCATTAGTGCTAAATGCAACATAGTAAAAGGGAACCTTATTTAATTAATCATCCCTTGATTGGCATTTAATTGATAATAACTATCATAATAGGCTTTAAGTAGCATTAATTGGCACAAATTTAAATTTAAACCAAACCATAGAAAATATTTGTTCATTCAATGTGTAATTAAGCTCTGGAATTCATTGCCAGAGAATGTGGTAAAAGCTGTTAGCTTAGCAGGGTCTAAACAAAGGTTTGGATAGTTTCCTTAAAGAAAAGTCCATAAGCCATTATTAAGATGGACTTGGGAAAATCCACTGCTTATTTCTAGGATAAGCAGCACAATATCAGCCTTATTTTTGAAAGTGATGGGCGCCTATATTTCGACCCAAATCGGGAGATGGGTGCCCATCTCGCAAAGGCGCCCAAATCGGTATAATCGACAGCCGATTTTGGGTGTCTTCAACTGTACTCCATCGCGGGAACGAACAAAGTTGACGGGGGCATGTCGGAGGCGTGGTGAAGGCAGGACTGGGGCGTGTTTATTGGCCGAGGAGAGATGGGCGCCCTCGGCTGATAATCGACAAAAGAAAGGTGTTTTAGCGCGAATTTGGGTCACTTTTTTGGACCCTTTTTTTTTTTTACGAACAAATCCAAAAAGAGTGCCCTAAATGACCAGATGACCACCGGAGGGAATCAGGGATCACCATCCCTGACTCCCCCAGTGGTCACTAACCCCCTCCCACCAAAAAAAAAACAACTTTAACAACTTTTTTTCCAGCCTGTATGCCAGCCTCAAATGCCATACCCAGCTCCATCACAGTAGTATGCAGATCCCTGGAGCAGTTGTTAGTGGGGGCAGTGGACTTCACCCAGGTGGACCCAGGCCCATCCCCCCTACCTGTTACACTTGTGGTGGTAAATGGGGGTGCTCCAAACTGCCCCCAAAACCCACTGTACCCACATCTAGGAGGTGCCCCCCTTCAGCCATAAGTGTAGAGTTGTGGGCAGTGGGTTTTGGAGGGGGATTTGGGGGGCTCAGCACCCAAGGGAAGGGAGCTATGGACTTGGGAGGTATTTAACTTTTTTTTTTACTTGTTACAAGTGCCCCCTAGGGTACCCGGTTGGTGTTCTGGCATGTGAGGGGGACCAGTGCACTACGAATCCTGGCCCCTCCCATGACCAAATGCCTTGGATTTGTTCATTTTTGAGCTGGGCACCTTCGGTTTCCATTATCGCTGAAAAACGAAACCGCCCAGCTCAAATCCACACAAATCCGATGCATTTGCCTGGCACAAACCGTATTATCGAAAAAAAAGATGGATGTCCATTTTTTTCGAAAATACTGTCTGTCCCACCCCTTCACGTACCCGTTCTCAGAGATAGACGCCCATGGAGATGGGCGTTCGCGTTCGATTATGCCCTTCTATGTGTCTTACTGTTCTGGGATCTTGCCAGGTACTTATGACCTGGATTGGCCACTGTTAGAAACGGGATACTGGTCTTGAGGGACCTTTGGTCTGTCCTAATACGGCAACACTTATGTTCTTATGTAATTTGCAGTTACACACATGAGTTATGACTGCTTGGGGGTGCGTGTAAATAACAGCAAAGAGGATGTTTATGTGGGAGGGGCATGGGCAGATCATGAGGTTTCCAACTATTCTAGTGTGCTTTTCAGAGAATACTATCAGTTATGTGCACAAGGTGCCATATTTATGTGCACAAAGTGGTCACACCTAAAGGCTTGTGTGTAAATGCCAACTTACACTAGTATACTTTAATGGTAATTGTGAGCTTAATTGTGGTAACAGAATTTGCACTTAGTCCATAAACCTTTGGCGTCTGCCTCTAGATATAAAGCTTGACACATTCACGAATTCTTCAATGGCTCAATGAATTCTGGGGTTTCATTAATTAAGAGCTCAATTGTTTTGCGAGTTCGATGCACTGGAGCCTCATCCTGTTGAAAAATGAAGTACTCAGCATTGTCTCAAATTTCAGGCAGATGTGTCTGCTGCAGTAGGACATTTTTGGGTTACTTGGTAAAATGTTGGGGTCCTATTTTTTCCAAGCACCGTATTCTTTGGGATGTGGAGGGCACTTATACAGAGAGGCACCCACATTCTCCGAGAACAGGCAGGGTATGTGGAAACAGCTCTTCAGATAGTTCATTGTGCATGCATGTGCCTTCCCAGCTGCCATTGTTACACAAGACCTACCAGTCACCATTTTTCCACGGAGCTTAACCATTGCACTCTTCTGGTGCTCTCTCTCAGCTTACATCTCTTGTGGGCAATTTTCTGCCAGAATTTGTGATTTACTTGATGTCATGCAGTGTCTTTTTTTTTAACCCCCAATAGCCACTCAGATAGCTTCTTAGGTCATTTCTAAGTTTCCTTTCTTTTTCATCAGCCCCCTTTTGGCCTCAGTAGGCCTTAGGGTCCCCAGTCAGGTATTTTTCATAATCACATTGTTTGGTTTTCTTGCAACTATTTTTCTAGATATGGCCCAGAAAAAAGTTTACAGTGGCTTTAACATGTGTTCCCAGTGCAACAGGATCATATCAATAACAGGTACCTATTCTTGGTGCTTGCAAGCCTGGGACTCAATCGTGATCACTCTCAATGTTTTCTGTGCTTCACAGATGTCAAAGATGAGAAGCAGCACAAAGGGATTTTTGGTACCAATATGTCTGGTCTATCGATATCTGCATCAGAAACATCAAACACTGGATTGACATTGAGAATGTCTCAATCACCTTCAAATTCAGGCATCAATAGAGGCTATCAAGATTAGTCAACCTTTGTTCACCTCCCAAGGAAGAGGAAGGTTTTGTCCTTGTCCTCATTGGCTCTGAGAGACAAAGATGGCGAATGTCATTGAGTCCCGAAATCACCAGTGTCCTCAAAGTGCCCTCATGTGAGGACCACTTATCCTTGTAATATCAGAGGGGGTACAATAATGTCCACGGAGCCAACACCTAGCTCCTGATACACCTCAGGTAATTCAGAAGAATGTGGCCACTCTAATTGTGATATTTCCATCCTTCAAAGAGCAGCTCATGAGAAAGCTCGAGGAATGCATGGAGTGCTTCTTCTTTTGAAGTGAAGAAGCTGCTTTAATGGTGTCAGTGCCAAGAGTCAAGGTAGATCAACTGATGTTTGAAGCCCGCTGAGCCTGGATTTTCAATGCTGAGCTATTTCTAGTGACCTGCATTGAATATCCGGGTGTTTTTTGGCCAGTTTAAATATAACCAGCCAAGCTGATATTCAGCAGTAGCTGATTACGTTTAAACTGGCCAAGAATATTCTAGCTATCTTAATTTAGCTGCCAAACTTAGCCAGTGATGTGCTGAATATTGGCAGATAGACGGTTATATCGCACAATATAACTGACTAAGCGCTAACCTCTGCTGAATATTACCATTTAACTGGCCAGAAGCCATTCCTTGCTGGTTAAATGGTTTTAAATATCGTGTAGATTTGACTATAATGAGAAGGGCATGTATGAGGTTTGACTGGCTGTTCGATTTGTGTGTATTCATCCTTTATTTTTTTCCATGCACGTTCCAGTTTCCTGGATTGTGTTTTTAGTTTTTTCAGATCTTCATTGTACCAGGGTGTCTACGTGAAGTTCTTGTTCGTAGGGGTGCTATTTCATCTAATATGTGTCTGCATCTTTTGTCCCATTCTGAAAGGTAATAAATGGAGTCCGTTTGTGCTGTCCAATCGTTATCGTAAATCTGTTGCCAGAATGTATCCAGGTCTATTTGTCCTCTCCTGGTGTGAGTTATATGTTCTCGTGTGTGGAGAGAACCTCTTTTCTCTCCACACACAAGAACCTATTTTAGGGATAGGTTCAATTTCTAGTGCTCGGTCCACGGCGTTTCTGCCCAGTTAGTTTCTGTTATTATTAAGTTTTGGTCAGAAGACAGTTTGTGGGAGATGAGGTCGAGTGTGTGTCCTTTCGTATGGGTTGTTTGCATGTGTGGCCATGTAAGATCACATAACTGAAGGAGCTCCTTGCATTCTCGTGCGTTGATAAAGGTTGGGTCTTCTAGGTGAAGATTAATATCTCCTAGCACTAGTGTATTGGAGTTGGTTACACAGGTATTTGAAATGAAATCCATGAAATTTGACTGGCTATTGTTCCAGTTACATGGTGGTCTGTAAAGCAGGACACAGATTAGGTGGTCGATCAGGTTTTTGTGGTGGATTCTGATTGAGGCTATTTCGAAATGAGGTGTTCCTTAGCGTCCCTCCGGCCCGGCCCAGAATGTGACTGATGGGTTGTGCACGCCTTCCAGCAGGTGGAGACTGAGAAAAAACTGTGACTCTAGGGAGCCAATAAGAGCCCTTGCCCGCCAGAGAAAGATCCAGTAATCTCAGTCTCCAGCAGGTGGAAGGTGGTGAGTCCTTCAGTCTCATTCTTTTCTTTTCTCTAGTGTCATTTTTTTCTGGTAAAAGGTTCGGTTTCTCCTGTGCATTTGTTTAAAAAAAAAAAAAAAACCTGCTTATTTGGGGCTGAGGTCCGTGGGGGTCTCTTTTGCCCCGGGGGTGTCACACTCGGATGGTCGAGTCCCTCCCCCCCCTATTCCTCCCTATTAACTAAGCATAATATTGATGTTGAGATGCTTTCAGTAGCAGTCTGTTGTCTGGAACAGGCTGACTCCTGTGAATTTCCTCCAGCTCCTCAGTAGAGAGAACTGTAGAGGCAGGGAGAGGCAGCTGCTCTTTAAAAAAAAAATAAAAAAAGCAAATCCGGGCTTTTGGCTCCGTGATTGTCAGCACTACTGTGGTTGAGTCTATTTCAGCAAGCAGGGCAGCTCCGTTGTGATTTTCTGCCGAGTAGCGCTTTTACTTTCGTTTTCGGGGGCTGTTGTTTGTTTTGGCGATCAGCTGTTCGCGATGTCTGAGCGCTTGCGGCGCTGCTCCGTCTGTCAGCGTCGGGGCCTCGGTTCAAGCGGAGTATGTAAGTTTTGTACGGCAGATGAGATTTTTGAGGAGCAGGGTGTAGGACCAGCTAAATCGCCGGCTTCAGTGCTACAGGCGTCGGGGGGGGGGGGGCCGATTCGGGTTCCCGTGTTGCGGTCGCGTCTCCCGCTCCCTTGTTGCCGATTTTGGCGGGAACGCCCGCCATTTTGGATCTTGCTGGGCCTGATGCCCCTAGGGCCTCTCTGCCTTCTGTTCAACAGTCTTCAGCCTCATTGTTGCCTCAGGGAGCTGCTGGATTTCCTCCGCAGTTTGTCCTTCAAATGTATCAGGCATTTTTATTACATCAATCAGCTCCTGCTGTACCTCCAGCACAGGATTCCCTGGAAGGCTCTGCTGTGCCTTTAAAGAGAGTCAGGCAGTCCCTGCAGGCAGAGCAGGAGGACTCCTTTGATCCTGATCCAGAGCTCCCGGTTTTAGCAGAGGAGTCAGGCTTTCCTGAGGAGATTTTTTCAGAGGATTTTTCTCAGACGGTAGATGAGGGTGATTCCCTTTCCTTAGGGGAGGATCCTTCAGTGGTCAGAATATTTCATAAGGATGACCTTCAGGAGCTTATTTCTCAGGTTTCCTCTACGCTTCGTTTTGATGACCAGGATAGTACTGTGGTTGAGACTAGGAAGGTAGATATGCTGATAAAAGGAATTCGCAGGGCCGGCAAGTCTTTTCCCATGCATCAAGACATAAGGGATATTGTCCAGGCTCAGTGGGAGCGTCCGGATTCTGGTTTTCGGTTGGCTAGAGCCATGGGCAGGCTTTACCCTGTTCCTGAGGCGGATAAAGAGCTTTTAGGTTCTCCGGTAGTGGATGCTGTGGTTTCTGCGGTGACTAAGCGGAACACAGTGCCGGTAGATGGTGGCACGGCACTGCGGGACTCCCAGGATCGCAGGATTGAATCCCTGTTAAAGAATGTTTTTGATGTTTCAGCTCTGGCAGTGCAGGCCGCCATCTGTGGTTCCTTGGTTGCACGAGCAAGTTTCCGGTGGTCCGAGCGGGTTTTGGACCGTCCTTCGGATGATATTTCGGCCATTGACCACGATGTGGCTAAGCTGGAGATGGCTTCTGCGTTTTTGGCAGATGCTATGTATGATTTGCTTCGGGCCTCTTCAAAGTCTATGGCTTTTTCAGTTGTGGCTCGCCGTACTCTCTGGCTTCGTGGTTGGTCTGCGGATGCGGCTTCTAAGTCCAAACTAAGCAAATTTCCCTTTAAGGGCTCCTTTTTGTTTGGAGAGGAGCTAGACAAACTGGTGAATAGCTTAGGTGAGGCTAAAGTTCCGAGGTTACCGGAGGATCGGCCTAGAGGTTCTGGTCGCGGTTCTTTTTCCGCTCGTGGCAGAGGGCGTGATTTTCGTCGGTTCCGTCCAACCAGAGGTTTTCAAGGCCCTCGGTCTAGATTTGCCCAAAGAACTCAGTCCTTTCGGGGAGGTCGTCGAGGAGGTCGGGGGACAGGGGGTTCCTTTTCCACCTCTTCCAATTCGCAGCAATGAAGGTGTGCGGGCCCAGCCTCTGGTCCCAGTGGGCGCTCGGTTGGCGCAATTTCAAGAGAGGTGGGCCCAAATTACCTCAGATCAGTGGGTTCTAGAAGTTATTCGAGACAGGTACGCATTAGAGTTTGCTCGTCCCTTGTCAGATGCTTTCCTGCAATCGCCTTGTCGGTCTCGCATCAAGGCCGGAGCTGTTCGTCTTACTCTGCGCAAGCTTCTGGATCTTCGAGCGATTTGTCCGGTGCCGTCGGCGGAGAGAGGTCAGGGCCGTTACTCCATCTATTTTCTGGTGCCCAAGAAGGACGAGTCTTTCCGTCCCATTTTAGATCTCAAGGGGGTCAATCGGGCTCTCAAGGTGCCCTCTTTCCGGATGGAAACTCTTCGGTCTGTCATTGTTGCGGTGCGGGCGGGAGAGTTCCTGACTTCGCTAGATCTTACAGAAGCCTATTTTCACATTCCAATTCGTCCGGCACATCAGAGGTTTCTTCGTTTCGCGATTCTAGGCCACCATTTTCAGTTTCGGGCCCTTCCTTTCGGGCTAGCTACGGCTCCCCGCACGTTTACCAAGATCATGGTGGTGGTAGCGGCAGCTCTCAGAACAGAAGGTGTGTTAGTCCACCCTTATTTGGACGATTGGTTGATTCGGGCAAAGTCTTTCCAAGAGAGTGTTCAGGTGACGGCTCGGGTAGTCGCGTTCTTACGCTCCCTCGGTTGGGTAGTCAATCTACAAAAGAGTCATCTTCAGCCCTCTCAGTCCTTAGAATATCTGGGTGTCCTCTTCGATACGAGGCTCGGCCGTGTGTTTCTCCCTCCGGCTCGCGTGCTCAAGTTGCAAGCTCAGATTCGAATCTTCTTACAGATGTCCAGTCCGTCGGCGAGAGATTATCTTCAGATTCTGGGCTTGATGGCGGCAGCAATAGAGACGGTGCCCTGGGCCAGGGCTCACATGCGGCCTTTGCAGAGGTCCCTTCTTTCCAGGTGGTCATCCCAGACCGGATCGCTTTATCACCATCTGCCACTTTCGTTGCAAGTCAGGGCCAGTCTGAGATGGTGGCTACGGAGAGCCAATTTAACCAAGGGTTCACCTCTGGAGCAGCCCAGCTGGGTTGTAGTAATGACGGATGCCAGTCTTCAAGGCTGGGGTGCTCACTGTCAGGGGCAGATTGCTCAAGGTCTCTGGTCTCTTCCAGAGGCCACCAATTCAATCAATCTATTGGAAACCAGGGCCATCCGTCTAGCGCTCCTGAGGTTTCGTCATCTGTTGAGAGGGCAGGCAGTGCGAATAATGTCAGACAATGCCACGGCAGTGTCATACATCAATCGGCAAGGAGGGACGAGGAGTCTACCGTTGGAGCGAGAAGCGGCGCGGCTTCTGCAATGGGCGGAGGTCAACCTGGTGGCTCTGTCAGCGGCTCATGTAGCAGGAACGCTCAATGTTCAAGCAGATTTTCTCAGTCGTCACCTCCTCGATCCCGGAGAGTGGTCGTTAAGCGAAATGGCGTTTCGTCTGTTGGTGGATCGTTGGGGGGCTCCCAGGATGGATCTGTTTGCGTCCGCAGTCAATGCAAAGCTTCCTCTGTTCTACAGTCGTCGCAGAGATCCCAAAGCGCACGGGGTGGACGCTCTTCTTCAATCCTGGCCGGACGGGCTAGTATATGCGTTTCCTCCTTGGCCTCTGATAGGTCGTCTGCTGCAGAAGGTAGAGGCTCACAAGGGTCGTCTCATTCTGGTGGCGCCAGATTGGCCTCGAAGGCCGTGGTATGCCGACCTTCGACGTCTTCTGGTGGATCTTCCCTTCAGGATTCCGGTCACTCCAGATCTTTTGTCGCAGGGTCCGGTCGCTCATCCGGATCCGGGTCTATTCTGTCTTACGGCTTGGCTCTTGAGAGGGCTAGGTTAGCAAAGAAAGGTTATTCTGCTCAGGTTATTGCTACTATGCTGCGTTCCCGATGGCGTTCTACTTCTTTGAATTATGTACGTACTTGGAGGATTTTTGAAGATTGGTGTTCGGAGTATTCTATTTCTCCTCTGGCGGCTTCGGTGTCGCAGATTTTGGATTTTTTGCAGCGGGGGTTTGACAAAGGTTTGGCGTTGTCTTCCCTTAAAGTGCAGATTGCGGCTTTGTTATGTTTTCGCGGTCCTATCCAAGGGAAGTCGTTAGCTACTCATCCGGATGTGGTACGTTTCCTTAAAGGGGTTAATCTTCTTCGTCCCCCATTGTCTTGTGCGTTCCCTTCGTGGGATCTGAATTTGGTGCTATCGGTTCTTACTAAACCTCCTTTTGAGCCCTTGTCGTCCTGTTCTTTGAAGGATTTAACTCTGAAGGCGGTGTTTTTGGTGGCCATCGCGTCGGCCAGGCGAGTTTCGGAGTTGCAGGCTTTGTCGTGTAGGTCTCCCTTTTTGGAATTCTGTCCAGATCGCGTAGTTTTGCGGCCGGTGCCTTCCTTTTTTCCCAAGGTGGTATCTCGGTTTCATGTTTCTCAGCCAGTTGTTTTGCCTGTCTTAGGTTCATTTTCTGGCTCACAGGAGCAGCGGAGTTTGAAGTGTTTGGACGTCAAGCGGGTGTTGAAGCACTATACTAAATCTACGGAGGTCTTTCGGAGATCTGATCGGTTGTTTCTTTTGATTGGAGGTGCGCGTAAGGGGCTCATGGCCTCTAAACCCACGATTTCTCATTGGCTCAAGGAGATGATTGCTTCGGCCTATCTTATTTCTGGGAAAACGGTTCCGGACCATGTCAAAGCTCATTCTACAAGAGGTCAGGCAACTTCGTGGGCAGAGCGTTGTATGGTTCCTCCGGAGGACATTTGCAGGGCGGCGACCTGGTCGTCCTTGCATTCCTTTTCTAAGCACTACCGTTTGGACATTCTCAGTCGTCGCTCGGTTGATTTTGGGGCGCGCGTGTTGTCGGTGGGGCTGTTAGGGTCCCTCCCATGATTTCACTGCTTTGTTACGTCCCATCAGTCACATTCTGGGCCGGTCCGGAGGGACGCTAAGGAAGGGTAAATTAGGCCTTACCTGCTAATTTGCTTTCCTTTAGTCCCTCCTGACCGGCCCAGATCCCTCCCTTCAGATATCTGAGTTTTCAGAGGTTCCGTATCGTTTTTCTTTTGGAGCTGTGTTGCTAGTTTGTTTCTCTATTGAAAAACACAAAAAAAAAAAAAAAAAAAGAACAAAGATATGTTTTCAGGCACTCACCCTTGGTTGGCAATGTGCCGGTGGCTGCTCAGGTTTTTTGGATGCACAGATTAGGTACTTCTTTTCCTCTGCTTTGATTATCTATTACTGGATCTTTCTCTGGCGGGCAAGGGCTCTTATTGGCTCCCTAGAGTCACAGTTTTTTCTCAGTCTCCACCTGCTGGAAGGCGTGCACAACCCATCAGTCACATTCTGGGCCGGTCCGGAGGGACTAAAGGAAAGCAAATTAGCAGGTAAGGCCTAATTTACCCTTATGGATTTGGCAGTGGTTTCGGTGGTGAAATATGATCGATATATAAGCGCTATGCCTCTTCCTCTCTTTTCCTTACTGGACCAGTGAGTGATTTTGTATCCTGGTGGGCATAGGTTTAGGATGATAGGGTCGTCTTGATCACAGATCCATGTTTCAGTGATAAAGAGTAGATCAAGTTTTGCTGACGTAATCCAGTCTGTTACTATTGTTGTTTTGTTTACTACGGATCTAGCATTAACGTAGCCTATTTGGATTTTTTGGTATGGGTCTTCTGTGTTCAGTGTTATGTGGACTTTTGTCAGTTGTCGTTTCTTAGTTTGTGTAGGGTTTTTTAAATCTTTCTTTCCATTCTGCTGGGGGTGTCCGCTTGTATTAAAAAATATATTTTGCAAGACAACCAGTTTATTATGCCCTCGTTTTGTTGAAGGCGTTCTGTAGCTAGGAAGCTCTTCATGTGAGAATACGATATGCTGCTTGTCCTCAGACAAAGCAAGTTACATTCATATAGCAGATGTTCTCCAAGAACAGCAAGATACGTATTCTCACATACCTTTCTACCTACCCTTGGAGTTGAACTCAATTAGCTAGAAACTCAACTGGCTAGGTCCCGGTGACACCTGCAGGTGGGAAGGCGTATGCGTGTGAGCTATCACCACAAGAGACTTCATCAGATGATGTCACACACGTGTGTGAATATGTACCCTGCTGTCCTCGGAGAACACCTGCTACAGGTCAATATTCAGCCAGTGATGGTCAGCACTGAATATCCAGGTCTGACCGAACTGCTACTGGCTGCTCATACTTATGTGGATTCCAGCCAATATTCAGCCAGGACCTACATACTTATGTAACATACATACATAGTAAATGACGGCAGATAAAGACCTGAATGGTCCATCCAGTCTGCCCAACAAGATAAACTCATTTACATGATATGAGATACTTTATATCTGAGTTTGATTTGTCCTTACCATTCTCAGGGCACAGACTGTAGAAGTCTACCTAGCACTGTTCTTGTACTAAAAGTTCTGAAGATTCTGGAATCCTAAAGAGTTACAAGATTCTGGAATCCCAATTAGTAGCAACATTCCATGTAGAACCCCAAACAGTAACATAGTAACATACTAAATGACGGCAGATAAAGACCTGAACGGTCCATTCAGTCTGCCCAACAAGATAAACTCATTTTACATGGTATGTGATACTCTATACCCGAGTTTGATTTGTCCTTACCATTCTCAGGGCACAGACTGTAGAAGTCTACCTAGCACTGTTCTTGTACTAAAAGTTCTGAAGATTCTGGAATCCTAAAGAGTTACAAGATTCTGGAATCTCAATTAGTAGCAACATTCCATGTAGAACCCCAAACAGTAACATAGTAACATACTAAATGACGGCAGATAAAGACCTGAACGGTCCATCCAGTCTGCCCAACAAGATAAACTCATTTTACATGGTATGTAATACTTTATATGTGGGTCCTAGCTGAAAACTCGATACCATGGTTCAATGATGAGCTGAAAAAACTCAAAACACAATCCAGGAAACTCGAACGAGCATGGAAAAAAATAAAAGATGAACACACACTCAATGCATGGAAACAAATACAAAGAAAATACAAATATACAAAAAGATAGACCAAAAGGTCTTATTACAAAACTAAAATAGGACCGGATTACAAAGACTTGAAGAAACTATTCCAACTCGTAAATAAGCTACTAAACACCACCCCAGTCACCACAACCAACACAGACATCCCATCTGCAGACAAACTTGCTAAAAATACTCCAACAAAAAAATAATAATAACTACGCAATACACTTCCTCAGCACAACACCGACATTGAAAACTTCATCAATGGCTTGGACCTAACCTCTGGAGAATACCCAGCAGACCGAACCTGGTCAAACTTTGCTCTCCTCACCGTTGAATCAGTTACCCATGCGATTCATAGGTTCTCCAATACCCACTGCAAATTGGACACCTGCCCCAGCCATCTACTTAAATCCGCTCCCGACCACTTCATAGCAGACCTCACATCCCACCTAAACTACATGCTCCAACAAGGTCTCTTCCCTGAGGAATATGGCAACATCCTACTCATCCCAATTCCAAAAGACACCAACAAAAAAACAAACAAACTGACCAACTACCGCCCAGTTGCATCTATCCCACTAGCAGTCAAACTGATGGAGAGCACAGTGACCAAACAGCTTACTAATTATGTGGAGGGGCATAATTGAATGAAAACGTCTATCTCCATGGGCATTTATCTCCGAGAACGGGTCCGTGAAGGGGCGGACTGAACCGTATTTTCGAAAAAAATAGACGTCCATGTTTTATTCGACAATTTGTGAGCTGGGCGTTTTTGTTTTTCAGTGATAATAAAAAATGAAAGCGCCCAGCTCAAAAACGAACAAATCCAAGGCATTTGTTTGTGGGAGGGGCCAGGATTCATAGTGCACTGGTCCCCCTCACATGCCAGGACACCAACCGGGCACCCTAGGGGGCACTTTTACAAAAACAAAAAAAAAAGGTAAAAGAGCTCCCAGGTGCATAGCACCCTTCCCTTGTGTGTTGAGCCCCCCAAATCCCCCTCAAAACCCACTGCCCACAAGTCTACACCATTACTATAGCCCTAAGGGGTGAAGGGGGGCACCTACATGTGGGTACAGTGGGTTTGGGGGGGTTGGACGACTAAGCATTAAGCAGCACAATTGTAACAGGTAGGGGGGGGATGGGCCTGGGTCCACCTGCCTGAAGTCCACTGCACCCCCTAACAACTGCTCCAGGGACCTGCATACTGCTGCCAGGGAGGTGGGTATGACATTTGTGGGTGAAAATAAAAAGTTGTGAAACATCATTTTTTGTGGTGAGAGGGGGTCATCCCCGATTCCTTCTGGGGGTAATCTGGTCATTTAGGGCACTTTTTGGGGCCTTATTCGTGAAAAAACAGGGTCCAGGAAAAGTGCCCTAAATCCTAGCTACAAACGCATACTTTTTTTCCATTATCGGCGAAAGGCGCCCATCTCTTCTCGGCCGATAACCACGCCCCAGTTCCACCTTCACCACGCCTCCGACACACCCCCGTCAACTTTGTACGCTTCCGCGATGGAGTGCAGTTGAAAACGTCCAAAATCGGCTTTCCATTATACCGATTTATTTGTTTTTGTGAGATAAACGTCTATCTCCCGATTTGGGTCGAAATCTAGGCGTTTTTCTCTTTCAATTATAAGGTGGATAGTAACATAGTAGATGACGGCAGAAAAAGACCTGCACGGTCCAGCCAGTCTGCCCAACATGATAAACTCATATGTGCTACTTTCTGTGTATACCTTACCTTGATTTGTATCTGTCATTTTCAGGGCACAGACCGTAGAAGTCTGCCCAGCACTACCCCTGCCTCCCAACCACCAGCCCCGCCTCCCACCACCGGCTGTGCCACCCAATCTCAGCTAAGATTCTGAGGATCCATTCCTTCTGAACAGGATTCCTCTATGTTTAACCCACGGATTTTTGAACTCCGTTACCATTTTCATCTCCACCACCTCCCGCGGGAGGGCATTCCAAGTCAGTGTGTAGCTAGACACTGAAGGAGAAGGACATACTACAGGAGGCTCTGTGGTTGGAGGAAGGGAGGGGAGCAAGGCCTAGCTCTCTTCCCAGCCATGAGGCAGGGCTCTGGGGAGCACTCCTCAGGGCAGGGCCCGGCTCGGGAAACGGCCGGGCCCAGCTACCAGGAGAGACGGAGAAGCAGCTCTCAGCCGAGCCTGGCCCCTGGGAGAAGAGAGCGGAGTCCCCTGGACCGTGGAGCCTTGAGGTCCAGGGGGGACAGTAGACCCAGCACCCCTCCCATGACCCAGCGGTTACCGGGTAAGGAGCACGAAGAGCATGGGAGGGGGAGGCAGAGGATGAGGGTCCCGCAGGCCCAGAAAGTGGCAGAACAGAGGATGGAAGAGGGTCAGGAGCTTCAGCCGGTGCTGGACCCGTTGTACAGTGAGGATGAGTGGTCTGAGGAAGAGGAGGAAGAGGGGGTAGGGCAGCTGGGAAGCAGCAGCCCAGATTCTTCAGCCAGAGGTATCGTGGACAGGGTGAGGAGGATTGAAGCCCTGGGGAAGGAGGTGGAAGTGCTGGGGAAAAAACTAAACAGGGCTAGAACCCTGCAGAAGTTGGCCCCAGCAGCACAGAAGAGTCTGTATGGAAAGGAAGAAGCTCGTTTGAGAAAGCAGCTTTGCCTGAAAAGAAAGGTGTTGGACTCCCTGAAGAAGGGCTCTGATAACCCTTTAAGGGAACTCTATATTACCAGGGAAAGATTTCAACCCAGGACAGTGCCAAACCAGAATCAGCCAGAGGAAACAGGAGAGTTGGTATCTGAGGATTGTTTTACAAAACACCAGGTTGCAGTAGATAATGTGGTGGGGACAAGCAGTCAAGACATTTTACAATTTATGAAAAATCTAGCAACTCAGAACCCTGCAAACCTTACCTTAGAGGCAGCTGCCAGGGAAGAGAGGGAAGGAGTTGAAGAGACCTCAGTTGGTGCTGCAGAGACTATGGCTGAAAACACAATGGAGTTGGAACTCAGTCAGCTTACACATTCTGCTGTCTTTGAAACTGAGGACAGTGACTTGGGGTTTTGTGTTATTTCACAAAAAGTGCCTGCACTACCCAACACTGATGCAGGCAACAGTTTGACAGGGAAGGTGAACGCTGGAAAGCATACTGACATTGGGAGTGTGGAGACTAATGAACAGCAGGTCTTAGGGCTGCAGACACAGGTGAGCTTAGTTAGCTCCCTGATTGAGGCACCAGGTTTTCAGCCACAAGTGATGGATTCAGCAGCACGGCCAGGCTCAGGGAACTCCCCAAGGGAGAATGGCCAGGATTGGTTTGCCAATCAGGAGATAAACTCTGGCTCTGTCTCTCTAACAGCTGTAAGCAGCCTCACACGGGACCTGCTGGGGCAGGGAGAACAGAGCTCTCCTCAGAGTATATCAGCAGTCTCTCTGACAGCAGATATTGCTGGGGGATCGGCAGCCCAGGCAGAGGGAGCTCACTCCCAGGGAAGCATTGTGAAAGTTAAGGACTGTTCAGAACTGGTTATAGAGTACAGGGGGCTCAGTTCTCTGGGCACTGACTGTGGGCAGGGGGGAGGGGGAGGGGATGATGTTCAGGATATGTTGATTTCTGATGTGAGGGAGGGGGGGAAGGGGGAAGGGGCAGAGGGTTTGGGGAACTGTTCTGTTGGTGAAAAGGTTGGTGAACAGGTTGCTGTTCCAGTTTGTGGAAGGTGGGAGGGGGTTGATGGGGAGATGGTAAGGGAAGGTAAAGGGGGTGGGCAGGATCAGCAGGTGGGGGGGAAGGGATCTTCAGGCAAGGAAGGGATAAGCTCAGGGAGGAGGGGAAGTCAGTGGAGGCAGGGTCAGCCCTCCTTTGCAGATGTGGTTAATAGGGAAGGAGGAAGAGGGAAGGGGCAGTTTTCCTTTAGTAATGACATAGATGCTGGGTTCGGGGGAGGTAGGGGTTATGGGCAACCGCCCAAGAGAAGGAATGTGGTCCAAATCAAGTGGGTGGGGGAGGGGGGAATGCATTCACGTGATACAGTATTGAAACTAGTTTTGGGGTTAGGGTTTGTCCCAGAAGACCTCTATGCCTGTATTCATCCAGTTAATCTCCCAGAATACGATGTCAGTTTTCTGACCCAGAGAGGCATGGAGGTCTTCTGGGAAAAGTATGAGGGGGTAAGAGGATCGGAAATGTTATAGGGTAGTTCCCATCAGTCGGCCAGATCTGGTGCAGGTGACTCTGCTAGTCCGTAACGAGTCCATCTCAGGGGCAGACTTGGCCTTTTGGCTGCACAGGTATGTCGAGTTGAGGACTCCATTGACCAAGCTCCCGGATCCAAGTAGAGTCTGGGCGGGGGGGTGGGGGGCTTTGGTTAAACTTCACCAGGTAGGGTAGGTAGTACAACACATTCCTTCAGCGGCTTTTATTGGAAGGGACAGAATCCTGTGTTTTTACAAGGGACAGCCAAGACAATGTTTTCGGTGTGGGTCTTTCCGCCATTTTAGCATGTCCTGTCCAGTACAGCAATGTGCTAAGTGCGGATCGAAAGATCATCCCACCGAAGAGTGTTCTTCGATCAGGTGCAATCTTTGTGGTGGTCTGGGGCATGCCTTCCGGGACTGCCCTAGGGTGTTGCATAATGGGGGGAGGGAAGAGGGGGGGAGGGAAGAGGAGGTGCAGGAGGAGGGGGTGGGGGGAGGGGGGGGTCAGGGTTGGGATCAGGGGGCAAGGGGGGCACAGAGGGAGGTCGTGGAGGTGGGGGTTCCAGAGGCAGCAGCACAGGTGGGGAAACAGGGGCAAGGGCTGGAAGGGGTAGATGAGTAGGCCCAGGTCCCCAAGAAGCAGAGGGGGGTGAAGGGGAAGGGTAGAGGGATTTCAGGGGGGTCAGGAGAGGGGGCTCGGCAAGAGAGGGAGACAGGAAACCGGTTTCAGGTTTTGGCAGAGGAAGAGGAGGTGGTGGAAGAAGAAAGGGAAGGGGTCGGTGGGGTTGTGGTGGGAGGGGAGGAAGGAAAGAGGAAATTAGAGGAGGTGGAGGGAGAGGGGGGGTAAGCGTAAGAAGAAGGGGGGGAAGGTTAGGAGGATGGAGATTAGTGTGGAGGGTGAGGGCGGGTTGGACGGGGAGGGGGGAAGAGGGGGGGCAGGAGAAGGGAAAGCTTATGAGTCGATCGGATAGAATTCGAGCTCTACAGGGGAAGGATCACGGGAGTGAGAGGGGGAAGGTTCAGGGGGTGGGAGGGGATCAGAGGGGGGAAGGGGGCAAATAGAGGAAGGAGGGCGGGGGGGATTTGTCTTTGTCTGAAGAGGAGGGGGGGTTGGATGAGTCTAAGAAGAAGAAGGGAAGGAAGAAGGGAGGGGGAGGGGGTGGGGATGGAGGGAGGTTTTGAAGCCGGGGTTAGGGATTGGGCAGAGGAAGAAGTGGTTGAAGAAGGGTTCTGGGCTCTAGGTAGGGGTGATGTGAAGGAAGCAGTTCAGCAGGAAGAGGTTGGGAGACAGTCATCTTTCCCTACATAATGGCAGGTATTATATTATTATTTGCCACTGAATGTGGCGAGTGTGGCCTCCCAGAGGGCACAATGTTTGGCCTTTGAGGGCCTCTCCACGATCCAGGCAGACTGTTTCCTAATCCAGGATGTAACAGGAGACAAGAGGCAAATTTGTTCCAAAGGCATGACAGCTTTATTGCTAGCAATTGAACAGCACTGAGTTCTCTCAGGATACTGCTCCCTGAGTGTCACCTGACACTCGTTCTTATACACTCTTATCAGTAGTCATGCGCAGTTACAGACAGAGGATCTTACACAAAACCCAGGAAACGAAACTTATCTTTGGCTTTGCACACAACCCTCTATTTCCAACACTGGTCTCTAGTCTATTCACAGTTATTTGGCATTGCATATACCATATAAGGAAATATACTGATAAGCAGCACAAGTTCCAGCTGGTTTCTGCTATCTGGTTACAGCTGCTTCCTCTGAGCTAACTGTCAGCTTGCAAGCCTTACATTTCAGAAAAGGCACAGAAGGAGAGAAAATGTATTTCACAGAAAAAAACAAAGTTAATGGCTGCCATGCTACAAGTTACAGCTTCTTTTAGCAAAGCACAATAGATTGTCCTTTACAGCAAAATCTAACTCTAGTATAAACTGCAGCAAAACAGTAACTTATTTCAGTGTTCCAGCACATTTACACAATACAGCCTCTATGCAGGGATCACGAGACTGCGCTGGCAGAGCCAGCTGCCTTCCCTACGACCCTAAATTGCTGACTACTACTGTACAAGTTGTGGCACGGGGTGGCTTCCCGGATTATTAATGTTTATGGGCCACAAAGTAAGAGGGAACGTTCACGGTTATTTGGTAAAATTAAACCCTATTTATACACAGCACGTCAGGTGGTTTTTTTTTTTTGGGGGGGGGGGATTTTAACACCATTTTGAGGAAACAGGATAGTGGAGGAAGGGCAGCGCAGGTAAGGTATGATGGGATACGGCTAGCTGGGATAATGAAAGGGGCAGGGTTGGTAGATGTGCACCTTGAATTTTCACCAGAGGTGGAGGGTTTCACATTTGCACGGGGACAGTGTAGGAGCAGGATAGACAGATTTTTGGTCCGGGAAGGGGCATGCGTTCGGGGGCCCAGGTTGGTGGACGTGGACTTCTCGGACCATAAACTGGTGTTGGTGGAGGTGGGGGGTTGGGCGGGACATAGGCCGGGGAGGGGGTTATGGCGGCTTAACCTTAAATGGGTTACCGATGAGAAGGTCAAGGAGGAATATCGGGCCTTTTTGGGTGACCAGCTTTCGATCCAGGGTATTTTTCCCTCCATTGGAGAGTGGTGGGAGTTAGTGAAGAGGCGGACAAGGTTTTTTTTCACCCGTCAAGCTCGGAGAGAAGGAAGGGAGAGAACTCGGCTGGGGACTGCCATTAAGAAACGAAGGGACTATCTACTCTCCAATGGAGGGAGAAAGGAGGATATTCTGGATTTGCAGGAGCAACTTGAAAAGGTCCAGTATGATCGATATGCCTCCTTGGTCTATGAACGGGACTTTGGGAAATTGGTTAGCCCAGACCCGTTTATGTGTTGCAAGGAGTGGAGGGAGCATAGGATTGTGGGGGGGTTTAAGGGACATGGGAGGGGTAGTTCAGGTGTCGAAGGAGGGGATTCTAAAGGTGGTGGAAGAGCACTTTGCACGATTTTTTTCAGAGAAGCAAGTGGATAAGGAAGTGATGGATCACTATATTGTGGGGACACTGGGGGTGGGAAGGGGGGGCCCGTCTCTTCAGGCCCTGTTGCGCCCCTGGTCGCTGGGGGAGGTAGAAGAGGCCATTGGGGCCTTAAAGAGGAAGACAGCACCAGGGCCAGATGGACTCACAACAGAGTACTATCAGGCATTTAAGCACCTTCTGGGTGGTGGCTTACGCTGATGATGTCACGCTGTGGGTGGCGGACACAACAGAGGGGGAGAAATTGAAAGGGGTCATTTCTGGGTACTCAGGCTACAGGGGCTTTGATAAACTTCCAGAAAAGTCAGAGTCTGTGGGTGGGTCCTCCAGGGGGCTCTTTTGATTTGGGAGGGGAGTTTCCGGAGGCCATTAGCAGACTGCGGGTATTAGGGGTATATTTTGAACAGGGGGATTATGCAACCTTTAATTGGCAGCGGTGCATACAGGGAGCTAAGGAAAAGGTTGACAGATGGAAAGGGTGGAGGATGTCCATGACTGACCGGGTTCAGCTGATTAAATCTCACCTGGTGCCTATGTTTTTGTTTGTCAGTTATATTTGTTTGTTGCCAGTGCATTGTTATACCACCCTATATAGTGTTTTTTTTCAGATGTTGTGGGGGAATCGGCTGAACCCGGTCAAGCGTAACATCACATACTTGGCCCGGGAAGAGGGGGGGTAGGGATGGTAAACCCTGTACTTTTCTTTAGCTCCCTGTTTATTCAGTTTAACCTGGGATGGGCACTGGACAGAGATCCGCCAGGATGGGCAGGTAGCGTTCTGTCTTGGTGGGAGAGATTCTGGCTCCCGTGGAAGTTGGGAAGAAGGGTGGGGGTGGTAAGGAACGGGGCTCCGGATCAGGTTGGGTACTATAGGCCCTTAGTTCGATTGGTACGAGTTTGGGGAATTTTGGCAGAGGAAATAAAGACAGGGAGGAGGGAGGTACGGGTGGAACGGGTGAGGTCCCAGATATTCTCATCGCCCCTGGTACTGAAGGATGCACCTGGTCCAGTGCTGAGGCAGGGCTTGTGGTTGGTGTCCTCACGGAGGATCCCGCCAAAATATAGAGATATGGCTTGGCTGTCTTTTCACGGGAAATTGTATGTCAGAGGGAATATTAACTACAGGAATGTGCAGGAACGGGATTGCCCAAGTGGGGGAGTGTATGGGGAGGGAGGAAACGATGGAACATTTTTTACGGGAATGCCCTTTTACACGAATGGTATGTGGCAGGGTAGCAGCATTATTACACATCCCGAGTTTTAATTCATATTCATATGCAGATTGGGTTTACAGGTGGCAGGGGGGAGGTGGGTGGTTAGATCCGGTGACGGAGTTCCTCATCTCGGTGATACTCCGGTTTAGCCTCTGGATGGCTCGGTGTGGGGTCTCCTTGCACCAGGACTACCGATCAGCCGACAGCGTTAGTTGGGAGGTGGTTCGGGCGGTCCAGGGGGTAGCCCAGTGGGAACGGGTGGCGGAGGGGATAGCAAGAACCAATGTTTGGTGGAGGCATGTGCACTTGAAACCTCCATAGAGGGATTGGACAGTTTATTTTGAATTGGCTTCGAGTTTTATTTGAATTTTATACTCATTTAATTTCATTTTAGGATGGGTGGGGGTTGACAGTGTATATAGGTAGATAGGTGGATTTAAGGTGGGGGACTTGTTTGTATATATTTGGTTTGGGGTTATATGTTTCTGTTTGGCTTTGCGTTTCTTTTTTAATAAAAGAGTTCTCCAAGCATCCACCACTCTCTCCATGAAAAAATACTTCCTGACATTTTTCTTGAGTCTGCCCCCCTTCAATCTCATTTCATGCCCTCTAGTTCTATCGCCTTCCCATCTCCGGAAAAGGTTCGTTTGCGAATTAATTCCTTTCAAATATTTGACCGTCTGTATCATATCACCCCTGTTTCTCCTTTCCTCCAGGGTATACATATTCAGGTCAGCAAGTCTCTCCTCATACGTCTTGTAACGCAAATCCCATACCATTCTCGTAGCTTTTCTTTGCACCGCCTCAATTCTTTTTACATCCTTAGCAAGATACGGCCTCCAAAACTGAACACAATACTCCAGGTGGGGCCTCACCAATGACTTATACAGGGGCATCAACACCTCCTTTCTTCTGCTGGTCACACCTCCCTCTATACAGCCTAGCAACCTTCTAGCTATGGCCACTGCCTTGTCACACTGTTTCGTCGCTTTCAGATCCTCAGATACTATCACCCCAAGATCCCTCTTCCTGTCCGTACCTATCAGACTCTCACTGCCTAACACATACGTCTCCCGTGGATTTCTACTCCCTAAGTGCATCACTTTGCATTTCTTCGCATTGAATTTTAATTGGACAAGTTCTCAATACTACATGAATCACAATCAGGATTTTGCGCCTTCATAGTACCGAAACTGTGCTAGTCACTCTCCTGGCCAAATTCAAGCAGGAAATAGCTACAGGTAAAAGCATACTTCTCCAATTCGAGCACATTCGACATGGTAAACCACAATATACTACTAAGACTCCTAGACTACATCGGAATTGGTGGAAATATACTCAGCTGGATCAAGGGTTTTCTAACCACCAGAACATACCAAGTGAAATCAAATTCAAACATATCACCACCGTGGAAAGCAGACTACGGAGTACCTCAAGGATCACCACTATCACCAATACTTTTCAACATAATGATGATCCCACTGGCTAAGTCCTTATCCAATCAAGGTCTCAACCCATTCATCTACGCAGACGATGTCACAACATACATTCCCTTTAGACATGATCTGACAGAAATCACCAATGAAATCAAGCTCGGTCTGAACACTATGGACTCATGGGCAAACAAAGTCAAGCATCTATTGCTAAAGAATATGGTGTCAATTCCAGTCAAATTTCATGTATCTTGAAGCAGAAAGACCAGCTTCTGGAACACTGGGAAAACAATACAAATCCACAATGGAAACGTAAATGGGCAGGAAAAGCTGAGGATGTAGATGCTCTTCTTCGGTGGTTTTCTCAAGTCAGGAGCAGACAGTTTCCTGTCAGTGGTCCACTGCTTATGGAGAAAGCTAATCAGCTAGCTGAAAGTCTTGGACTAACTGAATTCAAAGCCACTGTTGGATGGTTGGAAAAATGGAAGGAGAGGAACAACATAAAATTCAAGAAACAGCATGGTGAAAAACAAGACACTGATGACTTTGGTGCTGAAAATTGTGTTGTTTCAGTTCTTTCTACCATCTTGAACAAGTTTGCACCTCGTGACATTTTCAATGCTGACAAAAACGGTCTCTACTGGCGAGCGATTCCTGATGGAACACTTGCATTCAAACAAGCCAAAACTACAGCAAGTAAAACGTCGAAGGACCAACTGACGATCCTCCTTTGCTGCAATATGGATGGGAGTGAGAAGTTGGAACCACTCGTCATTGGAAAGAGCAAACAGCCCCATTGCTTCAAGAATATTAAGCGTCTTCCTATGACATACGAGGCTAATGCAAATTCATGGATGACTGGGGAAATTTGGAAGCAGTAGCTAAAGAAGTTAGACACTAGAATGCGGGCACAAAAGCGTCAGATTTTGTTGCTTTGTGATAATTGTGCTGCACACAGTGATGATGTCAGGCTGTCTAATGTCAAGGTGGTCTTCCTTCCACCAAACACTACCTCTCTGATCCAACCTATAGATCAGGGCTTGATAGCCAATTTCAAACAACATTATCGGGCTCTTGTGCTACGTCGTCTGATGAGCGTTATGGATGACCAGACTGGCAAGGATAAACGTGCTGTTGAACTGGCTCGTAATCTATCACTGTTGGATTCCCTACATATGCAGAAAGAAGCCTGGAATCATGTTACACAGGCAACCATTGTGAACTGCTACAAGCAGGCAAGCTTTGTTAGGGATGTGGAGAGGGACGAAACAGATGCAGCTGTTGCAAATGCGTCAGATGAACAGGCTATTGACATCCCAGCCCGTGTTACTGAAGAGGAGTTTCCTCACTACGTAGCTGTTGATTACGATCTACAAACAGCTGACGACAGCACTGATATCGAGATATGCGCCTACACGCAGGCAACGGCTGATGATGAAACAGATGATGAAATGAGCAGCGAGGCACATGCTGACGAAATTCAACAACCTCCTGTCACTTTTGCAACAGCGCTGGAGAGTCTAACACCGTGCGGGCCTATCTGGAGGCCACTGGATGTCAGTGCTACGGCAAACGTAGTCTATGGAACTCACAGGCACAAGAGTGTACAGAGGACTATGACTGATTCCGTTAACTGACGTTAGGCTTACTTGAAGTAGACTGTATAACGTCAGTTAACGGAGACTGTATACTGTACGTATAATAAACAGTACTGTTCATATGTTTATCAGATGTCAATCTTCTTTGGGTCACAACGGTTAAGTGCACGCTCTGGTTAACTGCATGTATTTCTTTGGTCCCAGACCCTTGCACTTAAGCAGATTGCACTGCACTAGGACTAGGGGGCACAAAATGAATCTACAAAGTAGTAAATTTAAAATGAATCGGACAAAATATTTCTTCACTCAACGTGTAATTAAACTCTGGAATTCGTTGCCAGAAAATATCCATAAGCCATTACTAAAATGGAGAAAATCCACCGCTAATATCTAGAATAAATGTATTGTACTGTTTTGGGATCTTGCCAGGTACTTATGACCTGGATTGGCCACTGTTAGAAACAGGATACTGGGCTTGATGGACCTTCAGTCTGTCCCAGTATGGCAATACTTATGTTCTTATTTATAGTGTGGTTATCTATTGTGACATTTATTGGTAAGAGTATTTAATAAGATTTTGCCGCTGAGAGACAGCATAAGAGGATATTCTTGCATTTATAATATTAAGTGCTTATTCACTCAAGTGGTTTTTTGAAGTTTAAAAAAATGTGTTTTGATATAGGCAAGCACGCATAAGACCTTAATTTTTAAGTAAGATGAATTTGTCAGATAGTAGCATTTCTAAACTGGCCAAAGCAGGATGATTTTGCAACAGGCTCATCTTTTGGATGATGGTAACTTTGTGTAATGCTAAAGGCAGTCACATTCATCTAACAAATTTGAGTTTAGATGTATTCATAGTAATGTTTCAGTCTTTTAGTATTTGTTACTTTTCATGCAAAAATTCTAATAAGTCTGTTTTGGTGCAATTAATAAGAGACAAAAGGCAGTCCTATTGTGCAACACTTTTGAGCTAATCAGTGCCGATAATTAGCCACTAACAATTAATTATCAGGCACGCATTGGCAGTAGCTAGAATTTATGTGCGCAACTTTCTAAACTCAAATATGTAGATCTAAAAAAGGGGATGTGGCCATGGGTGGGTCATGGGCATTCCCCAAAATTACACGCCTGTGGGTCAGTGTCAGACAGTCCAAGGGGACAGAAAATAAAAAGGCCAAACGTTGGGTGGAATCATAATGGGCACCTTTTGGATTTAGTAGTACAAGACGGTAGTCATTTGCTAAACCTTGTGTACTTGCTTCCCAGAAACGCTGTAAGATCATCCTGCAAATCTCTCAATCTGCACTTCCCCAGCTGTAAAGGACTAAAATACAAGCTGACACACGCCACCACCACCTTCTCCTACTTGAGCACGCAGCTGTGGAATGCTCTACCAACAGACCTGAAAGCTATTGACGAAATAATTAACTTCCGCAAATCCCTGAAGACTCATCTCTTCCAAAAGGCCTACAAGGAAAATACATAGCCTACAAAACTACTTCAACAATCCACACAGTTACCGCAGTTTACCTCTAACCTACCTAACACTTTCCGTCTATCCTCCCTTACCTAATCTTTAAACGGTAATAACTGTATTTGTTATCATGAAATGACTATTCTTATCTTCTCTTACCAACTTTCAAACTATAAGAATTGTACCTCTTTGGTAGGAACCTCATTCACACCAAGGAAGTTTAATAAACTTCCTTTTCATTCACACCAAGGGCTGAGGACGGAGTGAAAGTGATGACGTCACGTGCACCTTACAATTCTGTTAACAGCATAACAATAGTAAAATAACCAAGTGATAGGCTGATATCCTTAATACTTTAGCAAGTTTTAAATTACGGAAAAACTCAAAAAACACTAAGATGGAGTCAGCAGTCCAGCAGCGAGAGGGGTGCTATCCAGTCTTTTGCATTGAGTGTCACATGTATGATTATCTCCCAATTGGTGAGGTGTCATATATGTGTGCCCGATGCAAAGAGCTCCTAGCTCTCAGAGAACGTGTCCGTTCTCTTGAGGCTAGAGTAGCAGACTTGATGGAGCTGAGGGAGACAGAGAGGTACATAGAGGAGACCTACAGGGATGTTGTAGAGAAGTCCCACCTCCAGTCAGGTAGCCCCTGTGCTACCTTGGAGGAGGGAGGTCTCCTAGAAGGAGAGCATCACCCTGGTGAAGTAGGAAGTACTCCTGTAGCCAGGACCTGCCCACCAGGGGATGTATTATCCTTTCGCACCGAGGATATATCTCCAAATGTTGCCCGGGAGGGAAAGGTTAGGACAGCTGTTGTACTTGGTGATTCGATCATTAGGCATATAGATAGCTGGGTGGCTGGTGGACGTGAGGATCGCCTGGTGACTTGCCTGCCTGGTGCGAAGGTGGCGGACCTCACGCGTCACCTAGATAGGATTTTATATAGTGCTGGGGAGGAGACGGCTGTCTTGGTACATGTGGGTACTAATGACATAGGAAAATGTGGGAGAGAGGTTCTGGAAGCAAAATTTAGGCTCTTAGGTAGAAAGCTGAAATCCAGATCCTCCAGGGTAGCATTTTCTGAAATGCTACCTGTGCCACGCGCAGGGCCCAAGAGACAGGCAGAGCTCCAGAGTCTCAATGCGTGGATGAGACGATGGTGCAGGGAGGAGGGCTTTAGATTTGTTAGGAACTGGGCAACATTCTGGGGTAGGGGGAGCCTATTCCGAAAGGATGGGCTCCATCTTAACCAGAGTGGGACCAGGCTGCTGGCATCGGCGTTTAAGAAGAAGATAGAGCAGCTTTTAAACTAGAAATGGGGGGAAGGCCGACAGTCGCTCAAAAGAGCATGGTTCGGGATAAGGTATCTTTCAAAGATATCACCATAACAGGGAAGATAGAGTATCCTGATAGTGAGGTTGCAAAAGAGATTGTAGTAGATCGGGTATCTTTAAATAACAATAAAAATCAGACAAAAGATTGCCAATTAATACTGTCAAGTACTAAGCATGATGTACTTAGGAACAACAAACATAGTTTGAAATGTCTATATGCGAATGCCAGGAGCCTAAGAAATAAGATGGGGGAGTTGGAATATATTGCACTAAATGAAAAATTAGATATAATAGGCATCTCTGAGACCTGGTGGAAGGAGGATAACCAGTGGGACACTGTCATACCGGGGTACAAATTATATCGTAGTGATAGGGTGAATCGGATTGGTGGAGGGGTAGCATTGTATATTAACGAGAGCCTTGAATCAAATAGATTGAAAATTCTGCAGGAAACAAAACACTCCTTGGAATCACTGTGGATTGAAATTCCATGTGCAAAGGGGAAAAGGATAGTGATAGGAGTGTACTACCGTCCGCCTGGCCAGGACGAACAGACGGATGCGGAAATGTTAAAGGAAATCAGGGATGCAAACAAACTGGGCAACACAATAATAATGGGGGATTTCAATTACCCGCATATAGACTGGGTTAATGTAACATCTGTACACGCAAGGGACATAAGATTTCTTGATGAAATCAAGGACAGCTTCATGGAACAGCTAGTTCAGGAGCCGACAAGAGAAAGAAAAATACTAGACTTAGTCCTTAGTGGTGCTCATGATCTAGTGCAGGGGGTAACGATACGAGGGCCGCTTGATAACAGTGATCATAATATGATCGGTTTTGATATTGGCATTGAAGGAAGTGAAACTAGGAAATCAAGTACGCTAGCGTTTAACTATAGAAAAGGTGATTACGACAAAATGAGAAAAATGGTGAAAAAAAGACTGAAAGGAGCAGCTCGCAGAGTAAAAAACTTGCATCAGGTGTGGATGCTGTTTAAAAACACCATCCTGGAGGTTCAGGACAAATATATTCCACGTATTAGAAAAAAGGGAAAAAAGACTAAACGTCAGCCGGCGTGGCTAAACAGTAAGATAAAGGAAATCATTAGAGCCAAAAAACAATCCTTCAGAAAGTGGAGAAGAGAACCAACTGAAAGTAACAGGATAGATCATAAGGAATGCCAAGCCAAATGCAAAGCGGAGATAAGGAGGGCAAAAAAGGACTTTGAGAAGAAATTAGCGTTGGAAGCAAAAATACATAGTAAAAATTTTTTTAGATACATTAAAAGCAGGAAACCGGCCAAAGAGTCGGTTGGGCCGCTGGACGAAAATGGTGTTAAAGGGGCGATCAAGGAGGACAAAGCCGTAGCGGAGAAATTAAATGAATTCTTTGCTTCGGTCTTCACCGAGGAGGATTTGGGGGGGACACCGGTGCCGGAAAGAATATTTGAAGCGGGGGAGTCGGAGAAACTAAACAAATTCTCTGTAACCTTGGAGGATGTAATGGGTCAGTTCAGCAAGCTGAAGAGTAGTAAATCACCGGGACCTGATGGTATTCATCCCAGAGTATTAATAGAACTAAAAAATGAACTTGCGGAGCTACTGTTAGAAATATGCAATCTGTCCCTAAAATCGAGTGTAGTACCGGAAGACTGGAGGGTAGCCAATGTTACTCCGATTTTTAAGAAGGGTTCCAGAGGAGATCCGGGAAATTATAGACCGGTGAGTCTGACGTCGGTGCCGGGCAAGATGGTGGAGGCTATTATTAAGAATAAAATTGCAGAGCATATACAAAAACATGGACTGATGAGACAAAGTCAGCACGGATTTAGTGAAGGGAAATCTTGCCTCACCAATCTAATGCATTTTTTTGAGGGGGTAAGCAAACATGTGGACAATGGGGAACCGGTTGATATTGTATATCTGGATTTTCAGAAGGCGTTTGACAAAGTGCCGCACGAAAGACTCCTGAAGAAATTGCAGAGTCATGGAATCGGAGGTAGGGTATTATTATGGATTAAGAACTGGTTGAAAGATAGGAAGCAGAGAGTAGGATTGCGTGGCCAGTATTCTCAGTGGAGGAGGGTAGTTAGTGGGGTCCCGCAGGGGTCTGTGCTGGGTCCGTTGCTTTTTAATGTATTTATAAATGACCTAGAGATGGGAATAACTAGTGAGGTAATTAAATTCGCCGATGACACAAAATTATTCAGGGTCGTCAAGTCGCAGGAGGAATGTGAACGATTACAGGAGGACCTTGCGAGACTGGGAGAATGGGCGTGCAAGTGGCAGATGAAGTTCAATGTTGACAAGTGCAAAGTGATGCATGTGGGTAAGAGGAACCCGAATTATAGCTACGTCTTGCAAGGTTCCGCGTTAGGAGTTACGGATCAAGAAAGGGATCTGGGTGTCGTCGTCGATGATACGCTGAAACCTTCTGCTCAGTGTGCTGCTGCGGCTAGGAAAGCGAATAGAATGTTGGGTGTTATTAGGAAGGGTATGGAGTCCAGGTGTGCGGATGTTATAATGCCGTTGTATCGCTCCATGGTGCGACCGCACCTGGAGTATTGTGTTCAGTACTGGTCTCCGTATCTCAAAAAAGATATAGTAGAATTGGAAAAGGTACAGCGAAGGGCGACGAAAATGATAGTGGGGATGGGACGACTTTCCTATGAAGAGAGGCTGAGAAGGCTAGGGCTTTTCAGCTTGGAGAAGAGACGGCTGAGGGGAGATATGATAGAAGTGTATAAAATAATGAGTGGAATGGATCGGGTGGATGTGAAGCGACTGTTCACGCTATCCAAAAATACTAGGACTAGAGGGCATGAGTTGAAGCTACAGTGTGGTAAATTTAAAACGAATCGGAGAAAATTTTTCTTCACCCAACGTGTAATTAGACTCTGGAATTCGTTGCCGGAGAACGTGGTACGGGCGGTTAGCTTGACGGAGTTTAAAAAGGGGTTAGATAGATTCCTAAAGGACAAGTCCATAGACCGCTATTAAATGGACTTGGAAAAATTCCGCATTTTTAGGTATAACTTGTCTGGAATGTTTTTACGTTTGGGGAGCATGCCAGGTGCCCTTGACCTGGATTGGCCACTGTCGGTGACAGGATGCTGGGCTAGATGGACCTTTGGTCTTTCCCAGTATGGCACTACTTATGTACTTATGTACTTAAGTACATAAGTACATAAGTACATAAGTAGTGCCATACTGGGAAAGACCAAGGTCCATCTAGCCCAGCATCCTGTCACCGACAGTGGCCAATCCAGGTCAAGGGCACCTGGCACGCTCCCCAAACGTAAAAACATTCCAGACAAGTTATACCTAAAAATGAGGAATTTTTCCAGTCCATTTAATAGCGGTCTATTTCTTATGTAAGAATAAAGAAATACAATAAGTGAGGTAAACTTGAAAACAGTAAACTGAAACCTAATAATAGAACTACCATGAAACAGTATAAAAAATACACACATTTAACAGCACTGGAATTCTGGTGGACCTATCAACAAAATAGGACAAGAACTGTTCACCCCAGACATTATCTGTTCTTAAGGCAAGGTTTGTTTTTCTCCTGTTTCTGCACTGTTCAGCATTCCACTGATCAATCATGTGCACATTCCTTTGCAAGGTCTCAGCTTTTTACAAGCCTCCTGTAGTTTTCCATTCTTTTTCTATACAGAACGCAGATAAAGAAACACATAAATATTTGGTATTAAAAATAAATATAGGATCAGTTAATGCAGTAGCCTGAGAACCCGGGGAGCTGGGTTTGAATCCCACTGCAGCTTCTTGCGACTCTGGACAAGTCACATAATCCTCCATTGCCCCAGATACAAATAAGTACCTGTGTAAAGCATTTTGATTGGAACCCCAGAAAGGCAGTATATCAAATCCCATCCTGTTTCCCTACGGGCAGACTGGATACACCATACAGGTCTTTGTCTGCCATTGTCTACTAGGTCCTGTCACTTTTCGGTAGAGCAGTACAGACAGGAACAAGCAGGTAGACTCTACAGGTCAATTACTCTGTTAAGGGACAGGTGTAGGTGTGGTTAGGGGCGGGATTTGCAGGATCTCACTTTGGCAAAAGTTTGCAATTGCATTAAACTCATTTGCCTGTACCTTGCAGCTATCACTGACAGTAAGGATGCCGAGATCCAGGTTAGTGAGCTCAGTTTGTTTAAAAAAAAAAAACCCAGATATTCTGTAGCTCTTTTAGCTAGAGGAAAGGGTGACGTGTGAGCTTTTTTTTCTAGATGGTGCTTATTTAATGGCTGGGTGGAAGCACTTGTATTCACTCTCATGGTGAATGCTTCCTTTTGTGTTTCTGCTTTACATAGGCTTAAAAAAAAAAGAGAGAAAGAAGTCAAGAAACTGGCTATGATAAAAAGAAATAAGAGCAGCATGTCCCAGACATAAGAGACTCAAGAGGTCCGGGATCAAAGAAAGAAAACAGGGATCCTGGAGAAGAAGCAAAAGAGTCTAGTATGAGAGACTTGGGTGGGGAGGGAACGAAAGAAAATACAAAACCAAAGGGGGAGAGAAGGATTAAAGATAGTCTGTCCCTTTATCCATTATTTCTTCCTTGCTTTCCTGACCACTACCCGGTGCTAAAGTGCGATGCCTGATTCTACTGACGCTTTCTGACCAGTCTCTGAGGAATGAGACTATATACTCTCTCTCCTACTTTCTCACCTTCCTTTCCCTTTTCACGCCTAGTGTATATTTTTGGTGATTTTGTATTGAACTTGAATGTATCACTGTTGGATGTGCTATTTTTTTTTTTTTGCATAAAGATAATTTCCCTTCTATTAAACATTTTTGTCTCCGTAAACTGATATGCTAGTGGAATATCAAATGAAATGATTATGGGTAGCTGTAAGTGGCAGGAAAGTCAGTCTCATGTGAGAACAATGCCCAAGAAATTCAAGTGGGATAGGGAGAAGATCAAATTTTGACCCTTTTGTAAGGGTTTGTAAATTCCCACCCTGTTCCCACCAGTGGTCCAGTCTACATCTCCCAGCGGCCTGGCCAGTTTTTATATAAGCAGAACAGCTGCAGCAGAGGTTTAAAAACCCAAGTGGAAAAGCTGTTTTTTTTTTTTTTCTGGTGCTGTAATGAGGGAGTGGGAGGAGCCCCTGATGTGTTCAAATTTACCAGAATTGTGTAACAGTGTTCGTTGAGTGAAGAAAAGGTTTCTCCGATTCGTTTTAAATTTACTACATTTTTCTTCAATCAACGTGTAATTAAACTCTGGAATTTGCTGCCAGAGAATGTGGTAAAGGCGGTTAGCTTAGCGGAGTTTTAAAACAGTTTGGACGGCTTCCTAAAGGAAAAGTCCATAGACCGTTATTAAATGGACTTGGGGAAAATCTACTATTTCTGGGATAAGCAGTATAAAATGTTTTGTACATTTTTGGGATCTTGTCGGGTGTCTGTGAGTGTGACCTAGATTGGCCACTGTTGGAAACAGGATGCTGGGCTCGATGGACCTTTGGTCTTTCCCAGTATGGCAATACTTATGTACTTATCGATGCTGTCATCTGTTCTGTTCCAGAGTTTAATTACACTACTACTACTTAACATTTCTAGAGCGCTACTAGGGTTACGCAGCGCTGTACAAATTAATAACTAAGGACGGTCCCTGGTCAGAAGAGCTTACAATCTAAGGGACGAAAGGTCAAGTTGGGGTAGTCTAGATTTCCTGAGTAGAGGTGTTGTGATTAGGTGCCGAAAGCGACATTGAAGAGGTGGGCTTTGAGCAATGATTTGTGTAATCAGTTGGGTTGGTTGTGAGCCCTTGGGCCCTGGCCGAGGCCAGCAGGGTGCCGACCCAGGCCAAGGGGAGACCGACCCACCACCGCACACCCCAGCTACACAATACCCCCTAAGCTACCCCTCCCCACTGTCCCTCAGGAAGAAGGGAAATAGGCATACAGGCGGGCCTCGCGGCCGAACCGGAACCCACGCAGACAGAGCCACTCGTGCGAGCCTCACGGCTGAACTGGAACCCAATCACACACAGGGAGGGGTGAAAGAACCCAGAGGGCCCCAAGAGGCCAGACACACGCTGAACACCAGCAATAGGGCAGCGGGGGAAACAAAGGACCAGAGCGGGCCACGCCCACGCAGGGGACTAGCGCAGGACAGGGGAACTAACACAGCAACCCCCCCCCCACCAGGGTAGGAGCCCCAGGCAGAAGCCAGAGGAACCAAACACAAAAGGAAGGCAGAAAGCCCTTGCCTCAAACCCACTGTAGACAGAGGCACACAGAACACAAAGGGTTAAGCTTGTAGAGCCAGCAGAGAGAGAGTGCCATAAATCAACAAACAATCCGAGAGAAGCTTCCCCTCCCCAGAGGGAGTGCGGACACTGGCAGAGGCAGGAATACAATACACACAGTACACAAAGGGTTAAACTCACTGAGCCAGCAGGCCGGGACACTGGGAAGAGAAATCCTTAAAACAAGCAAACAAAGGAGAAGGCTCTCACTCAGCCCAGAGCCCCGGAGGCTGAGCAATGCCCAGCCCCCACTAAACAACCTAATAAGTAACGCAAAAGCAGAGAAACTCCTCAGCTGCAGGCTAAAGTACTATCCCCTGACGTCAGCACAACCCCTGGCAGCCAATCAGAAGAGACATCCCCCCTCCCCCTCAGCCAAACCAGCAGAATCATAACAATTTGAAGATGGGAAGGGAGGGGGCCTGGCGTATGGGCTCAGGGAGTTTGTTCCAAGCATGGGGTGAGGCGAGGCAGAAAGTTGAATGAAGAAAAATTTTCTTTGATTCGTTTTAAATTTACTACATTATAGCTTCATCGCATGCCTCCTAGTCCTAATATTTTTGGAAAGTGTAAGCAAACGCTTCACATCTACCCGTTCAACTCCACTCATTATTTTATAGACCTCTAACATATCTCCCCTCAGCCACCTTTTCTCCTAGCTGAAGAGCCTTAGTCGCTTTAGCCTTTCCTCATAGGGAAGTCGTCCCATCCCCTTTATCATTTTCGTTGCCCTTCTCTGCACCTTTTCTAATTCCACTATATCTTTTTTTTGAGATGCGGCGACCAGAATTGAACACAATATTCAAGGTGCGGTCGCACCATGGAGCGATACAAAGGCATTATAACATCCTCATTTTTGTTTTCCATTCCTTTCCTAATAATACCTAACATTCTATTTACTTTCTTAGCCGCAGCAACACACTGAGCAGAAGGTTTCAATGTATCATCAACGACGACACCTAGATTCCTTTCTTGGTCCGTGACTCCTAACGTGGAACCTTGCATGATGTAGCTATAATTCGGGTTCCTCTTTCCCGCATGCATCACTTTGCACTTGCTCACATTAAACGTCATCTGCCATTTAGCCGCCCTCCCAGTCTCGTAAGGTCCTCTTGTAATTTTTCACAATCATCCCGCGATTTAACGACTTTTATTTTACAACATTTTTATTAGTGACACTTCAATAAAATACATGCTTGACCATATATATACAGCCTCACAGGTACAAATGTTCATAAAGAAACTTTTTTTTTTGTTAAGCTAATACAGAGTGCCAACCAATTATCACATTTTATCCCCTTCCCCCTCTTTGATAGGAGGGATGTCCCCATGTCATTTACGCATTGCTTTAGTAGTGACTGTACATGGAATTCTCAAACAGATTATGGATCTGAACCTCAGGTAAATATTTGAAATTTTCTTGCAGTCAATACCAGAGGCTCCATACAATCAGCAATTGTGTGGCTATTATCTTCATCTGCTCGCTGTTGGATGGACAGTATGTAAACCATATACCCTGATAACTATGAAACTGTGTCCTATATAGTCTTTAAACCTTTATTTAGTAAATCTATTGCGAATCTATAATTAAACAAACAGGTTTTCTAATAGCCAGTTGTTTAGCAGTCTGTGCATTGTGTTGTTTCTACCTGTATGCCATCAGATTACATGCAGTTTGAGTACACACTAACCTTTGGCCTTATTGATTGTGGCAACAAAGATTGTCAGCCATAATGAACATGGTATACAACCAGCATCTTAGTGTTTTCCTCTTCCAATTAAACCAACACTCAAAGGAACTTTTATAACAAATTAGCAAATGAACACTCCTTATAATGCTCCTACCCCCCCATCCCTTTACCCCCCCCCCCCCCCATTATCCCCTCCCTCCTTGAATCTCATCAAATGTGTGTTTCTAAAAATAAGGTCATAAATATGTATCTTTGACTGCTTCTCGGTTATAACGTGTTAAGTACAAGACTCCGTCCTCTTTGGGTTAGTATGTCTAACAATGGCCCCCAAAGCTTTAGAAAACGCGCCTTACGGCGGCATGAACCTTTAGCCTCCCTTGCTTCCCATGTCATCAGTTGATGTGTCTGGTTTCGCCAATGCCAATAGTCAGGAGGTTTATCTGAAGTCCAAGATTGTAATATGCATTTTTTTGCCACCAGACATAACTTTCGACATAGAAGTGTCTCATCTGCTGTTAAACCCCGGAATGCACCTGGGCAGTCCAATATCAATTGCAGAGGAGTACCCACTATTCTACGTGATATCAGTGAAGTCATAAAGTTTACTATCTTCCGCCAATAGCTCTGAATCATTAAACATTCCCAAAATGCGTGGTAAAAAGTGTTCTCCACAAGATTACATTTCAAGCATTTTGGTGTAAGGATTCCTCCCATTCGGGACAATTGAGCTTGTGTGATATAGGCTCTGTGTAACACCCTGAATGCACATTCCCTATAATTAGCTCCACTGATTAGCCGGGGAATACTTTTTATGTAGGCTTCAACATCCCAGTTAGATAAATCCGCTCCTGTATCTGCCTCCCACCGCCGACGGAGCTGAGTCAACCCCACTCGCGGTGTCAGGGTCCACAATGTCTTCTGGAGCTGCGAGATTGATGGGGCTTCATCAGAGATATCATCAAAAAATTTTCGGATTTTCTCCCCTAAATGAAGTTTTAATGCCTCCCCATCCAAGGATTGAATATAATGCTTCATCTGACCATAGCTAAAAATGTACCTCCAATTTCCCTCTAGTGTGAGTTGTCCTAGGGATTTCAAACTTCTTTCTGCATCTAATATTGTTTCCAAACGTATAAGGCCTTTTTCCTCCCATTGTATAAAGACTGGATTTTCCAACCCTGGTGGGAACATCGGATTTCCCCTTATAGACAAGTAGAGGAGTGTGGTAGCCGTGTTAGTCCACTCTTAAGGTTATCAATAGAAATCAAACAAAATAAAACATGGAAAAGAAAATAAGATGATACCTTTTTTATTGGACATAACTTAATACATTTCTTGATTAGCTTTCGAAGGTTGCCCTTCTTCCTCAGATCGGAAATAAGCAAATGTGCTAGCTGACAGTGTATATAAGTGTATATAAGTGCTTGAATGTTCTCACTTATATACACTGTCAGCTAGCACATTTGCTTATTTCCGATCTGAGGAAGAAGGGCAACCTTCGAAAGCTAATCAAGAAATGTATTAAGTTATGTCCAATAAAAAAGGTATCATCTTATTTTCTTTTCCATGTTTTATTTTGTTTGATTTCTATAGATTCTACATGGAATGTTGCTATTCCACTAGCAACATTCCATGTAGAAGTCGGCCCTTGTAGATCACCAATGTGGCCGCGCAGGCTTCTGCTTCTGTGAGTCTGACGTCCTGCACGTACGTGCAGGACGTCAGACTCACAGAAACAGAAGCCTGCGCAGCCTTCTACATGGAATGTTGCTAGTGGAATAGCAACATTCCATGTAGAATCTCCAATAGTAGCAACATTCCATGTAGAATCTCCAATAGTAGCAACATTCCATGTAGAATCTCCAATAGTATCTATTTTACTGTCATAGTAATGCTTGAATGTTTTCACTTATATACACTGTCAGCTAGCACATTTGCTTATTTCCGATCTGAGGAAGAGGGGCAACCTTCGAAAGCTAATCAAGAAATGTATTAAGTTATGTCCAATAAAAAAGGTATCATCTTATTTTCTTTTCCATGTTTTATTTTGTTTGATTTCTATTGATACCCTTATAGACAACAATTCTGATATACTCGGGTTACCCCCCAGTTTCTTTGCCAAGCCTCTCCACGCTGCTTGTAGAGGCAATAAAAGTATACAATGTTTCAACCTCTGTGGCAATGAAATGTTTTCTATATGTAGTAGGGTGATCAAGTCGTAGGGGCTAAAATAAGCTTTCTCCAACTCCAGAGGTGTATGTGTGTGTGAAGAGAAAACCCAATCTCTCACCACCCGCATCAAACTAGCAAGGTTGTAATATTGCAAATTAGGGAGACCCAATCCTCCGTGTTGCCAGGCTCCCAGCAAAAAGTGCATCTTGAGCTTAGCTTTCTTTCTTGCCCAACAGAACCGCCCCACTAATTGATAGAATTGTTTAATGTCTTTTTGAAGTAATTTCAGCGGCAAAACCTGCAGGACATATAACCACCTAGGTAGAATTACCATTCGAATAAGGCTAACCCGACCTATCAATGGCAAAGGTAAGGCCCTCCAGGTGTCCAGCTGTTGCGCAGTATGATTAAGCAACCGAGTGACATTCAGCTTGTATATATCCTCCATCTGAGCTGTCAGAAGAACTCCCAAGTACCGAAATGAGCCTTCTGCCCATCTCAAAGGAAAATCTTCTTTCCAAAAAAATCGGGTAGTCATAGGGATAGCCAGAGCTTCCGATTTCTCTAGATTAAGTGTAAAACTGGAGTAATCTCCAAATTCTGCAAAAACTTCTAAAAGATCCGCAAGAGACTTACGGGGACTAGTAAGAGTCATTAATAAATCATCGGCGAATGCCGCGATTTTAAATTCCGCCTGTCCAATCGTTACTCCTCTAATAGTCCTATTTGAAATTACATCCCGGATTAGAGGATCTAGATAAAGAGCGAAGAGCAACGGTGACAGTGGGCACCCTTGTCTAGTTCCTCGACTAATCTTAAAATTCTCTGACCATGTTCCATTTACCAGGACCCGTGCTCGAGGAGAGGTATACAAGGCTTGAATTGCTTGCACAAACCAGCCAGTAAATCCGTATTTAGTGAGGACAGAAAACAAAAAGGGCCATTCTACACGATCAAACGCCTTTTCAGCGTTGAAACTGATCAATAATGCATGCGATTTAACAACTTTTAATAACTTTGTGTCATCAGTAAATTTCATTACCTCACTAGTTACTCCCATCTCTAGATCATTTATAAATATGTTAAAAAGCAGCGGTCCAAGCATAGACCCCTGGGGAACCCCACTATGTACCCTTCTCCATTGAGAAAACTGACCATTTAACCCTACTCTCTGTTTTCTATCTTTTAACCAGTTTTTAATCCACAATAGAACACTACCTCCTATCCCATGACTCTCCAATTTACTCTGGAGTCTTTCATTTAGATATACAGCAGGTCAGTGCCCATAGTGGGAATGAGGTGCTGCCGAACCATATGAACCGTTGCCTTTCTGTTAGGATCTGAACCAAGCAAGTCCTGTAACATTAATATCTGTTTCTGCTAGTCATACTAGCATGATATCATGATTGATCTATTTATTTATTTATTTATTTATAGCATTTATACCCCGCTCTTCCTGCTCAATAGCAGGTTCAGTGCGGCTTACAATGTATGGGTACAAGGTGTCACAGAGATAACAATGTATGGGTACAAAGTATCATAGGGTAATACAATGTATGGGTAAAAGGTATCACAAAGATAAAACAATTGTATAGAGAAGGACAGGAGGAGATGTGGGGGGAAGGATTGAGACATGTTTAATGTTAGTGGTGTGGATTGGGGTTGTATATTAAGTTGGGTCGTGTGGATAGGCTTGTTTGAAGAGGTATGTTTTCAGCAGCTTACGGAAGCGTAGATTTTCATTTGTTGTTCGGATGAATCTTGGTATGGCGTTCCAAAGTTGGCTGCCTATGACGGAGAAGTTGGATGCATAGTAGGTTTTGTATTTGAGACCTTTGCAATTAGGCAGGTGAAAGTTGAGATATGTTCGAGAAGATTTGGACCTGTTCCTGGCTGGAAGGTCGATTAGATTGGTCATGTAACTTGGAGATTCTCCGTGGAGGATCTTGTGGATCAGTGTGTGGACTTTGAAGTTTATTCGTTCTTTGATGGGGAGCCAATGGAGTTTTTCCCGGAGAGGTGTGGCACTTTCAAACCGTGATTTACCAAAATTTAGTCTGGCTGCCGTGTTTTGGGCAGTCTGGAGTTTTTTTTTTAGGATTTGGGCTTTGCAACCAATGAAGATACTGTTGCAGTAGTCGGCTTGGGTGAGTACTGTGGATTGTACCAGATTGCGGAAAGTTTTTTGGGGGAGGAATGGTTTTACTCTTTTCAATACCCACATCATGTTGAACATCTTCTTCGTCATGGCCTTTGCGTGAGGTTCTAGAGTTAGGTGGTTGTCTAACGTTACTCCTAGGATTTTCAAGTTGTCGGATATTGGACAGTGTGAAAAGCCGCTGAGAAGTCTAACAGTGCTAACACCGCGGCAAATCCCCTGTCTTGGTTTCTGTGAAGATCATCTAATAGGGATCCAAGGACCATTTCTGTTCCATAACTGGGTCTGAATCCAGTTTCCCTCTTCTAGCCAATCGCTGAGTTGAACACAGACTGTTCAATAAGTTTTCCTAGTAATGGGATGTTAGATCTGGCTGGTAACTATCAAGCTTGTCCTGGTCAAGGTTGTTTTTCTTGAGCAAAGGACATACCACTGCCCTTTTTAATGCTGTTGGTAGTTGCCCATTACATAAGTACATAAGTACGTAAGCATAAGTACATAAGCACTGCCAGGCTGGGAAAAAACCAAAGGTCCATCAAGCCTAGCACTCCGTCTCCGACAGCGGCCAATTCAGGCTTCAAGAACCTGGCAAAATCCCAAAATTTAATAACGATCAATGGATTTTTCCTTCAGGAATCTGTCCAGACCCCCTTTAAACTCAGCAAGGCCAGCTGCTGTCACTACCTTCTCCGGCAATGAGTTCCAGAGTCTAACCACGCGCTGAGTAAAGAAAATCTTTCTCCAATTTGTTTTAAACCTACCACATTCTAATTTCATCTTGTGTCCCCTAGTTCTATTATTGTTAGAAAGCGTAAACAAACGCTTCACATCTGTCCGCTCTACCCCACTCAAACTTTTGTAGACCTCTAGCATATCACCCCTCAGCCGCCTTTTCTCCAGGCTAAAGAGTCCTAGCCTTCTTAACCTCTCCTCATAAGGTAGTCGTCCCATCCCTTTTATCATTTTCGTCGCCCTTCTCTGCACCTTCTCCAATTCCTTTATATCTTTTATGAGATGAGGCGACCAGAACTGAACACAATACTCCAGGTGCGGTCGCACCATGGAGCGATATAACGGCATTATAACATCCTCATGCTTGTTTTCCATCCCTTTTCTAATAATACTCAACATTTTGTTTGCCTTCTTGGCCGCCGCAGCACATTGAACGGAAGATTTCAACGTCCTATCCACGATGACTCCCAGATCCCTTTCTTGATCTGTAACTCCTAAAGCGGAATCTTGCATGACATAGCCGTAATTCGGGTTCCTCCTTCCCACGTGCATCACTTTGCACTTGTCAACGTTGAACTTCATCTGCCATTTGGACGCCCAATCCCCAGTCTCACAAGGTCCTCTTGTAATCTTTCACACTCCTCCCGCGACGAGACGACCCTGGATAACTTTGTGTCATCTGCGAATTTAATTACCTCACTAGTTACTCCCATCTCAAGGTCATTTATAAATATGTTAAAAAGCAGCAGTCCCAGCACAGACCCCTGAGGTACCCCACTAACTACCCTTCTCCATCGAGAATACTGACCATTCAACCCTACTCTCTGCTTCCTATCTTTTAACCAGCTCTTAATCCATAATAATACACTGCCTCCGATCCCATGACTCTCCAGTTTCCTTTGGAATCTTCCATGAGGCACTTTGTCAAACGCCTTCTGAAAATCTAAATATACAATATCCACCGGCTCCCCTTTGTCCACATGTTTGTTCACCCCCTTGAAAAAATGCAGTAGATTTGTGAGGCAAGACTTCCCTTCACTAAATCCATGCTGACTTTGTCTCAGACTCTCAGTAGCCCATGCTTTTGTATGTGCTCCATAATTTTATTCTTAATAATAGCCTCCACCATTTTTCCCGGCACCGACGTCAGACTCACCGGTCTATAATTTCCTGGATCTCCTCTGGAACCCTTTTTAAAAAGCGGCGTTACATTGGCCACCCTCCAATCTTCCGGTACCACATCTGATTTTAGGGATAAATTGCATATTACTAACAGTAGCTCCACAAGTTCATTTTTCAGCTCTATTTGTAATCTCTCTTGAGCAGGGACTGTCCTTCCCCATGTTTAAACTTGTACAGCGCTGCGTAACCCTGGCAGCGCTATAGAAATGCTAAGTAGTAGTAGTAGTAGTAGTAGTAGTAGAAATAAGAATAATAAACCTTATAAAAACAGCAAGGCTATATTTTCTCATGTTGATCCTGTAGAACTAGTCAGTTTACAAACGAAACAGAAATACAAAGGTGCAGACAACAATAAAACTGGAGAAAATATTTATTCACTCAACATGTATTTGTTGCCAGAGAATGTGATAAAAGCAGTAACATAGGCAGGCTGCATACCCTCTCGCCCCCTTCCCCTCGCTCTTCCCCTTAATGCACTCACAGATCAAGCATGAGACAGATTTTCTTTCTGGGAATAAATGGCCACAGCTTTATTGAAAACACATGAAACAATCCCTAGGAAGCACCCGAGCCTTGGGTGGGACGTTGCGGATGCTTCTGCCCTCCGCCATACCATTCCAGCTAGAGAGCCTGCATCACCGCCCCACGCGTCGGCCAGCCATGACTCCGCCCCCAGCGTGGCCGAGCATCTGTCTGCTTGGGACTGCACTCCTTGACCAGTGTTCCACCTGTCATGAATAGCCAGCAAGGTGATTGGTCTGCCATCAGTGAGTGCTCTTGTCCCTTGTCTGGAACGGCCGATCTTCCTTTCACCTGTTGTTCCAGCACATCCCAGAATTCCCAGGCTCGGGTGCCTCCGCTGCTGTGACAGTATACAATGGCTGTTAATAACACGCCTAGAGGGAGACAAAGAATAACAATTCCCTTTGGCCTCCCCAAGACCCCCTCCTTCTCTGCAGTCCTAACAGTACAACAATTTCTATCAAACATGGTAACGCAAAGAAATGACAATGGCATGTTAACATTACTGGGCAATCTTCATCATTCTTTATAGTAGCTTAGTATATCAAAGAATTAACATTCCACAACAGTGAGCATTATAAGTTAACAATAACAGTGCATGCAGGTGCTCCCCCAAGAGTCTGTAGCCATATGGGCATCACACGAATTTACAGTCAATCCCCAGTGGGTATGTCAAGTTAACTGGAAGTCTCGGAGCTGTTGGAATCCCGAGCCCTTATAATCATGGCCTTGTGTGCACCATGTGCCTCCTGGGCGGTGTGAAAAAGAGGGGGGGGGGGAGGGCTAGGAAACTCGCGCACCGCTCGCTGCCGAAGGAGAGACCCCTCTCGTCTCGTCGTCAGCTTTTATGCGGTGCAGAGGGGTTCCTCCCTCCTCCGGCCTCCCCACCAATGAGGGGGGCTGGGCCCCCGCGACGTCACCCAGGCAATGGGAAAGCCAGAAGAGAAGGGAAGCTCGGCCAGGGTGCTGCCGTGTGGCAGCCGCCATGTTACGTGCGGCTGCTCGGCAGGCACCTCGCTGGCCTTCTCTAACATAGGCAGGCTGCAAACCCTCTCGCCCCCTTCCCCTTGCTCTTCCCCTTAATGCACTCACAGATCAAGCATGAGACAGATTTTATTTCTGGGAATAAATGGCCACAGCTTTATTGAAAACACATTAAACAATCCCTAGGAAGCACCCGAGCCTTGGGCGGGACGTTGCGGATGCTTCTGCCCTCCGCCATGCCATTCCAGCTAGAGAGCCTGCATCACTGCCCCACACGTCAGCCAGCCATGACTCCGCCCCCAGCGTGGCCAAGCATCCGTCTGCTTGGGACTGCACTCCTCGACCAGTGTTCTACCTGCCATGAATAGCCAGCGAGGTGATTGGTCTGCATCAGTGAGTGCTCCTGTCCCTTGTCTGGAACGGCCGATCTTCCTGTCACCTGTTGTTCCAGCACATCCCAGAATTCCCAGGTTTGGGTGCCTCTGCCACAACCCGGGGGGCCTGACTTGAAGGTCCTCCGGGTCCCCCCCTTTCCCCAGTCATTTTCAGTACAGTCTCTCAAGCGCCTCCTGAAAGTCATTAAGAAGGAGGTAGTCCGCTACTTCCGAGAGATGGGTAGAATCTGGGAGAAAGTACCCCTGAATGAGAGGGGAAGCTCAATGGTGCCAGATCTTTGCTCTGCCGAGTTGCTCCACCCATTTGCCAATCTGGCGATTGACCTTGGTTACACCTCTGGAAGAGGATCCATGCCATCGCGGGATGATGACCGACCAGAGGATAGTGGTGGTAGTCATAAGCGCATCAAGTTCCAGGAGGTCCTGCTTTTCCATGGCGATCAGGCGGTGGCATGAAGTGTGGCCAATGTCGTTGCCCCCCAAGTGAACGAGTAGGACATCTGGATGGGGTGCGGCGTCCAGTAGCCAAAGGACAGATGACATAAGCTGGTGCCATCTCATGCCAGGAATCCCGATACATGTAAGTGTTGCCCCCTTTCTGTCCGACCTTAGGTACAGGCCCATTCCCCGAGCTGTCAAGCGCTTGCCAGCATTGGCAATGTAAGAGTGTTCGATGATCCATACAGCCCCTGGGCAAGGCTGGAGACCTGCAAAAGGAAGGAAGAGGTTAGCTGTATTGCTCCGCAGTCAGGGGTGGTCTGATGTAGGTTTGGTAGGCTGTGGATTTCCAGCGGCCCAGCTGTTTGATGGCATGGGCGGAGAGGCCATGCCGGAATGCAGTAGTCGCAGTGAGGCAGCCATGGGCAAAGAATAATTCTAAGAAATCATATTAAGGGTTAATTCTGTTAAAATCTGGGGTTTAAAAGTGGTGTTTGAATTCTAGCTTTTTACCTTGCAAGCAAGATAAAGGAATGCAGGCTGGAATTAATTACTAGAAGTCTAGCGTTTGCCGGGCTAGGTTAGAAAGGTCAGAGACAGGAATTTCTTTCACCCTTGTGAATAATGAATGCTAGCTCAACATTTGTATACTGTTAGGCATACTGTAGTTTAAAGCTGAAATACTATTTCAGAAGTTCTTGATATGTAGATTTTGTTATAAGAAGATAGCTTAGATATATAGACCATTATAAGTATGTAGAATATGTCTTATAAGGATGCTTACTTTAGAATATGCTGTATTCTGTGTAAATTAATAATTCTGTGTGGAATGTTTGTTCAACTCTCTGTCTGACGTTCTGAGTAGGGCTGCAGTGAAGAGGCCAACATGTGGTTTGACTTAGCCATAGTTCTGGCTGGTTCAATGTATAAGCTGATAGGTGAACGAGGTCAGAACTAGTCAGCTCTCTTCTCCTTGATTAATTATAGCTAAGTGTAGGACTGGCCTCCTGAAAGTAATAACAGACCATAGCCGTATGCCATTAAGTAAGATTGGCCCTTGACCCCTTTAATGAATGCCAGAGTTCAGCTAGCAGGTAGTATGAAGCTGATTAGGAATATGAGAAATCAATCATAATAACATGTAAGAGACTGGAGCCCAAATGTCTGGTGTAAGGGGCCCCAGGTCGCAGGTCAGTTTAGGATGTCTGGAACCTATGTAACTGATATTTTTAAAGTAATGATTGGTTGAGGCCAGGTAACCAATCTATTCCTTAACCAATTGGAGAGTAAGGGGGGGCAAGGCTAGGAGGGGGATAGAACAGTATTTAAGTAGGAGCAGAAGCAGTTTACGTCAGAAGAAAGGAAGGAGAGCTGAAAGAAAGCTGGAAGACAACAGAAGAGAAGAGAGCTGAAGAGGACAGACAAAAGCCATAACATCCAGAGAGCTGAGAGAGAGAGAAGAGAGCTAGAACTGATGTCCTGCTTTGTTTGCTGGCAAATAAAGAAGATTTCTCTCTCATACTGGTGTGTGCTGTCTGACTCCTGAAGCATCACAAATTCATGTATCAATTCCTGCAACAATTCTTGGTGGCAGCAGTGGGATCAATCCTGCATTAATCCCAGCACCCAACTGACTGGAGAACATTCGCCGGGTATGTATTCTGTATTTTGTATTGTAATTCTAGCTAGAAAATTGTAAATCAGCCCCTCAAAAATTGAGGAAGGAGAGCCTGATCAACTCTCAGCGAAGGCCCTAGTACCTTCTAGTCGCGGGGACTAGAAGCGAAAACGCTTGAGCTTATCTGTATCTGAGAAATCTGAAATTGTTGGGTGGGATTTTCTGTATGGAATGTGTGATGCGTGAATGATTAACTGAGTGCGGACTTCTTATAGCTGCGTTTTCAATTAACGCGAGTTCAATTGACCAGCAACGGAAGGAAGCGATTGTTGTTTGTTCTACCCTTTTGTTTCCGGATCTGCGGACCCCTTACCGCAAATCCAAAAACTCCCTCCCTTTTGTGTGTTGTAACTGTAAGCATTATGGGTGGGACATCATCTAGACAAATTGCTACCCCCCTAGATTGTATGCTTAAGAACTTTAAAAAAGGATTTTTAATTAATGACTATGGACAGACTTTAAGCTTAAGTACTTTAAGAACCTTGTGTGAAGTTGAGTGGCCATCTATGGGAGTGGGGTGGCCCCCTAGTGGCAGCTTAGATATTGAAGTAATCCGGAAGGTCTACAGCATAGTTGTAGGAGAACCAGAATATTCTGAACAACTCCCTTATATAGATTCCTGGGACAGCCTTGTGACTGACCCTCCTTCCTGGTTAAAAACTTATATGGGATCCCCAGTAAAATTCATGTTAGGCCGAGTTCAAAGAAAGATTAGAAAATCTAAACTAGAAGAGGGAAAGAGCCCCAGGAAGCCTACCACCCAATCGGTGGCTTCCGCCCCTACCCTGTCCGAGAAACCCATACTCTCTGATGACCCCTCAGACCTTGAGCCACCACCTTATGGCCCATTGTTGGGGTTCCGTGCCACCCCCAGAGATCCACGCCGCCCAGCCCAAGCCTCTCCAGCACAGGCTTCTCCGGATAGTTCTTCCCCTCCTGTGCAAAACCTGCCACACCCTAGGTTGGACTTTTCACCCAGTCTCTACCCTTCTGTGCCACATCCTCTCCTGTTAACCTCTGAAGACCCGCTTTGGGTTCCACTCCCTGACTCCTCAACTCCTGACAGCCCAGCCTCTCCCTCTAATACCCCTACCCATTCATTAGGGGCCCGGCATCCCTTTCAATGGACTGAATCACCTGTGACCACCTCTCAGTCTATGAGTACCCCTCCCCATCCCTCAGGATTTCAACCTACCTCCACTGAATGGGTTAGACCTGCTGCAATTACTTTTGAGCATGATAGGAGGGTAGCTCCTAGCTCTACCTCAGGTTCCATTCCCACCTCCTCGAGAGTTCTGCCACTCCGACAGGTAACCATCACTCGACCGGATCCTAATAATGAGGGTCAGGTTATACAGGCACAGGCCTATCAGTATGTACCCTTCACAACCACTGATCTCCTGAATTGGAAGACGCATTACCCCTCTTATACTGAAAAGCCTCAGGCAGTGGTGGACCTAGTGACTAGCATTATGGCCACCCATAACCCAACCTGGACTGATTGTCAACAACTTCTCCTGACCCTCTTCACAACTGAGGAGAGGCGGAAGATTTTGCAAAATGCTGAGGCCATCACGCGAGAGCGTGTCCCCGGGGGGACACAGGACCCAGAGGGATGGGTTAGAGCTCGGTTTCCTCGCGCAGCTCCAGATTGGGATCCAAATGATGGGCAGCACTATGAACTGTTGTCTGGCTATTGCCGGGACTTGCTGGAAGGTATGAGGAAAGGCATAAAGAGGCCCATTAATCTAGCAAAGGTCTCTGAAATTCTCCAAGGGGCAACTGAATCCCCTGGGGCCTTTCTAGAGCGACTAATTGAAGCCTACAGAACATACACCCCATTTGACCCTGAAGCCCTAGAAAACCAGAGAATGGTGAATAGCGCATTGGTGGCCCAGAGTATGCCAGATATCCGGAAGAAGTTGCAGCGTCAAGAGGGATTCGCAGGGATGAATACCACCCAGCTAATTGAGATCGCAACCAAGGTTTTCATTAATAGAGATCAGGAGGTGCGCCGAGAGGCTGACCGGAAGATGCAGAAGAAGGCCGACCTTTTAGCGGCAGCCATTACTAATTCCACCCTTAATCGAGGTCGACCTCTAGCTAATGGGAAGCCAAAGTGGGACCCCGGACCACCAGCCAGGCCCCGAGATTCCTTCAATCAATCCCGGCCAAGGGGGGAGAATCCCAGACCAAGATTGGAGAGGGATCAGTGTGCCTATTGTAAGGAAAGAGGGCACTGGAAAGATGAATGCCCCCAGAGGCGCCAGGGACTGAGAAGGGGACCAGGAGATCGAGGAAGCCGAGGCCGAGTTCGAGAGGGAAGATATGAGCCTCCTGAATCTGACATCATCGGGATAGCTGAGATGGCAGAATGGGACGAATAGGACAGACCGGGTTCCTACAAACTGGGCTCCCAGGAACCTATGGTCAAGTTAACTATAGGGAGCCGCTCAATTCCATTCATGATTGATACAGGAGCTGAACATTCTGTTGTAACGGAGCGATTAGCGCCTGTGTCTGGAAAAACTGTCCGAGTGGTGGGAGCCACGGGGGTGCAGAACCGGAGGCCTTTCCTGACAACCCGTAGATGCCAATTAGGCTCACACACAGTCACTCATGAATTCCTGTATATGCCAGACTGTCCAATCCCTTTGTTAGGTCGAGACCTGCTGTCCAAGCTTAGGGCCCAAATTTCTTTTGACTCTGATGGCCAGACTTCAGTCTCCTTTCGGCCCCTGACATCCAGCCCTAAGGGTATATTGAGTTTCTGTTGCCCTCTTGAAGAAGAATGGCGGCTGCATCAGTCACAGGGCCAAGTTGACCTACCCCTGGCAGACAGCTTTCAGGTCAGTGGGGTATGGGCAGAAGATAATCCCCCAGGGTTGGCCCGAAATATTCCTCCTGTCCATGTAGATTTACTTCCAAGTGCCCGGCCAATCCATCTTCGCCAATACCCAATTCCCCGAAAGGCTCTGGAAGGGATCCAGGCACACCTGAATCGTCTGTTATCCCATGGAATTATTCGTCCTTGCCAGTCTCCATGGAATACGCCACTATTGCCAGTTCAGAAGCCAGGGACTGAGGACTACCGGCCAGTCCAAGACTTACGAGTGGTCAACAAATCCACTATTTCATTACACCCTGTAGTGCCTAATCCATATGTCCTGTTAGGATTGATACCTTCTGGAGCTACCCATTTCACGACACTAGACCTAAAAGATGCCTTCTTTTGTATTCGGGTGGCCCCCGCCAGTCAATTGCTTTTTGCCTTTCAATGGGAAAACCCAGTAACAGGAAGGAAGCTTCAGTATACATGGACCCGCCTGCCACAGGGGTTCAAGAACTCCCCCACCATTTTTGGGACTGCCCTAGGACAAGACCTTAAGACTTTTAAATCTGAGCCTTCCAGGCGAGTTTTACTCCAGTATGTAGATGACCTCCTGATTGCAGCAGTGACCCAGGAAGAGTGTTTTGAGGCTACTAGAGAATTGCTGGAGCTACTCTTGGATGCAGGCTATAAGGTCTCACGCTCAAAGGCCCAACTCTGTCAGTCAGAAGTGAAGTATCTGGGCTTTTGCATTTCCCAGGGAAGTCGGAGACTGGATGCTAGTAGGAAGCAAGCAGTTGCTGCAATTCCCCAACCCAAGTCCAGAAGAGAAGTTAGGGAATTTCTGGGAGCAGCCGGATTTTGCAGAATTTGGATTCCAAATTTTGCATTGATGGCGAAACCCCTTTACCAAGCCACAAAGGGGGGTGAAAAGGAACCATTTGAATGGGGACCTACAGCTCAACAATCCTTCATTGCTATAAAGAAAGCCCTACTCCAAGCCCCTGCGTTAGGCCTTCCTGATGTGGAGAAACCTTTCTCATTGTATGTCCATGAGCGACAGGGGGTTGCTCTGGGTGTGCTGACCCAGATGATGGGATCCTGGCAGAGGCCTGTTGCATACCTGTCTAAACAGCTGGATGGAGTGGCTAAAGGATGGCCAGCCTGCATGAGGGCCATTGCAGCAACAGCCTTACTGGTCCAGGAAGCTGATAAGTTGACCTTGGGGCAAGAACTGGTTGTTAAAGTCCCCCATGCAGTTCTCACCCTCATGGAGTATAAGGGCAACCACTGGTTTACAAATAACCGCATGGTTAAGTACCAAGCCAGTTTGTGTGAGAATCCACGGATACACCTGGAAACAGTGGCTACATTCAATCCTGCTACTCTTTTGCCAGCATCTGAGGGACCACCGGATCATGATTGTATCCAAACTATGGATGAAGTGTACTCCAGTCGACCAGATCTTAAAGATGTGCCGTGGAGGGACCCAGATGTAATTTATTTCACAGATGGAAGCAGTTATGTGGAGAACTCTAAGCGATTGGCAGGCTATGCTGTGGTGACAGAAGACAAGGTGATAGAAGCAAGAGCCCTGCCCCAAGGAACTTCAGCCCAGAAAGCAGAACTTGTGGCCCTCATACGAGCCCTGGAGCTAGCAGCAGGACTGGTAACCAACATTTATACTGATTCCAAGTATGCCTTCACAACTCTACATGCTCATGGAGCTTTGTATAAGGAAAAGGGACTCATAAATGCTGCAGGCCAACCTGTTAAGTATGGACCTGAAATACTTCAGCTGCTAGAGGCTGTTTGGGCCCCTAAGAAGGTAGCTGTTATTCACTGTAGGGGACACCAAAGAATAGATACTCCAGTGGCCCGAGGGAATCGCCATGCTGATCGGGTGGCCAAGGAAGCTGCTCGAGGACCTCCAGCAAGTACTGTGACTCCCCTGTTCCAAATTCGATTGCAAGAATGGACACCTATGTATACCCAAATGGAAGAGAAATGGGCTCAAGAAGAAGGTGCAGTAAGGAGACCTGATGGCTGGTTACATCTCCCTGATACCAGAGTTCTGGTGCCACGCCACCTAGCTTGGCCTGTAGTGTCTCAAGCTCATGACCTATCACACTTAGGGAAAACAGCACTAGCCCGTCTACTCAATCGAGTAGTGGTGCTGGAAGGATTGGATAGTCTGGTTGCCACTGCCTCTGCCCGATGTACTCTCTGTGCCCAGAATAATGCTCGTCAGGGACCCCGTATTCCACCAGGAGTTCAGTCTAGAGGACTAACACCCTTTGAGTCCCTAGTTATAGACTTCACAGAAATGCCCAGGAGCGGTAGGCTCCGATATCTCTTAGTTATGGTTTGTACCTTTTCTGGGTGGGTGGAAGCATATCCTACAGTTACTGAGAAAGCCACAGAAGTAGCTCGAGCTCTCCTTAGGGATGTCATCCCCAGGTATGGATTGCCCCTTGCCATAGGTTCAGATAATGGTCCCGCCTTTGTTGAAGCTACACTTCAGGCCCTGTCCCGCGCATTGCGCATTACCTGGAAATTGCATTGTGCCTATCTTCCCCAGAGTTCAGGGCAGGTTGAGCGAGCAAACAGAACCTTGAAAAATAGCCTAGCAAAGATTTGTCAGGAAACCCAATTGAAATGGCCACAGGCATTGCCACTAGCCCTCTTCCGCCTCCGATGCACCCCAACTAAAGGAACAGCCCTCTCTCCCTTTGAAATTGTGTATGGGAAGCCCCCAGCCATTTTACAGGGAATTAAGGGAGACATAGGGATTTTAGGGTCTGCCCAGGTGCAGGAGCAGGTAGCCCTCTTGGGAAAGATAATTTCTGAGCTTCAGTCTTATGTGAGAGAAATAAACCCTGTCCCCTTCCAGGCTCAGGTACATTCCTTCCTGCCAGGGGATAGAGTTTGGGTGAAAGATTGGAGGCTTCAGCCTCTGGGGCCCCGATGGAAAGGACCTTTTACTGTTTTGCTTTCTACCCCTGCAGCTGTGAAGGTCGCAGGGATTACTCCATGGGTCCATTGGTCTCGAATTAAGTCTGCTGACCAGACTGAGCCCAGCACGGATCAGACGGAGCCTAGACAGTGGAGAGCAGAAAGTGATCCAGCGGAGCCATTGAAGTTGCGCTTGACCCGAACCAAAGAATCTACTAGCTGAAAAGAAGGGTCAACTGCATACTGCAGGAGCGGCTGAACTTCGGCTTCACACTGAGACTCTTTCTTGCCTGATTCTGGCTTTCTTGGAATTTGAGAGCTTGATCCTTGTCAGTTGAGGGTCTATCCCAACTGGTATAAGAACTCAAAGACTGAGAACACTATATGAGTGTAATCTGTGATTAGCACAGACTGTTGAAATATTATTGCTTAATTAGTTTGCTGTATTTGTTTTAGATTAGGAAGAAAGAAAATGTTAGTAGTTTGGATGCTTTTGTTGTTTTCTACTCCTTGCCTCCTTGTTCCTAATACCCCAACTCGCTCCAACCTTTGGTTACACTCTGTCCAGGAACTAATTAGCCAGGCAAAGATTACTTCCCCTTGTATTGTGTGTTCCCGATTTTCTCCTTATACTACAGATGTCCCAGCTGTTCCTGTCCCTGTGCAACTCCCAGCTCTTATACCTCCCTACTTTTCGAGTTCAGGTCCTTGGAGCCAGGATTATACTTGGTGGTCCTTTTATAATGCTACTTCCCCCTCTGACTCTTCTCTAAGGCCAGTTTTTACGTCTCCCTATCCAGCCTCTGGAGTGTTTTGTTTAACAAGAAGCATCTCAACTGTTCTTCCCATTCCCTGTAACTATACTAATGTTCTCCCAGAAAAAGGAGAATCTGTGTGGGTAGTTTCTCCAGGTACTCCTATGTGCCCTACTACCATACCTGTAGATTATGACCCAGGTGATTATCTGGCTCCTAAGCGTACCACTGAGAAGACTATAGTGTCCAAGCTTATTTTCTACTTTCATAAGTCCCCGGGGTATGAAGAGTTACTAACAAATGAGCAGCCTGTCACAATTGGGGATTGGCGCCTACATAAGTACATAAGTACATAAGTAGTGCCATACTGGGAAAGACCAAAGGTCCATCTAGCCCAGCATCCTGTCACCGACAGTGGCCAATCCAGGTCAAGGGCACCTGGCACGCTCCCCAAACGTAAAAACATTCCAGACAAGTTATACCTAAAAATGAGGAATTTTTCCAGTCCATTTAATAGCGGTCTATGGACTTGTCCTTTAGGAATCTATCTAACCCCTTTTTAAACTCCGTCAAGCTAACCGCCCGTACCACGTTCTCCGGCAATGAATTCCAGAGTCTAATTACACGTTGGGTGAAGAAAAATTTTCTCCGATTCGTTTTAAATTTACCACACTGTAGCTTCAACTCATGCCCTCTAGTCCTAGTATTTTTGGATAGCGTGAACAGTCGCTTCACATCCACCCGATCCATTCCACTCATTATTTTATACACTTCTATCATATCTCCCCTCAGCCGTCTCTTCTCCAAGCTGAAAAGCCCTAGCCTTCTCAGCCTCTCTTCATAGGAAAGTCGTCCCATCCCCACTATCATTTTCGTCGCCCTTCGCTGTACCTTTTCCAATTCTACTATATCTTTTTTGAGATACGGAGACCAGTACTGAACACAATACTCCAGGTGCGGTCGCACCATGGAGCGATACAACGGCATTATAACATCCGCACACCTGGACTCCATACCCTTCTTAATAACACCCAACATTCTATTCGCTTTCCTAGCCGCAGCAGCACACTGAGCAGAAGGTTTCAGCGTATCATCGACGACGACACCCAGATCCCTTTCTTGATCCGTAACTCCTAACGCGGAACCTTGCAAGACGTAGCTATAATTCGGGTTCCTCTTACCCACATGCATCACTTTGCACTTGTCAACATTGAACTTCATCTGCCACTTGCACGCCCATTCTCCCAGTCTCGCAAGGTCCTCCTGTAATCGTTCACATTCCTCCTGCGACTTGACGACCCTGAATAATTTTGTGTCATCGGCGAATTTAATTACCTCACTAGTTATTCCCATCTCTAGGTCATTTATAAATACATTAAAAAGCAACGGACCCAGCACAGACCCCTGTGGGACCCCACTAACTACCCTCCTCCACTGAGAATACTGGCCACGCAATCCTACTCTCTGCTTCCTATCTTTCAACCAGTTCTTAATCCATAATAATACCCTACCTCCGATTCCATGACTCTGCAATTTCTTCAGGAGTCTTTCGTGCGGCACTTTGTCAAACGCCTTCTGAAAATCCAGATATACAATATCAACCGGCTCCCCATTGTCCACATGTTTGCTTACCCCCTCAAAAAAATGCATTAGATTGGTGAGGCAAGACTTCCCTTCACTAAATCCGTGCTGACTTTGTCTCATCAGTCCATGTTTTTGTATATGCTCTGCAATTTTATTCTTAATAATAGCCTCCACCATCTTGCCCGGCACCGACGTCAGACTCACCGGTCTATAATTTCCCGGATCTCCTCTGGAACCTTTCTTAAAAATCGGAGTAACATTGGCTACCCTCCAGTCTTCCGGTATTACACTCGATTTTAGGGACAGATTGCATATTTCTAACAGTAGCTCCGCAAGTTCATTTTTTAGTTCTATTAATACTCTGGGATGAATACCATCAGGTCCCGGTGATTTACTACTCTTCAGCTTGCTGAACTGACCCATTACATCCTCCAAGGTTACAGTGTGCAAAGTCTCCATTTCGTCTTCGTTCCCCCTGGGATAGGGGCTCGCATTATGGGCACCCTAAGTACCTTGTCCAGCCTGAGCCAACATTTATTGGGAACTTTCCTCACCCTCTCCTTGGTCATTACTGGCTCTGTGATAATGTCCTCCACATGATTCTTCCCTCCACATATGATTTTTGTGTATTGGTAACCTTGAATTATTTTCCTAAAGTTATTCCTCTTCTTAAGCCACCATCCCCGCACCGTTCTAAGCGAGAGGCTTTGTCCTTACCCTCCTCCGTTGCCACAGAGGATGAGGCGATTGAATTAGCCCTCCAGTATATCAATTCTACTTATCCTCTGACTAAAAAGAGACTTGTAGCCCTTTCTGCCACGGCCTGGATTCCAATTGGAGGCCCGGTAGCGGGTATTACTGAACTAGGTATGGCTACCCGGAGACTTCAGTCCCTACTTCATGTTTTAGTTCATGAGCTGAATGTGGTAGTCAATGCATTGCAGGATCAAATTAATGAATTAAGTATAGTTTCTCGGTATAACCGTATGGGTCTTGACTACCTCTTTGCAGCCCAGGGTGGTCTCTGCACAGTGTTAAATTCTTCAGAGTGCTGTACTATTGTCATAAATAGGACGCATGTAGTTAGGCATGCCATGGATAAAGTCCTACAGTTGGCCAGCCTTAATGTGGAGGATTACCGAGGAGGATTAGACCTTACCTCCTAGTGGTGGTCATTGACCTCCTGGATACGTCCTTTGTTCATTTCCCTAATAGTCTTAGTTTTAGCAGGGTTTTTGTTTTGTTTCCTGGCCTCATGTGCTTCGGCAGTATGCCGTCGGACCTTAACAAGTAGGGTAATGGTGATTCACAAGTCTATTCCCAGTTAGGATCACTATAATCTCCAGAGTTTGAGTTTTGAGACTTATCTCTGCATAAGCTGATTTTAGTCTCAAAGGGGGGAATGAGGCAGCCATGGGCAAAGAATAATTCTAAGAAATCATATTAAGGGTTAATTCTGTTAAAATCTGGGGTTTAAAAGTGGTGTTTGAATTCTAGCTTTTTACCTTGCAAGCAAGATAAAGGAATGCAGGCTGGAATTAATTACTAGAAGTCTAGCGTTTGCCGGGCTAGGTTAGAAAGGTCAGAGACAGGAATTTCTTTCACCCTTGTGAATAATGAATGCTAGCTCAACATTTGTATACTGTTAGGCATACTGTAGTTTAAAGCTGAAATACTATTTCAGAAGTTCTTGATATGTAGATTTTGTTATAAGACGATAGCTTAGATATATAGACCATTATAAGTATGTAGAATATGTCTTATAAGGATGCTTACTTTAGAATATGCTGTATTCTGTGTAAATTAATAATTCTGTGTGGAATGTTTGTTCAACTCTCTGTCTGACGTTCTGAGTAGGGCTGCAGTGAAGAGGCCAACATGTGGTTTGACTTAGCCATAGTTCTGGCTGGTTCAATGTATAAGCTGATAGGTGAACGAGGTCAGAACTAGTCAGCTCTCTTCTCCTTGATTAATTATAGCTAAGTGTAGGACTGGCCTCCTGAAAGTAATAACAGACCATAGCCGTATGCCATTAAGTAAGATTGGCCCTTGACCCCTTTAATGAATGCCAGAGTTCAGCTAGCAGGTAGTATGAAGCTGATTAGGAATATGAGAAATCAATCATAATAACATGTAAGAGACTGGAGCCCAAATGTCTGGTGTAAGGGGCCCCAGGTCGCAGGTCAGTTTAGGATGTCTGGAACCTATGTAACTGATATTTTTAAAGTAATGATTGGTTGAGGCCAGGTAACCAATCTATTCCTTAACCAATTGGAGAGGAAGGGGGGGCAAGGCTAGGAGGGGGATAGAACAGTATTTAAGTAGGAGCAGAAGCAGTTTACGTCAGAAGAAAGGAAGGAGAGCTGAAAGAAAGCTGGAAGACAACAGAAGAGAAGAGAGCTGAAGAGGACAGACAAAAGCCATAACATCCAGAGAGCTGAGAGAGAGAGAAGAGAGCTAGAACTGATGTCCTGCTTTGTTTGCTGGCAAATAAAGAAGATTTCTCTCTCATACTGGTGTGTGCTGTCTGACTCCTGAAGCATCACAAATTCATGTATCAATTCCTGCAACAGCAGCACCTATACTACTACTACTTATCATTTCTAAAGCGCTACTAGACGTACGCAGCGCTGTACACTTGAACATGAAGAGACAGTCCCTGCTCGATAGAGCTTACAATCTAATTAGGACAGACAGACAGAACAAACAATAAGGGAATATTAAAGTAAGGATGATAAAATAAGGGTTCTGAAAAAAGTGAATAAGGGTTAGGAGTTAAAAGCAGCATCAAAAAGGTGGGCTTTTAGCTTAGACTTGAAGACGGCCAGAGATGGAGCTTGACGTACCGGCTCAGGAAGTCTATTCCAGGCATATGGTGCAGCAAGATAAAAGGAACGGAGTCTGGAGTTAGCAGTGGAGAAGGGGGGTGCAGATAAGAGAGATTTACCCAGTGAATGGAGTTCCCAGGGAGGAATGTAGGGAGAGATGAGAGTGGAAAGGTACTGAGGAGCTGCAGAGGGAATGCACTTATAGGTCAATAAGAGGAGTTTGAACTGTATGCGGAAACGGATAGGAAGCCAGTGAAGTGACTTGAGGAGAGGGCTAATATGAGCATAATGACACTGGCAGAATATTAGTCGTGCAGCAGAATTTTGAACAGATTGAAAAGGAGAGAGATGGCTAAGTGGGAGACCTGTAAGAAGCAAGTTGCAATAGTCTAAGCTAGTGATGATAAAAGTGTGGATGAGGGTTCTGGTAGTGTGCTCAGAAAGGAAAGGGTGAATTTTGGTGATATTATAGAGAAAGAAACGGCAGGTTTTAGCAGTCTGCTGAATATGTCCAGAGAAGGAGAGGGAGGAGTCGAAGATGACCCCAAGGTTACGAGCTAATGAGACAGGAAGGATAACAGTTATCCACAGAAATAGAGAATGGGGGAGGAGGAGAGGTTGGTTTAGGGGGAAAGATGAGAAGCTCAGTCTTGGTCATGTTTAGTTTCATATGGTGCTGAGACATCCAGGCAGCAATGTCAGACAGACAGGCTGATACTTTGGCCTGGATTCCTGCTGAGATTTCTGGTGTGGAGAGGTAGATCTGGGAGTCGTCAGCGTAAAGATGATACTGAAAACCATGGGATGAGATCAGAGTCCAAGGGAAGAAGTATAGATGGAGAAAAGAAGAGGTCCCAGGACAGATCCCTGAGGTACACCAACTGACAGTGGGATAGAAGTAGAGGAGGATCCACTAGAGTATACGCTAAAGGTACGCTGGGAGAGATAAGAAGAAAACCAGGAAAGAACAGAGCCCTGAAATCCAAGTGAGGACAGCGTATCAAGGAGTAGGCTGTGATCAACAGTGTCAAAAGCAGCAGATAGATCGAGAAGGATGAGTATAGAATAGAGACCTTTGGATCTGGCCAGGAACAGATCATTGGAGACTTTAGCAAGCGCTGTTTCAGTTGAATGAAGAGGGCAAAAGCCAGATTGAAGTGGATCAAGAATAGCTTGAGATGAAAGAAAGTCAAGGCAATGGCGGTGAACAGCACGTTCAATTATCTTGGCTAGGAAAGGGAGGAGGGAGATGGGGCAATAGTTGGAAGGACAAGTAGGGTCCAATGAAGGTTTCTTAAGGAGTGGTGTGACTACGGCATGTTTGAAGGCATCAGGAACAGTCACAGTGGACAGTGAAAGATTGAGGATATGACAGATAAAAGGGATGACAGTAGGAGAGATAGTGTTAAGTAGATGGGTGGGAATAGGATCAGAGGAACAGGTAGTTGGTTTCAAGGAGGAAATAAGATGTGTAGTTTCCTCTTCAGTGATTTCGGAGAAGGAAGAAAAGGAGGCAGGAGTTGGAGGGTTGAGAGAATGGACTAAGGGAAGGAGAGGTGGAGGAAAGAATGAGTCCCGTAGTTCTCGGGGCGCTGGCCAGTTCCCAGGAGAGCTTGTCTAAAGACAGCCGTAAACTGGAAGCATGTGAGGGGGCTGGCGTCCTGATGCAGGAAAATGGGAGATCCCGCTGGCGGTCTAATCTTTAAGTGTGATGCAAGGTTGGCTAGCGGGCAGGTCGGTATGTCCGGGACGCCATGTAGGGTAATGGTGTGCCCCTTCCCCGCCTGATCCGTCTTGGACCGAGCGATCTGCAGGCAGACCTGCCCCTGCATTATGGAGACGTCATCCATCTGTAGGCCTCCCGTGGGTTTGTACTTGGATTGCACAGCCAGCTCGCCTATGCGTAGAGCAGCGAAAAAGGTCAAAGAGAAGGCTGTCCTGAAAAGTGCAGTCTCGTAATCATCGGGCCACACCTTGTCCAGCACTACCCATAGTCGGTGAAGGATGTCGTGCGTGACAGGGCGCCTGCTGTCAGGGAGCGCCAGGGTGTACCGCGCCCATCCTTTCAACAGCGTCCAGATCAGGAAACTGGCACGAGGGTTGCCCCATCCACGAAGCTTGGCAAAGAAGGAAAAACCAGCAATGCATGAGACGATCGCTGTTCTGGAGATGCCCCCTTTGAAGGAGGAAACGACAAGGTGCTCTGGAACCATTCCCCTTCTCCCATGGCTCTGGAGGTATTCGCACACCTGGTGAAAGGCACGCCAGTATGTGCGCAGCGTAGAAGCAGCTAAGGAGCTGGTGATGAGTAAGTGCATGGCGTTGCCACCAGCTGCCAAAGTTGTTCGGGAACAGGAGTTGGTTCCTTGTTTCCTGCAGGGGCCAGCTGCTGAAAGAGTGAAAAGTGAAAGCGAGAGAGAGCATCAGCTATGCAGTTATCAACCCCAGGTACATGCTTTGCTCATGCAGTCAGATTAATTTGCAGGTAGCGCAGCACAAAATGCCTGAGTAGCGCTGCAGCATGTGGGCAATGTGCTGTTTGTTTGTTTATGATCTGTACCACAGCTGCATTGTCCGACCACAGGATAACATTTCTATTGGCCAGCACCGGGCCCCAGACGTGGACCGCTTTGACGATGGGGAACAGTTCGAGGAAGCCACTTTGAGTCTGCAAAGAGGTGGGATAAGGTGGGATACAAATGCAATAAATAAATAAATGTTCTTGGTGAGGCCGGAGAACATCCATTGCCGTGGCCACGGGAGGGCGAACCAGGCCCCGTTGTAATAGGCTCCGCACCCTATGGACCCGGCGGCATCTGTATATAGGTTGAGGGCCACGCTGGAAGTGGGTTCTGATTGTATCAGAGCTCTTCCATTGAAATCCTGTAGGAAGCGCAGCCTGATGTGGAGGTCGCACTGCTCGCTGCCGAACACCAATGAGGGGGGCTGGGCCCCCACGACGTCACCCAGGCAGTGGGGAAGCCAGAAGAGAAGGGAAGCTCGGCCAGGGTGCTGCCGTGTGGCAGCCGTCATGTTACGTGCGGCTGCTCGGCAGGCACCTCGCTGGCCTTCTCTTATCAGTAGGGTTTAAAAAAGGTTTGCATAATTTCCTTAAAAGTCTTCCCTTGGTCTCAAAAGACTAATGTTTCTTCTTATGTTTTGTTTATAACTCTTAGAACTGTTTTTAATGAACTTGATTCAGTTGTCACACATCCCATAACACATACTATGTACATCCCAATTTGGAACAATCCAAAATTCAAAATTAACAATTGTTGCATAAATTGGAATACTTGGAAAAAAGCTGGTATATGGACTCTCAATGATGTTATAAAAGATAATTCTGGGCTACCTTTTGCCCAAATAAGTATAAAATATGGTCTTGGGAGTAAAGACAAGATGGCCGATCAGAGCAGACGCAGGTGTCTGAGCTCCTGACTTACCAGGCCCTTGATCGTTAGGAGGCTCGTTTCCTTGTGCAGGACATGGGGAAGCGGAAAGGAAAACCCAGGGCGTCGGCCTCTTTACTCCCTGGGAGTGCTCCCCCCTCGCGACAAACGGTTCTGGAACAATTCGGGGTTCAGCCACTGATCATGCGGCAACCCGCTACAGAATGCTCCGTAATAACATCGTCGGAGACCAGCAAGGAGGCGGTTTCGCTCCTTCATCAATCCTCCACAACCAGGAAGTAGAGTGACCCCGACAGTGAGAGCGGATGGGACGTCCGAAGTGGTCGATACTTCCCTGCCCTCAGGAGGCCTCGACGGTGGTCTTTCCCCAATCGGAGCGGAACAGCAAAGGGGCCCGGTTACTTCTACCCCTTCTCCGATGGGAACTACTCCGGTATTATTGGAGGTAAAAAAACCTAAAGTAGTGACTTTAGATGCCCTATGGGATGTTATCCAGGGAATGAACGCCATGCTTTCTCAGGTAACTCGTGATTTTTCACAAGATATTGATAAATTAAAACACCAGCAAAATCAACTTGTGGATAATTTTCAAACCCAAGAAGTGCAAATTGAGTCTTTGAGAACTGAACTTTCCACTTTAAAAAACTTTGCGGGAAATGTGGCGAAGGACAGAGAGATTCTGGCACGTAAGCTAGAATTTCTTGAGAATCAGGGGAAAAAAAAATAATTTGAGGTTTATTAATTTCCCTAAGTCGCCATTAATCCCAGCTATGGACATGTTGAGAAAATATTTCAGAGAAATTTTGGGTATACCAGCAGAGGGATTTCCGCCTATTACCCGAACACAGTACATAACTGGGAGAACAGTGAATCCGCTGAATCCTCAGTCACAGCAACCAGAACTTAATATTACAGAGTTTCTAGAAAACTCATTGGAATTAATTACGGAAAGAACTACTCTTATCGTTTCATTTGCACTGGAAATGGATAAAACAAATATCTTTAAGCTTTATTTTAAATCTTTGAACAGTAAATTTCTTGGGCAAACCATTCAAATTTTTCCAGATTTGAATAGGGAGACTCAAGCCCGTCGGCGAGAGTTTCTCGGTTTAAAATCCAAAATTTTGTCTATGGGAGGATTGTTTAAATTAGTTTTTCCCTGTTGTTGTATAACAACATTAAATTCAGTTACATATATGTTTATGGATCCCAAGAAATTGAAGGAATTTTTGATCTCCAAAGAAAGTGTAGAATGTTCAACCCAGGTAACCCAATAGGGTGTTAGAACTCGCTGAAGTCTGGCTGCGGATTGCCTTTTATGATCCTGCTTGTATTTGTTTTCTTTATCCTAATATTTTTGCCTTGTATCTTGTCTTAAGTTGTGGTCTAAATGAAACCAATTTTTTTTCCTTTTTTCCATGAAGTTGTGAACCATTATATTTCTGTATCCAACATTTATTGTTTATATAGATGGATGTTAAATAAAATACATAAAAAAATAAAATAAAATAAAATAAAATATGGTCTTAAAAGTTCTCAATACTACAAATGGGTTCAACTCAAACACTGTGTAACTAACTCCGTAGATATAAAAAAATTAACTACTGATTACTCTTCTTGTTGGCAACTTTGCAAGTCTTTTATGACTTCCAAAAAAGTCGCATCTAAATGGTACAAAATACTACAGTTAGCTAAATTCAAAGAACCTACTAATACCATGCAATCATGGGAATGCGATCTAAATGCCCAACTAGATGAAAAAACTTGAGAAAACTTTTGGTTTAAAATTACTCATACCACCAAATCAGCGTCCATTTCACAATCTATGTTCTACTTAGCACACAGAGCCCTATGGACTCCTGCTAAACTCGCCAAATTGAACGCAATAAAACCAAAAAACAGTGCGAATAAATGCTGGACCTGTGAAAAAGATGTTGGAGGAGTGGCCTAGTGGTTAGGGTGGTGGACTTTGGTCCTGAAAAACTGAGTTCAATTTCCACTTCAGGCACAGGCAGCTCCTTGTGACTCTGGGCAAGTCACTTAACCCTCCATTGCCCCATGTAAGCTGCATTGAGCCTGCCATGAGTGGGAAAGTGCAGGGTACAAATGTAACAAAAATAAAATAGATACTATTAGAGATTCTACATGGAATGTTGCTCCTATTGGAGATTCTACGTGGAACGTTGCTACTATTGGAGATTCTACATGGAATGTTGCTATTCCACTAGCAACATTCCATGTAGAAGGCTGCGCAGGCTTCTGTTTCTGTGAGTCTGACGTCCTGCACGTACGTGCAGGACATCAGACTCACAGAAGGAGAAGCCTGTGCGGCCACATTGGTGATCTGCAAGGGCCGACTTCTACATGGCATGTTGCTAGTGGTTAGGGTGGTGGACTTTGGTCCTGGGGAACTGAGGAACTGAGTTCGATTCCCACTTCAGGCACAGGCAGCTCCTTCTGACTCTGGGCAAGTCACTTAACCCTCCATTGCCCCATGTAAGCCGCATTGAGCCTGCCATGAGTGGGAAAGCGCAGGGTACAAATGTAACAAAAATAAATACAAATCTATTCTTGCCCATATATTCAAGAATATTGGAATTCTGTATGGGACACAATATCTTCCACCTTGAATATTCAAGATGTTTTACCATATAATATGTGGATCACTAATGTTACAATCATCAATAGACAAATATCAAGCACAATTACTGGATTTAATGTTACATCAAGCCCTTAGAACACTTTTCTTTTGTTGGAAAGATCTTGACAAAGTAACTTATTTATCATGGTGGAATTCTGTGTGTATTTTAGCTAAATATGAATATGCTGCGGCTGAAAAACATAACTCACTTGTTAAGTACAACAAAATATGGTCTCCTTTACTAAACCCACTACGTAATAACCTTTGTCAGAATTGAAATTATGTATTACTCCTGTGACTTATGATTGTGCCCTAACTTGAACATGTATGCTGTTGCTTGTTACTGTTAACTTGTTAAGCTGGCTAATTGCTTTATTTTAGCAATTTGTTATCATTTATAAAACACAATAAAAATATTGCAACTAAAAAAAAAAAAAAAAAAGTCTATAAGCCATTATTAAGATGGACCTGGGTAAATCCACTGCTTATTTCTAGGATAAGCAGCACAAAACCTGTTTTACTGTTTTGGGATCTTGCCAGGTACTTGTGACCTGGATTGGCCACTGTTGGAAACAGGATACTGGGCTTGATGGATCTTTGGTCTGTCCCAGTATGCCAACGCTTATGTTCTTATGCTATGTTCAGTGATTATGACAAGTTAGACATAAAAAATGCAGATCAGTTTCCCATGCAAATTGTCACAGAACTAAGATCTTTCAGGGTATCACAGTTGAGCCAATGTATCAGAGTAAATTGCTTACCCTCCTGATTACTAAGCCGCGCTAGCGGCTGCAATGCAGAAATGCCAACACAGCCCATTAACTTTGAATTGGCTATGTCGGCATTAGCGCAGCTTAGTAAACAGGGGAGTTAATTTTGGAAACACCATTTCTAGTGAATATAATACATCTGAAACTGATTTAAAATATTAATTAATTACTTGTACTTGCACACACATCTTTCTGCTCAAAATTGCAAAACTCGCATGAACTGAAGCAGAAAGATGGCACGTGCGTGGTGGGTACTTTTAGAGTCAGAAATGGTGCAAAAACAGAGATTAAACAGTAATACAAGTTTTTCAATAATTTAAAACTTTATCCATACTAAGGGGTCCTTTTACTAAGCTGTGGTAAAAATTAGAATGTGCTTAGCGCAGCTTTAAAGGGTTTACTGTGGAGCGGTAACTTCTAAATGTGCACGCACTACCCAGACTCTAAAAATTATTTGGGGGCAGAGAGTGGGTGTTTCTGTACTAATCAGGGCCAAATATCTATAAATGGCACCTTAAAATCGTTAAAGAAAAACCATGTGGTTAGGCGTAAACGTAGCTGCACGCTTAAGTTAGGCGCAGATTGGGTGTATTCTATAATAATTCGCATAGTTTTTTTGAAATGCCCACAACCCACCCATTCCATGCCCAAGGCCATGCCCCTTTTTTGACTGTGCACATTACAATGTATGCACAGAATACGCCTACAAAGTTGCGCACTTACATTCTAATTAAAGTCAATTAATGCCGCTAATTGGTTTCAATTATATAAACGGCACATATGTTGATTACTAAGTGGGTCATACCCATGAGCGGAGCATGGGCGTGCCACCTAGGAATGCACACAAATTGTAGACCAATATCAGTTGTGCACATTGCAAGACACATATAGGTATGCCAGCCATTGACCTGACATCAATTGAAAGTAATTAGATCTGCTTTCTTCTTGAACATTTTCAAGTGTTGGTGAAACTATTATTCTATCTCAATTACATTACTGTAATGTTCTATATGTGGGACTGCACTCGAAACTTTTTAAAAGGTTACACCTTTATTAACAGGTTACAGCTTTTCCAAAACACTGCTTGAAGGTCATAAATTTGATCTTGCAACACCATTGTTGAGAAACTTACATTGGTTGCTGACTTGTGCACAAGTGGAATTTTAGGTTTCTTGCTTAGTAATTGGAGAGGTGTGGTAGCTGTGTTAGTTCATTCTTAAAGGTTATCAATAGAAATCAAACAAAATAAAACATGGAAAAGAAAATAAGATACCTTTTTTATTGGACATAACTTAATACATTTCTTGATTAGCTTTCGAAGGTTGCCCTTCTTTGTCAGATCGGAAATAAGCAAATGTGGTAGCAGATAGTATATATAAGTGAAACATCCAAGCATTACTTTGACAGTCTGACAGAGTGGGAGTGGGTAGGATGTATGCATGGGGACATCAAAGCATTTCATTGATAGTCTAACAGGATGGGTGTGGATAGGTGAGAGGAGGGTGATAAACAGAGAAACACAACTTTATCGTTTATAATGGGCTAGAAAACCCAGGTCCTTGTTAAGTCCTGTCTGTTGGGTGTCAAAATATTCAATCATTCTGACTTCAAAGGTCTTACGTTCCTGTATTGTTTTAAAGTTACCTGTCAGAATTCTTACTATGAAATCACTGGTACAGTGTTCCGGTCTTGTAAAGTGCTGGCCCACAGGGGTGGGAACCTGACTGGCACCGGTTTTCTAGCCCATTATAAACCATAAAGTTGTATTTCTCTGTTTATCACCCTCCTCTCACCTACCCACACCCATCCTGTTAGACTATCAATGAAATACTTTGATATCCCCATGCATACCTCCTACCCACCCCCACTCTCCCACCCTGTCAGACTGTCAAAGTAATGCTTGAATGTTTCACTTATATATACTATCTGCTACCACATTAACTTATTTCCTACCTGACGAAGAAGGGCAACCTTCAAAAGCTAATCAAGAAATGTATTAAGTTATGTCCAATAAAAAAGGTATCATCTTATTTTCTTTTCCATGTTTTATTTTGTTTGATTGCTTAATACTTAAAATCTTGCATGGTTATTATTCTTATTTACATACTCAATAACTTTTTCAGTTTTTTGGAGACATTCTTGTTTCCATTCTACATTGTTACTTGGATTTCCAACTATTAAGTCGGTTCGATACAGAAGAATCTTGGATAGTTATTCCTGAACAAATTTGTAATTTTCCAGAGTATCTTTTCTTTCATAAAGCTCTGAAAACATATGTTTTTGTTATGCATTTTAATGTGTGATCTGATAATTTACCAAATGATTTTTGTATTTTATATCTTATTGTAACCCACTTGAATTCCTTGTTGACATTAGCAGGAAATAAATACCAACAATAGAATAGAATCCCAGTTATTAGTAACCAGCTCTAATTCCATAAATAGAACCGGTGCTAAAATAGCATGAGTTAGTGGCAAAATAACACATCTTAACAGCAACCCACGTTGATAACTTCCCCCTTAGTGTGAAGAGTTTCAGTCTCTGGTAACCAGAGCTGATATTGTGATGCCATAATGCCTCTTCCACCAATAAGAACCAACCTCGTCAGTGATGTCACAATGGCTTCATTGACTCACTACTGATATTCTGATGTCACAATGCTTCAATCCATCAGTGCCTAAGAGTCGACCTCATCAGTGATGTCACAATGACTTGATTGCCCTCACTTTTATTACATACAGGAGTCATTTTGATTTGTAGAGACATTTCTCTTTTCTTTAATTAAGTGGGGAAGTTATCAATCTGGGCTAAGAGGTGTTATTTTACCACTAACCTGTGGTATTTCAGCACAGGCCCCATTTTATACAATGAAACCTAGTTACAAGTAACTGGCATTAACAGTAAAATAAACCATCTTTAATGATAGCCACATTGATAAATTCCCCTCTTAGTGTGAAAAGTTTCACTCTCTTTAAGGAGGGAAATTATCAATGTTGCTATCAATGTTATTTTATTAATAACTTTTACTAAGCCATGTGGGCGCCTATGTGCGCCCAATGAGTGTCCAATGCATGCCAATTCGGAACTACCACCCAGCTACCGTGTGGCCTGGGCGGTAATTTCATTCTTTATGTGCGTCCAGTACGCACGCCGGAAAATATATTTTAGTTTCCAGCGCATGGTGCTAACCGGGCTGTAATTGGCATTATATGCACGCTGTTGATTACCGCCCGGTTAACACATGAGACCTTACCGCTAAGTGAATGGGTGGCGGTAAGGTCTCAGGCCCAAAATGGAGGCGCGCAAATTTTTATTTTGCCGTACATCCATTCTTGGCCCCCCAAAAAAGGCTTTTTTTGCAGGCGCGCTGAAAAATGGACTTGCGCACGTCCAATACATGCATCTACAGCAGTGCAGGCCATTTTTTGGCACACCTTAGTAAAAGGACCCCTAGATCTCATTGCATAAAATAGGACCTGTGCTAAAATAGCACCAGTTAGTGGTAAAATACACATTTTAATGTTAGCCCACACTGATGACTATGGGGTCCTTTTACTAAGCTGTGGTAAAAGGCGGCTTGTGCTAGCGCCAGTGCGTGTTTTTGATGTGCGCTGAGGACCCCTTTTACCCTAATGGGTAAAAGACTGTCCTTTTCTGAGGAAAAGAAATGACAGTGCGGTAAGTGAACTACTTGCCAAGTGGCCATTTCGGAGGGGAGCACTTAGTGGCGAAAAGAGCTCCCGCGCTAACCCAGCGGTAACCATTACTGCCGGGTAAGCACCGGTGCTACAAAAATAGAAACTAAATAATTTCTGCTAGCTAATTAGATTAGAGTTTTGGGAGCTATATCCCAAGGTCAGACACGCTGTATGTCGGACATCCTGGCACTATTCCTCCTTCTCCTCTTTTCCATAATCCACTCATATGCCTCCTTCTCCAGCATTAACGTAACATAGTAACATAGTAGATGACAGCAGAAAAAGACCTGCATGGTCCATCCAGTCTGCCCATGACAAACTCATATGTGTATACCTTACCTTGAATTTGTACCTATTCTTTTCAGGGCACAGACCATATAAGTCTGCCCAGCAGTATTTCCCGCCTCCCAACCACCAGTCCCCTCCTCCCATCACCGGCTCTGGTACAGACCGTATAAGTCTGCCCTCCCCTATCCTTGCCTCCCAACCACCACCCCCTCTTCCCCCCAACTGCTCCGCCACCCAATTTCAGCTAAGCTTCTGAGGATCCATTCCTTCTGCACAGGATTCCTCTATGCATATCCCACGCATGTTTGAACTCCGTTACCGTTTTCATCTCCACCACCTCCCACGGGAGGGCATTCCAAGCGTCCACCACCCTCTCCGTGAAAAAATACTTCCTGACATCTTTCCTGAGTCTGCCCCCCTTCAACATGATGGCAGATAAAGACCTTAGCAACTGTGCCCATCCATACGAACTACTAAGCTCCATGCTTGTACCATGGTTTCTTGAATTCAGATACAGTCCTCATGTCCACCATATCTGCTGGAAGGTTTGTTTCCACATAGCCACCACCTTTTCCATAAAGAACTATTTCCTTAGGTAATAATGATAATAAAATTATTTTTAGCCCGCATTACCATAGCATCCTAAGTGGAGAACAAATTTACATGTATAATAACACAGTATAGACATTACATCAGAAATCAAACAATCAGCGATGTAAACAAAACAGAGTAAGTAGAAGGCAATTTTTAATATATAACAACAGGTTCCTCACTGTTCCAGCAATCCATACGCCTGAAAAAAGAAGTGAGTTTTCAATTCCTTCTTAAACTGATCAATGTTCTGAATTGAACGAAGCTTGGTAGGTAATGCATTCCAGAGCTTTGGACCAGTAAAAAATGGAAGATCTATATTCTTCCATATACACTTGCTGAAAAGATGGTACATCAAGCAAGTGTCTTTGACAAGACCTCAGAGAGTGAACAGGCTGGTACAGTCTGGGAGTAATGCAAAACTAAAACAACCAGATAACCATATAGGTCTGGTTGTTTCAGATTTGCACTAATATTGAATCAAGAGAACTTTTCTTAAGCCATTTTTTTGTACAGTCTCAGAGTAGAACATAGCAGTGGGGAAACACAGATTTCTCCTGAGTCTGTCCCCTTTACCTTCATCCTATGCCCCCTTAGACTAGAGCCTCCTTCCGATTGAAAGAGACTTGCCTCCTTGCGTTGATGCAAGTCTTTGGGATTCCAGAATCTTTGCTACTCTGGGATTCTGCACGGAATCTTACTACTCTTTGTCCTTATCCCTTATTTGTCCTGTTTGTCTGTCCCGATTAGATTGTATGCTCTGTCGAGCAGGGACTGTCTCTTTATGTCCAGTGTACAGTGCTGCATGTGTCTAGTAGTGCTATAGAAATGATAAGTAGTAGTAAGTAGTAGATGCCACAGAGGTATTTAACCATCTGTATCATATCTCCTCTCTCCCATCTTTCTTTCTTTTAAGTCTGTCCCCATATGCTTTATGATGAAGACTACTGACCACTGGACTGACTCCATCTTGTTTATATTTCTCTTACCTCGCCACAAAATGGTGGGACACACATGAATAATTACCTACTATTCCGGAAATCTTTAAAAGCCTTTTTATTCAAAATGTCCCTATCAGAGGATGCCAATTAACTCTCTAACCCTCCCCTCCCCTTTTTTTACAAAGTCACGCTAGCAGCTGCTGCTGAGATAATACCGAAACAGCCCATTCAAAGGCAGGAGGACATGCTGACAGTTTTCCTCAACTTACTAAGGAATAGGCAAATCCCTTTTGTTTATGTTCCCTTATTACCCTACTTTTTATTTGCTGCTACTAATTTTTTTTTTTTTTTTTTTTTTAATTTAAGTTTTATTGATTGTTATAACAAAGGTAAACAACATAACATACTCATAACATCGTACATACATATCACGGTTAAACTATACAACATGTAAAGTTCCTCCCCCCCCCCCCACACCCCCTCCAACCCCTCCTCCCCCCTAGTACTTAGTCTCGGGAACCTACTTACTGCTAACTGAGTGGTTACAAGTAAATACATCAGAACCATGTCATACCATCCTCAATGAGCATTAATAAGCAAGCTTCTACCCCTTGGGCTGAGCACCTGAAGATAAGGCATCCATATCTGAAGAAATTGTTTCCTACGTTTAGGCGATAATTTTGAATCTCTAGCCTCCCAAGAAGCTAATTGGTGCACCTGATTGCGCCAATGCCAGTAGGCAAGCGCTTCCGGTGAGGTCCAATATTGCATTATACACTTTCGAGCCACCAAACACAACTTTCTACATAACAGAGTTGCTGGAGCACACAAAGGGGAAAAAGCTCTTGGTCGATCAAGCAAAAACTGGCCCTCCGTTCCCTGTATTTTATATCCTAGTCTGATCAGAAACCCTCGTATCCGCTGCCAAAATGCACGCACTTTTGGGCATTGCCACAATGCATGGTAGAAGGAGCCTGGAACCCCCCCACATTTGGAACAGGCAGTACTAACCAAACCCAACACATGAGCCCGCTGCGCTGTGGACATATAACCCCGAAGGACTATCCTGTACCCACATTCTCTTAACCCTTCATCCTTTACTAACCGCCTTAATCCTAGTAAAGTAGCCTCCACATTCCATGATGTCAAGGAATATCCCAGATCTTGCTCCCATTTATGCTTGAGGCCCTCATATCTTCTCTGTGGTATACGCCGAACCAGAGCCCCATACAAATCAGAGACCAAATGCCTATCAGGTACCAGCTCTTCAAAAAAACCACGGATCCGGTTCCCCCAACGGCCCCTCAAGGAGGCCTGATGCAAGGACTTCATATAATGCTTGACTTGTGCAAATGCAACCTATTACCCCAGGCCACTCCCACCCTGCCTGTATAGCTTCAAATGGCAACACCTCCCCATCATCTTGCAGCAAATGCTCTAATTGCACAATTCCCTTCTGCGCCCAGGTGCCAAAAATCGGATTGTCCCATTCCTGCTGGAAACATGACATTTCCCATAATTGGTAATAAGTCAGTGATATGGGGTTTTCCCTCTAAATGATGCACCCACCAATGCCACACCTCACGAAGCGGCTGCAACAAAACACTGTTTTTAAGCCTGGGGGGTATTTTGTTATGAGGCAGGTGCAGAAGCGCCATTATATCGTAAGGGGCAAATAAAGCTTGCTCTAAGTTTGTAGGTGTATAAAATTGAGTGGATTCCAACCAGTCCCCCAGATGGCGCAGCAAACATGCTTGATTGTATAAGAACAAATCTGGGAAACCTATACCACCCTGTTTCCAACTCCCAACTAGTAAATCCTGATTTACTTTAGGTTTTTTTTCCCCGCCCAACAAAAACGACTAAAAAGTCGCGTTACCCTTTTCAGATCTTTCTGCAGCAATCGAAGAGGCAAAATTTGTAAAACATACAACCAACGGGGAAATAAAACCATCGTTATCAAATTTATGCGGCCCGTTAACGACAAAGGGAGATGCATCCAAGCATCCAACTTAGCCTTAGTGTCCTCTAGCAAGATCTTAACATTTATTTGGTAAAGTTCAGAGGTATTCATGACAAGCCGAATGCCTAGATATTTGAAAGACTCAGTAGCCCACCGCAATGGGAACTCTGGTCCCCAGTTCCACTGTTGTACTGTTGGGGTGGCCAAAACTTCAGATTTGTCTAAATTTAACCGAAAACCCGCATAGTCTCCATATTCTCGAAACGTCTCTAACAACGCCTCCAACGACTCCCTCGGATTCGTGAGATGTACCAAGAGATCATCTGCGAAAGCTGAGACCTTGAACATTTGAGAGCCCACACGAACTCCCGGATCACGGGATTCACCATAATATCTCTAATAAGGGGATCTAAGACTAAAACAAAGAGAAGCGGAGATAAAGGGCACCCCTGCCTAGTACCCCGCTGGATCGGAAAGCTCTCCGATTCAAGGTCATTCACCAATAATGTTGCACTGGGATTAGCATATAATACGCGGATTGCTTCAACAAACCACCCAGAGAATCCATAACGTTCTAAAGTTACAAAAAGGAAATCCCAATGAACCTTATCAAAAGCTTTTTCCGCATCAAAGCTGATTAGTAATGACGCTAAATCCCGCTGCGAGCAATGTTCCAAAGAGGTCAAAATCGCCCGTAAGTTCTTGCTCACTGACCTACCTCCTACAAACCCCACCTGACTTTCATGTAACAATCTAGGCAGCAAGTGCGCCAACCTATTAGCCAGGATTTTTGCTAATAACTTTGTGTCATAGTTCAGCAAAGAGATAGGGCGATAAGATGTCGGCTCTAAAGGATCCCTCCCAGGCTTAAGCAACACTATGATCTGCGCTCTGTTCAAACAGGAGGGTAACGCCCGGCTCTCTATTACATGATTCAAAAACCTAGTTATAGTAGGTACTACGTCACTCCCCAACAATTTGTAGAATTCCACTCGGAGACCATCGGGTCCCGGGGCTTTCAGCAACGGGCTACGAGCTATGACCATGTTGACCTCCTCTTCAGTAATTGACTGATTAAGGCAGCCCAGTTCTTCCTGTGTGATTCTTGGCAATTTAAGATTATCTAAATACATCTGACTTGTTAGACCTTCATCCTTTGGAGGGGCATACAAAGCTTTGTAAAAAGCCCGGAAGGTATCACAGATAGCCTTATCAGACGTATGGAGGCCTCCCCCCTCCCTCCTAAGAGAGAGAATAGTTCTATTTCCTCCCCGTGGCCTGATTAGTCTTGCCATCAACTTTCCCATTTATTTCCGTATTTGTAAAGTGAGTAACGATAGTAGGTTTGCGACTTATGCGCCCTCTTCTGCAGGAGTTCATTCAACGCCGATTGTAGTTCTAACATTCTCTGTCTATGGCACTCCGCGTGTGTCTCCCCAAACAGTTTGCGCTCTTGACAAAGATACTTGCTTAATCGTAAAATCTCTCTATCCCGGGCCTTCCGCACAAAATGCGCATGGCTGATAACTTCACCTCTGAGAACCGCCTTTGCCGCTTTCCAAAACAAAACTGGGTCGTCCCTGTGCTCCTGATTACATTCAACATACATTTTCCAACTACTTTGTAAACGACCCTTAAGTTTTGGATCATGACTGAACTCTAAAGGAAACAGCCATCTATTCCCTTGCTTAACCGCACTTCTCGGTACCCAATCCACGCTGACCCATGCATGATCTGACACTGCATACGGCCCAATATCCGCTCCACACACCTCACCAAACATCTGACGAGATGTCAAAACATAATCTATTCGCGACTGGGTAGAGTGGGCCCGTGAGAGGTGAGTATAATCTTTTTCTCCCGGATGCAAAACTCGCCAAACATCAAAAAGATCTACCAGCTGGCCTAACTGCAAAAGTCCTCTGTTATTATAATATGGGGAAGATGTCCCCACGGCCGACCTGTCCAAGGAGGGGTCCCAGACAGCATTGAAATCTCCCCCCACCACTATGGCAGTGTGCGGTTGCTTTAGCAAAAATGTTACCAGGGGTTGAAAGAACCCAGGGTCATATCTATTAGGGGCATACACGTTACAAATTAACAGCTTTTGTCTCCCAACCAACGCTTCCAAAATGACGTAACGTCCTGCTACATCAACCAAAGTGGGTTGATCGACGATTGCCACACCTTTTCTGAATAGCACCGCCACACCACCCTTTTTCCCCTGTGCATGAGCCGCTATACAGCTCCCAACCCACCAAGTGCAAAGCTTGGCATGCTCTATCTAATCCAAGTGTGTCTCCTGAAGGAGTGCGATATCGGACCTCTGCCTCTGTAAATTCTGCAAAATCTTAGATCGTTTGATTGGCGAATTCACTCCACCCACATTCCACGATATAATGCGTACTATGATGGTAAATGGAGGAATGTGACCACCTCTACAAAAAACTGTACTTGTACTTGCAGCCAAAGGGAACATCCCAGCCCCTGTCCCCTCCAGCCTCCCACATCCAACTCTCCATCATGTAGCTCCAACCCCTTAACCTGGACCATCTGATGCCTCCCCACTCCCCACAAACCTCCACCCAGATGTACACCCTCCCAAGAACTTGGCTTCTGTCTAACACCCACTCTCCCCCCCACTCCTGCCCCTCCCCCTTTCTCCCCCACCCCCTCCCCCCTCCCCACACCTTCCCCTTCCCCCCTCCCCACACATTCCCCTTCCCCCCTCCCCACACCCCTTCTCCACCTATACCTAAGTCCTCCAACTAGGACCATCACTTCTGAAGTCCTCCCTCCTCCCTCCAAATAGTAAGTAAATAAACAAATAACCCCTAGTTTAAACTAAACAAGTAAAGTCTGTACACACCAGGAACAGTGCACAGCACATGCAGCGCAAATAGAAACCCTGCAACTAAAACTGAGTAAGCTCTCTCCGGTCAGGCCAATTGTATATCCACTGCACAGTGTCTCTGCTGAAAAGAAGCAAACAAGTTGTTATCAGCACGAGCCACCAACAGTCCATTTCCTCAAAACTACAGATATATACACTCCATGGAGCAGCTCAGCTAGTCTCTATGACTGATGTGTCCAACTGCTGCAGAAATTCCCTGGCTGCTCCCGCCGATTCATACACTCTAGTGCTGCCATTATGTATTACTCGCAGTTTGGCAGGATATTGCAGCACAAATTTAATATGTCTGTGAAACAGTGCGGAACAGACATCCGAAAACTGGCGCCGCTTTGCTGCCACCCCTGCCGAATAGTCCTGAAAACAGCGCACTGGGGATCCTTCATATGCCAATGATTTCCCGGCTCTGAGCAGCTGCAGTACCTCCTGCTTCTGAGTATAATGTAGAAAATGAGCTATGATCACTCTTGGCTTGTTTGCTCCCTGAGTTTTGAAACCCAAGCGATGGGCCCGCTCTACTTGCAGGGGCCTCGAGGATTCTGGGAGACTTAGTTCGCTGGCAATCCAACGGGCTAAAAAAACCTCCAAACCCCGCTCCGACACACTTTCTGACAAGCCCACCACACGAATGTTGTTTCTTCTGGATCTGTTTTCCAGATCTTCAATTTTCCCCTCCAACACCTGCAACTGCTTCGTGTCTAGGGCTTGCGAAGCTTCCACCGCAGACACCCTGTCTTCCACATCACTCACCCGCATCTGAAACCCCGTGCAGTCACGGGAAAGATCAAGAGCTGGGCTTGCACTTGCTCCAGCTTAGCTTGTATGGGAGAGAGCCGCCGTTCAAAAAGCTCTTCCATCACGGAGGACACTCCGCCGTGAGCTCCGCGTCCACGCAGAGGGAACCGTTGAAATAGGAGCGCTTGTGGGCGGCGCCATTTTATCATCCCCTCCCTTGCAAAGTTTTGGTTTTATAGTCACCCTTGTTCGCCATTGCGCCGGATGAGTCTAAAATCTGTGCACCAGCCTTACGGGACCTATAACAGCTGTGAGTACCTTGTTTTTATTGGGGGTACACGCGAATTTTACAGTGGAGGGAAGTCAGGAGTCGGAGAAACAGTTAGTCCCAACCGCTCTCCATCATGACGTCACCGGAAGTTTCTCTTGCTGCTACTAATTTCTTATTTTTCATATTCTTGGGTAAGAATAAACTTTATTAACGAGAGAAACGTCTTTTGTTTATAGTTTTGTTTTGTTTTTTGGTACTTATCAGGCCAGTGGTCCTAAGAAATCAGTTGAGGAATTTGTCTGGGTGAGGTGTGAGTTTTTGGTTTCTGAAGCCCAGCACCAACAGGCCCAAACAGCAGCTTCGTAAATAGGAGGGTTAATATGCTGGTCGTCTTGAAACGTTACCTATAATGTTGTTTTCTTTTTGCCTCTAGTATATACACTTTCAATGTCTCTGGCACCTTTCACTACAGACGCATCTGGTTTAAATTTGGCCTGATTTTCTGGTGTATTGTTAACATTTACAGTTCTTTGCTTGGCATCATCACAATTTTTCATACAGCCCTTCAAATAATTCTAGAAATAGAAATAAATCAAACATAGAAAAGAAAATAAGATGATACTTTTTTTATTGGACTAACTTCATACATCTTTTGATTAGCTTTCGAAAGTAACCCTCTTCTTCGGATCAGAAATAAGCAAAGGTTGACAAATATCAGAATATATAAGTGAAACACAAAAGCATTCCAATAGGAAGGAGTAGGTTATGTGAGAAACAAGGAGAGCTGGGTAACGTGGTAACATAACATGGTAAATGACGGCAGATAAAGACCTGTACGGTTCATCCAGTCTGCCCAACAAGATAAACTCATTTTACATAGTAGCAACATTCCATGTAGAACCCCAAACAGTAACATAGTAAATGATGGCAGATAAAGACCTGAACGGTCCGTCCAGTCTGCCCAACAAGATAAACTCATTTTACATGGTATGTGATACTTTATACCCGAGTTTGATTTGTCCTTACCATTCTCAGGGCACAGACTGTAGAAGTCTACCTAGCACTGTTCTTGTACTAAAAGTTCTGAAGATTCTGGAATCCTAAAGAGTTACAAGATTCCGGAATCCCAATTAGTAGCAAAATTCCATGTAGAACCCCAAAGAGTAACATACTAACATAGTAAATGACGGCAGATAAAGACCTGTACGGTCCATCCAGTCTGCCCAACAAGGTAAACTCATTTTACATGGTATGCAATTCTTTATATGTATACCCGAGTTTGATCTGTCCTTGCCATTCTCAGGGCACAGACCGTAGAAGTCTGCCCAGTACTATTCTTGTACTAAGTTCTGAAGCTAACATCAAAGCCCCTTAAAATTTACACTCCAGCCCATCCCTATCTATTCAGTCACGATCAGGGTGTAGACCGTAGAAGTTTGCCCAGCTCCCGTTTTGTTTCCCAATACCGGTGTCACCACCAATCTCGCTGATTCCACGGAACCATGCCTTCTAAACAGGATTCCTTTGTGTTTTATCCCATGCATTTTTGAATTCCATTACTGTTTTCATCTCCACCACCTCCCGCGGGAGGGCATTCCACATATCCCCACCCTCTCCGTGAAAAAATACTTCCTGACATTATCCCTGAGTTTGCCCCCCTTCAACCTCAATTCATGTCCTCTAGTTCTACCACCTTCCCATTTGTGGATTAATACCTTTCAATATTTGAACGTCTGTATCATATCACCCCTGTTTCTCCTTTCTTCCAAGCCTCTCTCCTCGTACGGTTTGCAACGCAAATCCCATACCATTTTCGTAGCTTTTCTTTGCACCGCTTCCAGTCTTTTTACATCTTTAGCAAGATAAGGCCTCCAAAACTGAACAACAATACTCCAAGTGGGGCCTCACCAACGACTGGATGAGAGTCAGGGAGAGATGGATGGCTACCACACCACTTAAACAATCCTATGAATGCACATCTCTTGTCCACCTTACTGGTCTTCATATCACACTTGTGGGAATCTTCTATTCCATTTTAGGGGCCCTTTTACTAAGCTGCGTAGGTGCCTACGTGTGCCCAACGCGCACCAATTTGGAACTACCGCCTGACTACCGTGTGGCCCGGGCGTAATTTCATTTTGCATGTGTGTACAGTAGGTGCGCCAGAAATGTTCCGGCACGTGGTGCTATCTGGGCGGTAATCGGCATTGTACACGCGCTGATTACTGCCCGGTTAATACGTGAGACCTTACCGCTGTCAATAGGTGGCAGTAAGATCTCAGCCCAAAATGGATGCACGCCAATTTTCATTTTGCCACACGTCCATTTTCGGCCCAAAAAAGGGTCTTTTTTTGCAGGTGCGCTGAAAAATGAACCCTGCGCACGTTTGATACATGTGTCTACACCAGCGCAGGCCACTTTTCAGCGCACCTTAGTTAAAGGACCCATTAGACAGATAGTTTCTTTGAATATAAAAGGGCTCAATACTCCCATAAAGAGGAAAAAAAAAACTTCTTCTTTAAAACGCTTAAAAGCTGACATTGCATTTATTCTTGAGACTCATCTATTAGCACCTGACAACCAGCGCCTTCAAGACAAGAACTATTTTCTCATAGTTTTTTCTTCCTTTCCTCAGAAGAAAAATGGTGTATCCATACTTATTCACAAATCCATTCAATATACTATTCAGAAACAAATAGCGGATAACTGGAAGATAGATAGGGATATCTCTTCTTATTAATAACCAACCTATTATTACCTTTAATATATATGCTCCTAATTTATGTGATCAATTCTTTCACTTTATTACCAATGTAATAACAACTCTGGGCCATGCACCAATTATTCTAGGTGGACATTTCAACCAGATTCAAGACTCAGTTATAGACAGAAAGTCAAATACCCCTTACTGTCCTACAAAAGCAACCTTAGCTATTGCAACCTTAAAGAAAACTTTAGGTCTTATGGATTCGGGGAGACTAGTTAAACCTACAGAGAGAGTCTATACTTTCTTTTCCCCACCACACATGAGCTATTCCAGGATAGATGATTTTTTAAATTAGGATATTGAGAACGGAAGGGTGCAAGAGTGGTTGAATAGATCTTATAAGCCGAAGTTTGTAAAAAGAGCATAAAACTTAAAATAAACGCAGAGTGCATTAATATGACATTGTAACCATTTAAAAGAACAGAGGAGGAAGGACTACCTTGGTAGTTGGAGCAAAAAAAAGCAAAGTTGATTTTTCAGAGTTTAGAAGTACTTTATTGTCAGCCAGCCATGTAGTGATAAATCTGAGTCAAGTATTAAGAGAGGAGATATCATCAGCATTAGAAGGGTCAACAGGGCAAAGAATTTGTATGTCATCAGTTTAAGCAAACATAGTCAAGTCCAGTGATTGTGCTAGGGTGAGAAAAAGATTGAAGAGTAAAGGAGAAATTGTGGATCCTTGGGATACGCCTGTAGTAAGGTGGAATGGTTAGGAAAATGGTGTACTGTATAGTCTCTATCCTCTAGGTAGGATTGAAACCAGTGATAAACAGTGTCGGTAATACTGACTGGGTGTTTCTAATTTGTAGTCACTTATTTTGCATTTGGTGAGGCTCTATTCATGGTCTGCATATAAATGCCATATAGCTGACATACATAGTGCTGAAAATTCAGTGCCAAAAAAAATGGTGCTGAACACTATTCTATAACAGGCATTCTGGGATTGGCATCCTTTATTGACTAATTCATGCTCAGCTTTGGGTGTGAGGAGTTACACCAAGTGAAACACATGTAAATCCTGGCATGGAAGTTGGGTGCGGATCCCCTGAATTCTATAACACTGCACACATTTTAAGGGAACGCCCCGGCCCCTCCTATGGCCACGTCCCCTTTGCAGATCTGCTCGGAAACACTTAGGCGCCATTCTATAAATGGCAAGATCCTAAAACAGTACAATACATTTTATGCTGAAATAAGTAGTGGACTTTTCCTAAGTCCATCTTAATAATGTCTTATGGACTTTTCTTTTAGGAAGCTGTCAAACTGCTTTTACCACATTCTATGGCAACAAATTCCAGAGTTTAATTACATACTGAGTGAAGAAATATTTTCTCAGATTTGTTTTATGTTTCAACATTTTTTATTGATGGTAAACAATAATTATCACAGCCATGGTCTGGGATACACAAAATGCTTCTAACAAAGCTTCCCAAGCTCACCGAACAATGTTAAGTCCATCATCAATCATTTAAACCTCCTCTTCAGCATGTAGCCCCATCCAACAACCAACCAACCATGGCCTCTTTCTCCTCCTTTCCTGAGATCACCGAGGATGAAACCTCTCGCCTTCTTTCCTCCTCGAAATGCACCACCTGTTCCTCTGATCCCATCCCCACCAACCTACTTAACACCATCTCCCATACTGTCACCCCCTCCATCTGTCGCATCCTTAGCCTTTCTCTCTCCACTGCAACTGTCCCTGACACCTTCAAGCACGCCGTAGTCACACCTCTCCTCAAAAAACCATCACTCGACCCTACCTGCCCCTCCAACTATCGCCCCATCTCTCTCCTACCCTTCCTCTCCAAAATACTTGAGCACGCCGTTCACAGTCGCTGCCTTGATTTTCACTCCTCTCATGCCATCCTCGATCCACTTCAATCCGGTTTTTGCCCTCTTCACTCGACAGAAACAGCACTCTCTAAAGTCTGCAACGACCTGCTCCTCGCCAAATCCAGAGGCCACTATTCCATCCTCATCCTCCTCAATCTATCCACTGCGTTTGACACTGTCAATCATGAGTTACTTCTTGCCACACTGTCCTCTTTTGGGTTCCAAGGCTCTGTCCTCTCCTGGTTCTCCTCTTATCTCTCCCACCGCACCTTCAGGGTACACTCTCATGGATCTTCCTCTACTCCCATCCCACTATCTGTTGGAGTTCCCCAGGGATCTGTCCTTGGACCCCTTCTCTTCTCAATCTACACCTCTTCCCTAGGCTCACTGATCTCATCTCATGGTTTTCAGTATCATCTTTATGCTGATGACACCCAGCTATATCTCTCCACACCAGACATCACCGCCGAGACCCAGGCCAAGGTATCGGCCTGCTTATCCGACATTGCTGCCTGGATGTCCAACCGCCACCTGAAGCTGAACATGTCCAAAACCGAGTTCCTCGTCTTTCCACCTAAACCCACTTCTCCTCTTCCTCCACTCTCTATCTCAGTTGATAACACCCTCATCCTCCCCGTCCCATCTGCCCGCAACCTCGGAGTCATCTTCGACTCCTCCCTCTCCTTCTCTGCGCATATCCAACAGACTGCCAAGACCTGTCGCTTCTTCCTCTTCAACATCAGCAAAATTCGCCCTTTCCTCTCTGAGCACACCACACAAACTCTCGTCCACGCTCTCATTACCTCTCGCCTTGACTACTGCAACTTACTCCTCATCAGCCTCCCACTTAGCCATCTATCCCCCCTTCAATCTGTTCAGAACGCTGCCGCACGTCTTATATTCCGCCAGAACCGATATACTCATATCACCCCTCTCCTCAAGTCACTTCACTGGCTTCCGATCAGATACCGCATACAATTCAAGCTGCTACTCCTTACCTACAAATGCACCCGGTCTGCAGCTCCTCACTACCTCTCTACCCTCATCTCCCCCTATGTTCCCGCCCGTAACCTCCGCTCACAGGACAAATCCCTCCTTTCAGTTCCCTTCTCCACCACTGCCAACTCCAGGCTCCGCTCATTCTGCCTTGCCTCACCCTTTGCCTGGAACAATCTTCCTCAACTCCTACGCCATGCCCCCTCCCTACCCATCTTCAAATCTCTGCTTAAAACTCACCTCTTCAATGCTGCTTTCGGCACCTAACCTTTCGTGAAATATAGTATGCCCTATCAGACAGACTCTACACTTGTCTTTTGACTGTACACTTGTCTTTAGATTGTTTAGATTGTCTTTAGATTGTACACCTGTCTTTTAGATTGTAAGCTCCTTCCATGTTAAATTGTACAGCGCAGCGCTGCGTAACCCTAGTAGCGCTTTAGAAATGTTAAGTAGTAGTAGTAGTTTTCACCCCTCACCCACCCCCCTCCCCCTTATCTTCATGGTCCACCATTATTGATACTATAACAAAAGATCTCCTATACACTGCCATACATCTATGATAAAGAACATAACATCCGATCCCAACAACGGCTATCATCAATGAAACAGTTCCCCCCCTTCCCCACCCCAGCCTGCCCTCCTCCCAGCTTCCCTTGTGTAAGTACCCAGCTAGTTGGTTGGGGACAGTTCTGGGACACATGTCGACATCTTGCTTATTGGCCTTTAATAGTTTGTACAACTACAGATCTAGACAAGGGGCCTTGTGTCTTATAGTCCCCTGTCTCCTTACCAGGCCCGTATTTCCTTGGTCAAATAGATTATCGACATCACGCTACCGCAAACAGCACTATGAGGTCCTGTGATGCAATAAACAGCTTAATACAGTGATTGAACCTATAGCTGTTGATCTTGACATTGTCTCTCAGTCATACCCCCAACCAACCCCCTCCCTCTACCTACCCATCCCTCCACCTCTCCCCCTTCCCTCAGATTTGTTTTAAATTTACTACTTTGTAGCTTCATTGCATGCCCCCTAGTCCCAGTATTTTTTGGCTCTCTCTGTAAAAGTAACAACACCTTTTTTCTTAGGGTAAAAAAAGCAGAGCATTAAGCAGAAAATAGCAGCAAGTGAGATGTGTCCTCTGTTCCTTACCACTGGCATCTCTTGAAGGGGCAGTTCAGATTTTTGGCGTTTGACAGCCACTTTAGGACTTTCCTTGCACATGCTACCCATCCTCCCACCTCTTCCCCCCCACCCCCCCAACTGATGAAATGTTTCTTTTTATTTTTTATCTGTTTGATAGATTTGGTTTTTGAATTTAGCTCATACCTTTCTTGGTAATTCAAGATATTGCAGGAATTTTCCTCTCACTTACAGTCTACGTTTGTATCTGATGTAATGGAGCGTTAAGTGACTTGTCTAAGATCACAAGGTGTACGAGTGCAATTTGGACTGGGTTTTCTTGGTTCTCAGCTCTTCCATCTCCCCTATTAACCCACTAATCTTTTCTTTTTGTTTCTTTGAAGAAGTGACTTACTGAAGTTGTTGGTGAAATTTGTGCTACTGGGATTCGTGTGCTACTTCATGACAGCATGGTTCTTTCTTAGAAAAAGAGAAATACCTGCATTTCTTCCAGCATTTCACTCTACCAAGAGTATCAAGAACTTGTTTCTCTATGATGGAATCAGGTCAGTAGCCTTTTAAAGCTAAAGAAACATGTAATAGCCCTGGAGGTGTCATAAAAGACTTGTAAACATGAAAACCATAAACACCTTGTAGACGGGGGAGGCAGAATGCTTTTTGATTTTATTTAGTCATATAGTATGACTATATGTATGGTTGTAATTTCCTCTGGGCAGTGGTGGACTGAAAGTGGTTACATTTTAAGTTACTTCAAAATGGCTCTAGGTACTATGTAGTTAGTTCCTCACCTTTCAAACACTACATGATGGGACTCTGCCTTACCTGTGAAATATAATCATTCCTATGTACCTCCCTGTCTTCTTCACTCATGAAATGATCATCATTTGATGATATCTTGCCCAAAGAATGCATACTATTTATCCACCCATCAATGTGCATTCTTCTTTGTCGGCCCTTCCTTATGGAATCATCTCCCATTCCCTCTTCGTTCTGAGCTATTTTTGGCTATAACTTGAAGTGGCTTATCAAGTTTAATAAATATAATAATACACAAATAAATAAGGAGTAATGATTTTAAAAGCAGCCTCAAAAAGGGAAGCTTTTAGGTTAGTTTTGAACAGGACCAGAGACAGAGCATGAGGTTCTGACAAGAATTCTTTTCCAGAGCAGCGAGGTCAAAGGAGCAGAGTTTGGAGTTGGTGATGGAGGAAAAGGACACAGATACGGGTGACTTACCTGATAAACAGAGCTCCTGAAGAAAAGTAGAGGAGAGATACTGAACAGCTGCAGAATGAATACACTTGTAGGCCAGTAAGAGGTGTGAACTGTTTATGCAAATGGATAGTGAGCCAATGAAGTTGTAGCCCCTGGTCTAGGTGGCTGCCTATATTATTCCCAAGATAGGTGGACAACAGGGGTGCACGCTATTATTTATTTGTTGGGACCAGGGTGGGACTAGGATATACCTAGGAGGCCGCGCAATCTACACCAGTTTCACACAGTCTTTTGCTGAAAACCAGAACCTTTACTCTCCTTCAGTTGATGAGGGAACAGCTTCCACTGTTTCAACACAGATGGCCAACTATTTACAATAGCCTTTTCCTCTCCTCCAATCAAGCACAGAAATTAAAAACAGTTTCTCCTTGTTCTCCTTGTTACTCAAACCACACACCAGTTTGGTGAGGTCTTGCCTTGGCTTGCACAGTTCATTTTCTGGTACACATAAGCAGATGTTAACTGTTATCAAGATTTATTTGTTACATTTGTATCCCACATTTTCCCACCTATTTGTAGGCTCAATGTGGCTTACATAGTACCGGAGAGGCCTTTGCAGACTCCGGTGAGAACAAATACAGGGTGATGTTGTGGTAAGATCAAGTTCATGTGGCACAGCCACATTAGGGAATCGTACAACGGAAGAGTTGTGTTATGTCCATTACGTACTTTAGTTTTGTTGTGTCGCAGAGATCAGGCATTTAGGTTGGATCAGTAGGGTATGCCTTTTTAAGCAGGTTAGTTTTTAGTGATTTCCAGAAGTTTAGGTGGTCGTGTGTCGTTTTCAAGGCTTTTGGTAATGCGTTCCACAGTTTATTCATTTATTTAGATTTTGCTCACACCTTTTTCAGTAGTAGCTGAAGGTGAGCTACATTCAGGTACACTGGATATTTCTCTGTCCCAGTGTAGGAGTGGACAAGCAAACACTGTGCACGGCCTGCAGCCATCACTAGACTGGCAGGACAACCTCAAGCTCTGTGCATACTACCTATGGACTTTGCATTCACACTTGCACCTTTGCTTTGTACCAAAACCTCAGCTTTCATATAATGAGCCTAGACTAAGACCTAAACCTGTGCAGTTTGGACTTTTACTAGTAGTATGTATTTGTTAACCAGCAGCTAGATAACAAGTTGTAGTAATCAGCAATTTGGGGTTGTAGGGAAGGCAGCTGGCTCTGCCAGCGCAGTCTCGTGATCCATGCATAGAGGCTGTATTGTGTAAATGTGCTGGAACACTGAAAGAAGCTGTAACTTGTAGCATGGCAGCCATTAACTTTGTTTTTTTCTGTGAAATACATTTTCTCTCCTTCTGTGCCTTTTCTGAAATATAAGGCTTGCAAGCTGACAGTTAGCTCAGAAGAAGCAGCTGTAGCCAGATAGCAGAAACCAGCTGGAACTTGTGCTGCTTATCAGTATATTGCCTTATATGGTATATGCAATGCCAAATAACTGTGAATAGACTAGTGTTGGAAATAGAGGGTTGTGTGCAAAGCCAAAGATAAGTTTCGTTTCCTGGGTTCTGTGTAAGATCCTCTGTCTGTAACTGCGCATGACTACTGATAAGAGTGTATAAGAACGAGTGTCAGGCGAGTATACTCTACGTAGTGACCGGCCCAGTAAGGACCGAAGAAGAGGCATGATCACCCTCTTTTAGCCAGTGACTAATACGGACTAGGTCCCGAAACTCACTAGGCTTTTGCGAAGAAACCGAACGGGAGGGTTTCTTGTGGCGTATGAAAGAAAGTTGAGTGATTGGGTGACCGCATTCCGGTCAGGCCGGTTGTTGACCCTTTTGTGTCTGGTGGAACGAGACCCCTTACTCCTCCACCACCCCTTTCCCCCTCTGTCTGTCTCCTATCCTTTGGCACTCAGGTTAGGATGGTGAACTAAATGTAGATTCTCAGGCTTCTCTGAACTGCAGATTCCATGACCTTGTGTACACGAGCTGCATGAGCTGTAGAATGGAATGTGCTTAGATAACGTGCTTGAGAATCAGATAAACTGTTCAGCAGCTGAGGAGTGCAGGTTTTTGTTGTCTTAAGCTGCTATAGAGTAAAAGCAGTCCGGGGTTTGGGACCCACTCATAAGACCACAGCCGGTGGTGGGAGTGGGCTCGAGGAAATAATTACTCCGGGTGCATGTTAACAGAGTGATATGACCCTTTGAACTTAACTGTTGCATTATGTTAGAAGTTATTATAAGATACTAGGGAAAAAATGCCCGTTTCTGAGTGCAATGAAACGGACGCTAGCAAGGGGCCCCCTCCCTCCGTCCCTCGGAGCTACTTGCGTTACTTGTTCGGGGTTCGCGTTTGCCTCGCATTTCGGCCCTCGAGTGTTATAGCTCCGCCCTCGACGTCATGACGTTTTGACGTGTTGCCTTTTACATAGAGAGATAAGATTTTGTTTCTCTGAAACAGGAGAACAGGAGACGGTGCAAGCTTTGTATATGCAGCACCAGGATTTCGTTGCTGGGGATAATGTTGTTTATCTTTCTTGAATCTGGTTGTTAAAAAGGGTATGACAATTCAGGCTTTTCTTTAAGTCTTATGGGTATAGTATTACGGAGGTTAAATATAAAGCCTCCCTTCAGGAATGCAGCCTTGATTTTCCTCCAGCTGTTTTTGTCACGCTATGTTAACTTTCAACTTTGTGATTTACTGAAAGGTGCATGACGGCATTTTCTGAGGTTTAAAATAAATAAATAAATAAATAGGAATTATTTAGCTGAGTTTTGGATTGTGTAGTTATTACAAATTTTATATACCTTGTATACCAGGATTTTGTGCTATCCCAGTGCCCTTCTAGGCAACTGCCTGGGTTGCCTCACTTTGTTTCTCCTTTATTACATTAGATTTAATATTTGTATTCTTATAGCTCCATGCTGCACTTGGGTTCAAAGCACGGTGCATCTGTTGTAATTTACTGTGAGATTTATGGTATCGTGTTCATTTACTGACCATAGTCCCTAAAGAATGTAAAGAAAACCACAGAAGGTATCCCACACCCCAAAAGCTAAAACATTGGATTTTAAAACTCAGATTTGTAGCTTATGTCAAAGTTACCGAGAGAGCTTGTTGCAGCTTGTTTCCTCCCCACTTCTGCACAGATACATTCAGTTTAAACAAACCCTGCATTCGGGAAAAAAAAAAAAAGGGTCCAGTTTGTGCTTTTCTTCAGGGACATATCAGCTGCCTGTAGCCATGAGCAGTTGCCTTTTATGCAAACCTTATGAGTCTCGTAGGCAGTGCAAATCACAGCTGCTTAATTGTATTGCACTAAATTTGTTTTCCTCCACTGCAGAGGAGGGATGCAAATTCCTAAGTTATTCATGAGACTTGCAGACTATTTCTTGCCTATTCTCTGTACCTACCTCAGTAGGATTTGTACAATAAATGTCTAGTGAAATATCCCACGTGTATGTTCTGTACGGTAATTGAGATTTCAGAGAGATAAGTTTTAGGTTTCATGTGGATTTTCGTTGTTTCAGTGTTCAGTTGTTTGCTTATGATGTCACTCTTCTTTCTTTTATTGATGACTTGCTCCCTCTGCTGATCTTTGTGTGTATTACATGCACAAGTTGCTTTGGGAAAGAGAAAAAAAGAAAAAAAAAAAGAAACAGTCCCTGCCCAAAGGAGCTTGCGGTCTAAACCAGGGCAGACAGACAAGACTCACAATTACAGACTTTAGTTTTAATAATGTGATTTATGCAAAGAACCGTTTGTCTACTAAACTACTTAATGTGTTTAATTCATCATGCTTGTGATAAATATATATCTGTGTTACTTTACCTTGGGCAATTGGGACTCCAGAGATATTGCCCCCTCCAGGGTAAAGGAATTTAGCTGAATGCTCAGATTAAGAAGTTGTTAATGTACCTTGAATGAGAATGCTTTGTGCTGCTATAGAACATTTCTAGGCACCTGCCTACTTGCTGACATCATCCTTGTTCTAACTTTTCTCCATAAATCATATGTCTCATGATTTTAGCTGGACGCTTAAACCAGGTTGTCCAGAGAGGTGAGGTGTACCATGATAAAGATCTAAATGTAAGTTTTAAATCATAGGGAATCACATTGTGAAGAAGATGGAAGCAAGTTCCCAGTCATTGAAAGGTTACTGAGATGTTTGAAGCTTGTAAAAGATATACTGCCAATGTGCAAGTTGTGTGAATAACCACATGGCAGGAGTACATGATTATGTGCTACGAAAGTACACTTGTAAGTTAGATAGAAGGGTTGTGGAAGTGGATATATGTGGAAGTGTTTCAACAGGACTATACTGTTTGGGGATAGGCCACAGAATAGCAATTCATTTTATTCTGTATTACCTATCAAAAGAAGCATGAAATTTGAGCTAATGGCATTTTGTTAAGGGTTTGACCAGATATTGAGTGAATTATTATCATTTATGCCCTGAGGCCTACATAGAGGCCCTGTTCTGATTAATTGATTTATCGTTTGGAGTCCTCTTTCTTGTTTTTCAGGTTCATCATATTGTCCTCTCACCTTAGTTGGCAGGCAGGACGTGACATCATTTGACTGTGATCACTGATGGCACCAGTCTGTGTTAAGGCCTGCTGTCTACCATTCCTGAAACAGACCTGGCCACCGCATTCTCCTCTGTTCTCAGGGTTGTTGCCTATTACTGCAATGAACTTTTTAGAATTGTAACCTTTATATCCCAAAACAACTCTGTTAAGGTTGCACCAATGCTGGAAGGGGATTTTGGTTGAACTCATTTTGTTAGATAGACTGCTAAACTCTAGGCCAGCATTTAAACTGGTGGTCCATATAGGAATATTGCTATACATTCTCAATTGTAATGATTTCTTTTTGCTTACTTGGTATAGGCATCATCAGTAACGCCTCTGAAGCCACTGATTGTTTCCTGTATGATATTGTTTCAAGACATATTTCTATGGTATCGCATGTATTGTCTCATGTTGCAAACACAAGATCCTAAAGTTCATCCAGTCCCACACACAGTATACCCTATGCAGCTCGATATAACAACCCGCCAGAGATCTGATGATGTGCCAGATCAAATATGAACCGGTTGTCCAGTACGTGGGTGACCTGTTGATTGTGTAGTGTTCGCCTGAAGGTTCTTGACAGCGGGCTGCAAATGCCCCTGAAATCTGTCACCTGCTTGAAGCTGTGTGGAAGCCAAGAAAAGTCGCTGTGATGCACTGTAGGGCCCACACAGGGAAGACAGATTCCATAGCCCGGGGCAACCGACGTGCGGACGAGGCAGCCAAGAAAGCCTGTCAAGAACCCTATCCTCCTGAACCTACTCTTCATCCATCTCCCTGAAGAAACCCCCGCATTTACAGAAACTCCCCCAACAGGGAGTCTTGAAATTTACCAGAAGTCAGGAACCCCCGAGTACCGACCAGTTCAGGACTTGAGGAAAGTCAATAATCAGGTTGTGGGTATCGTTGCTCTTGTACCTAATCCCTACTCCATTTTAGCCCAAGCGCCAGCCCAAACCACGTGGTACAGTACGAGTACGGGCCTGTCGTCCAGTATGTAGACGACCTGTTGGTGGCCCGAGAAGGAACCCGGAGGCTCGGTACACCCCGTACCCAAGCTATCCGCAACCAACCCATTCCTGCAAATAAGAAAGAACTGTGTGCGCTACTAGGAGCAGCTGGGTATTGCCGGATCTGGATCATTAACTTCGCTGTCCTGACCCAAGACTTGTACGCCAAACTGAAAGGACCTGAACTCGAGGGCCAAAACCTCCAGTGGGAGAAACACGAACTGAAAGCCCTTCAGGACCTCAAGGAGGCCCTTGTGGCCCCACCAGCGCTCGGACTGCCAGATGTGACCAAGCCGTTCCACTTGTTCATCGACGAAAAGAAGGGATTGGCACTCCAACTGGTCGGCACCTGGCAACGCCCTGTAGCATACCTCTCCAAGGGCATGGACAACGTGGCACGAGGATGGCCGGGCTGTCTCCGAAGCATTGCGGCGGCCTGTCTGCTGATACACGAGGCCAATAAACTCACGTTTGGCCAAACACTTTTTGTGACTACACCCCACACCATCCGCGGCCTACTCGAGAGCCACGGACCCAGATGGATGACCAACTCCCGATTGGTTAAATACCAAGCCCTCCTGTGCGAAAATCCGGAGGTGCGGATCCTGGACACAACCAACCTTAATCCCGCCACCCTCCTTCCGGCCCCTGAACCACCACTCCACGACTGTGAGGAGGTAATGGCCACTGTGCATTCTAGCAGACCTGACCTCAAGGACCAACCCTGGCAAGGGGGCATCACCCTTTTCACCGATGGAAGCAGCCAGGTGATAGAGGGAATTCGAAGAGCTGGCTATGCTGTCGTGTCTGAGGACCATGTGATCGAGGCTATGGCTCTGCCGCCCAGAACGTCAGCCCAGAAAGCGGAGCTGATCGCCCTCACCAAAGCCCTCCTGTGGGCTGAAGGAAAAGTTGTTAACATCTACACCGACTCCAAATACGCTTTCCTCACCCTCCAGGTGCACGGAGCCTTGTACAAGGAGAGGGGATTTCTGACAGCTGAGGGGAAAGGACTTGCAAATGCCACTGAGATCTGCCAATTACTCGAGTCAGTATGGAAACCGAAGAAGGTGGCTGTGATGCACTGCAGGGCCCACACAGGCCGGACGGACCCTATCGCCCGGGGAAATCAGCGGGCAGACGACGCTGCAAAAAGGGCGAGTCGACTCCCTTACCTTTCTCATTCCTCTGACCCTGTACTCGTCGTTCACCTCCCCACAGAGACCCCTATCTATGCCCCACAAGAGACTGAGTGGGCCCGGCAAGAGGGCCTGGAGTCACGCAATGGCTGGTGGGTACTACAGGATGGGCGCATATGGATACCCGAAGCCTTGGCCTGGACAGTGGCCAAGGAGGCTCATGACCGCACCCACCTGGGCAGGGACGCCCTGGGGCGCCTACTCGAGAAGACCTACTACATCAACAAACTGTCCCTGTGGACCAAAAATGCTTCCAGCCAATGCGCAACTTGTGCTCGGAACAACCCAAGAACGGGGCCCGGTCCTATGCCAGGACATGTTCTCCGAGGCACTAGCCCTTTCCACGTCTGCCAGATTGACTTCACGCATATGCCCCCAGCCCGGGGCTACAAAGCCATCCTCGTCGCCGTGTGTACCTACACCGGATGGATTGAGGCCCAGCCTACCAGAACGGAAATGGCGAAAGAAGTCACTTCCTTATTGATCCATCACCTCCTGCCGAGATACGGCCTTCCCAGACAGATAAACTCCGACAACGGTCCTGCATTCGCCAGCGAAGTAACACAACAACTCAGTACAAGGCTGGGTCTCGATTGGAAGTTACATTGTGCATGGAGACCCCAGAGCAGTGGAATAGTGGAGAGAGCTAACCGATCCCTCTTTAACCAACTGGCTACCGACCTCTGGGAGCCTCAAGAGTATCCTCGTCATGGGTGGCCTGTTCTTGTTGTCCTGCTTATTAATACCCTTGTTTCTCCCCTTTGTTTTCAGGTGTCTCCACTCCACCATGGAAAGCATCGCTGACCGCCGAGCAGCCGCCCAACTTATGGCCCTCCAGATGTATTCCCCCATTCCCCAATCCGATGTGGATGAAGCAGAATTCTGTTCTCTCGAGGCAATTAACGGGCCAACGCCCTTGTGACAGCACAAGTCCGGCTACAAAGGGGGGGGGGGGATTCCATTAGGGACCCTCCGTCTCAACCCCGGCGAAGTACCCAACGGCTGCGCAAGGACCTAGGGCCCTCCTATTGCTTCTTTACGCTAACTCTCCCTGTTTTTCTTTTCCTTTTCAGGACTCTTGGAGGTGATACTCTCCACCAGAATGGATGTTCAAGTATCAAAAGGGGGGAATTGTAGGAGTGGACAAGCAAACACTGTGCACGGCCTGCAGCCATCACTAGACTGGCAGGACAACCTCAAGCTCTGTGCATACTACCTATGGACTTTGCATTCACACTTGCACCTTTGCTTTGTACCAAAACCTCAGCTTTCATATAATGAGCCTAGACTAAGACCTAAACCTGTGCAGTTTGGACTTTTACTAGTAGTATGTATTTGTTAACCAGCAGCTAGATAACAAGTTGTAGTAATCAGCAATTTGGGGTTGTAGGGAAGGCAGCTGGCTCTGCCAGCGCAGTCTCGTGATCCATGCATAGAGGCTGTATTGTGTAAATGTGCTGGAACACTGAAAGAAGCTGTAACTTATAGCATGGCAGCCATTAACTTTGTTTTTTTCTGTGAAATACATTTTCTCTCCTTCTGTGCCTTTTCTGAAATATAAGGCTTGCAAGCTGACAGTTAGCTCAGAAGAAGCAGCTGTAGCCAGATAGCAGAAACCAGCTGGAACTTGTGCTGCTTATCAGTATATTGCCTTATATGGTATATGCAATGCCAAATAACTGTGAATAGACTAGTGTTGGAAATAGAGGGTTGTGTGCAAAGCCAAAGATAAGTTTCGTTTCCTGGGTTCTGTGTAAGATCCTCTGTCTGTAACTGCGCATGACTACTGATAAGAGTGTATAAGAACGAGTGTCAGGTGACGCTCAGGGAGCAGTATCCTGAGAGAACTCAGTGCTGTTCATTGCTAGCAATAAAGCTGTCATGCCTTTGGAACCAATTTGCCTCTTGTCTCCTGTTACACCAGGAGGGCTCACAATCTAAGTTTGTACCTGAGGCAATGGAGGGTTAAGTGACTTGCTCAAGATCACAAGGAGCAGCAGTGGGATTTGAACCAGCCACCTCTGGATTGCAAGACTGCTGCTCTAACCACTAGGCCACTCCTCCACTCCAGTTACTCCACATACAGTTGTATACTTGTGTAGGAAAAGCTGGATGTGTAAGTTGATTTGTATTTGAGGCCTTTGCAGCTTGGGTAGTGGAGGTTTAGATATGTTCGTGTTGATTTTGATGTGTTTCTAGTTGGTAAGTCGATCAAGTCTGTCATGTATCCTGGGACTTCATCGTAGATAATTTTATGAACCACGGTGCAGATTTTAAAGGCATTCTTTGATTGGGAGCCAGTGTAGTTTTTCACAGAGGGGTTTTGTGCTTTCAAATCGCGTTTTTCCAAATATGAGCCTAGCTGCCGTGTTTTGGGCGTTCTAAGTTTCTTTAAGATTTGTTCTTTGCATCCCGCATAAATTCTATTGCAGTAGTCTACATGGCTTAGTACCATTGATTGTACCAGGTTGCGAAATGTTTCCCTCGGGAAGAATTGTTTCAAGCATTTGAGTTTCCACATTGAGTGGAACATTTTCTTTGTTGTGGATGCCACTTGGCTCTCTAGTGTTAAATTATGGTCTATTATAACGCCGAGGATTTTCAGGCTGTCTGAGATAGGAAGGGTGTAGTCTGGGGTGTTGATAGTTGTGGGGTTGTCCGTGCTGTGTTCGGATGAGAGGATGAAACAATGTGTTTTTTCTTTATTGAGTTTTAGTTGAAATGCATTTGCCCATGAGTTCATGATGTTTAGGCTGAGCTTGATTTCGTTGGTGATTTCTGTCAGTTTGGAAGGGTTAAGACCTTGGGTGGATAAGGACTTGGCTAGTGGGGTCATCAATAGATTGAACAGGATCGGTGATAGTGGTGAACCTTGTGGTACTCCACAATCTGCTTTCCATGGTGATGATATGCTAGAGTTTGATTTTTCTTGTGGTTAGGAAGCCTTTGATCCAGCTAAGTATGTTTCCACCAATCCTGAACTCATCTAGTAATCTTATTAATATATTGTGATTTACCATGTCGAATGCACTAGACATGTCAAATTGGAGGAGGAGGATGTTTTTGCCTATTGCTATTTCCTGCTTGAATTTGGCTACGAGAATGAGTAGTACTGTTTCAGTGCTGTGGAGGGGGCGAAAACCTGACTGTGATTCGTGTAATATTGAGAATTTGTTTATATAATCATTGTGGATCGAAATTCCATGTGTAAAGGGGAAAAGGACGGTGATAGGGGTGTACTACTGTCCACTCGACCAGGATGAGCAGACGGACACAGTCATGTTAAAGGAAATTAGTGAGGCAAATAAATGGGTGATTTTAATTATCCCCATATAGACTGGGTTAATGTATCCTCAGAAGCTTAGCCGAGATAGGCGGGGCTGGTGTTTGGGAGGCGGGGCAAGACTTCTATGGTCTGTGCCCTGAAAATGGCAGATACAAATCAAGGTAAGGTATACACAAGAAGTAGCACATGTGAGTTTATCTTGTTGGGCAGACTGGATGGACAGTGCAGGTCTTTTTCTGCCATCATCTACTATGTTACTATCCAGCTTATTTTCTAAAGTGATCGCCGGCCATCTTCCGACATAAATCGGGAGATGGCCGGCGAGCTCGCAAACGCGGCCAAATCGGTATAATCGAAAGTGGCTTTTTTGACAGCATCGCCGCTTTCTCGTCACCTCGCCGGCGAAAGTTCAAGGGGGCATGTCGGCGGTGAAGTGAAGGCGGGACATGGGTGGGCATGGGCGTGGCTACCAGATGGCCGCCTTTCGTGGATAATGGAAAAAAAAAGCGGCGTTAAGCAGTATTTCGCCGACTTTAATTGGTCCTTTTATATTCACTACCAAGCCTCAAAAAGGTGACCCAACTGACCAGATGACCACCGGAAGGAATCGGGGATGACCTCCCCGTACTCACCCAGTGGTCACCAACCCCCTCCCACACTAAAATCCTTCTTATCTGTTCCCTTCTCCACTACTGCCAACTCCAGACTTCACGCCTTCTGTCTCGCTGCACATAGTAACATAGTAACATAGTAGATGACGGCAGAAAAAGACCTGCGCGGTCCATCCAGTCTGCCCAACAAGATAAACTCACATGTGCTACTTTTTGTGTATACCTTACCTTGATTTGTACCTGTCCTTTTCCGGGCACAGACCGTATAAGTCTGCCCAGCACTATCCCCGCCTCCCAACCACCAGCCCCGCCTCCCACCACCGGTTCTGGCACAGACCGTATAAGTCTGCCCAGCACTATCCCCGCCTCCAAACCACCAGTCCCACCTCCCACCATTGGCTCTGGCACAGACCGTATAAGTCTGCCCAGCACCATCTCTGTCTCCCGCCACCGGCTTTGCCACCCAATCTCGTCTAAGCTCCTTAGGATCCATTCCTTCTGAGCAGAATTCCTTTATGTTTATCCCACACGTTTGAATTCCGTTACCGTTTTCATTTCCACCACCTCCCGCGGGAGGGCATTCCAAGCATCCACTACTCTCTCCGTGAAAAAATACTTCCTGACATTTTTCTTGCGTCTGCCCCCCTTCAATCTCATTTCATGTCCTCTCGTTCTACCGCCTTCGCATCTCCGGAAAAGGTTCGTTTGCAGATTAATACCTTTCAAATATTTGAACGTCTGTATCATATCACCCCTGTTTCTCCTTTCCTCCAGAGTGTACATGTTCAGGTCCGCAAGTCTCTCCTCATATGTCTTGTAACGCAAATCCCATACCATTCTCGTAGCTTTTCTTTGCACCGCTTCAATTCTTTTTACATCCTTAACAAGATACGGCCTCCAGAATTGAACACAATACTCCAGGTGGGGCCTCATCAACGACTTATACAGAGGTATCAACACCCCTACGCCTGGAATAAACTTCCTGAGCCCCTACGTCTTGCCCCATCCTTGGCCACCTTTAAATCTAGACTGAAAGCCCACCTCTTTAACATTGCTTTTGACTCATAACCACTTGTAACCACTCGCCTCCACCTACCCTCCTCTCCTCCTTCCTGTACACATTAATTGATTTGATTTGCTTACTTTATTTTTTGTCTATTAGATTGTAAGCTCTTTGAGCAGGGACTGTCTTTCTTCTATGTTTGTGCAGCGCTGCGTACGCCTTGTAGCGCTATAGAAATGCTAAATAGTAATAGTAGTAGTAGTAATACAATCTAGATTACAAGATTAATTTTTCCTTCCTAGTTAGACCAACTTAAATAAATCTGCTCTCCTCACAAGCCCAGCATCTCCGGCTTGATCAGATGCAGTGCAGAAGGCGCCTTCAAAAGCACGCCGAAAGTGTCTACAGCAAATTCAGCAATCACTCAGCCTTTACTCTGGTTCTCACTGTCAAGCCTTTTGAACCTCGTCAAATTGCAAGGCACGATAGTGAAACTACTCACAGTCCAATGTTCTGTTGCGTTGCCCAGGGTACAGGGACTCCACAACCCTGAGAGCTGTATAGTGGCTGGAGGTAAAAGCCAGAGGGGAGGCAGCAGTCTTGGCTGTTGCTGCTGCTTTGTTCTGAGCCCCTCAGAGCCTGTCGTCGGGACGCCTCGCCGTGCTGCTCCCGCACCTTTTGTCACCGTTGCTGTTTCGACCACACTGATCGAGGCCGTTGTCGGCAGAGCCCTTGGCGATCCCCGCCGAGAGCGTCCTCACACCTCCATGGGTCCCATTCTCTTGGGGCAGCTCCGCTGGATATGGGCTCCCCTCCCCCTGCTGCCGTCTGAGGACCGGTTGGTGGGCAGGCGAGGAGGCAGAGCTGGGAGCATGCGGTACTCCGTGGGGAGAGGCTCGGTCGCCTCTCCCTGCTCTGGGTGGGCTAGTGGGCGAGGAGGCAGAACTGGGCATGCGGTCGCTGTCCCGCGAGCCTCGTGTGGTTCCCCCATGGGTAGAGGTTCAGTTGCCTCTCCCTGCTTCGAGGCAGCAGCGGCGCCACTCGCCGGTCCCACAGGGGCTCCCCAAGTGTTGTCAGCTGCTTCTGCCTGGCTCCGCTTTTCTCGGAGTCTGGAGCTCTCACCGGTGCGTCCTACTCCGTTGCCATCTTGACAAAAGAAGATTTAATTAGTTGGTAAACATTTACAGGCTCCTTGATGGCTAGGTGATACACTGTGGCTCTTCAGTGATGAAATTATCAGATGGTAAATAGTTTTTTTTTCTCCTCCTGCCTGGTTTGGATGAAATGGCTGGATGTCACCACAGGTACCCTGATTGAATCCTCTGTCCTTCCCTGGACTACACAGGGGTGGAAAGGTTCCCCCTATACCTCCCCACTAAAAGCCAGCAACCAGGTTTTGGGTCTGTTACTTGTCCCTTGCTTCTTTAGCATTAGAATTAGTGCTGATTCTGCATTCAGGATTTCTGCATCAGGCTGGACAGGAAGGATCTCCCTCTGGGCATGGGCAGGGCAGACAAGGGGTATATTAAAATCTCCTTCTATGAGCACTAATTGGCAATAGTTAGAATTTATGTGCTCAACTCGCTAAGCGTATTCTGTAATGAACTGCAACTAAATTCTAATGTGTGCAGTTCGAAAGGGGCGTGGCTATGGGCGTTCCCAAATGTACTGCATAGTTATAGAATATGGCCTGGTGCGCATAAATCTTCGTGCAGGGATTTACACCACATTTTCGTTGGTGTGAATGGAGGTGCGTAGATAGGCGCCTGGGATATTAACTAAGCATATTCTATATTTATTTTTATTTATTTAGTTATTGTCATTGTATCCCTCATTTTCCCACCTATTGGTAGGTTCAATGCGGCTTACATGGAACAATGGGGGCAGTTAAAAGGTAACGAGTGGGGTTAAAAATTCGATAGATACAGCGAGAGTTTGTAGAGGTCTCTTGCAGAAGTATTGGGTTAGGCAACGGCCTTAGGAGATTGTTTGGTTGGTTTACATGATTCATTGTTAGAGAATTACAAAGAGAGTCGAATAGGATCACAAGTCAAATAGGGTTGAATTATTGGTCAGGCTAGTAGTCCTTCGGTGGATGGTGGGTACAAAGTACGTAAGGTCAGTAGGGATGTAAGATTAGAGAGTTGAGATAAGGGTCCAGGTTGGTTGCTGTGAGCTTGTGCCTTTTCCGTTCTATCTGTCAAGTTGATCAAAGCATGCTCTTCCAATTCTCATTAAACCACAGCTCTCGGGCAAAGGTGTGTCAAGTCCTCTACGCAATCCAGGACTAGGCCTTGCAAACACCAGCAACAATTTACTGCTTTTCAACTCTGTTGAGCCACTTCAGCACTACTGCGCCTAAATCTAGACACCACTTGTTGAATATGGTTAGGTGAAAATGTTTTCTGCGCTGACTTTTTAGGTGCCATATGTAGAATCCTCCCCCTAAGTGGTAATATTCAGCTGAGATAGACGGCCATCTCGGAGCGCTTACCCATCTTTAGGCTACTTAACCGGCCAAGAGCTGTTCCTGGCTGGTTAGTTTTAAATATCAGCCGGAGTGTAATTAATGCCACTAACCAGATAATTGCTGGAGACCTCATCTGCTCTGTTTAGTGGCATTATCCGAACAGTGCCACGGGGAGAGATGTGGCTAGCTAACTCTACCAGTTATGTGGATATTTCCCTTTGAATATTGGCCTATGGATCTTTTTTTCCACTGAAGGATGCAATGAAGAGTTTCTGATAAATGGGGCTTTTTAAACAAGTGTTTTTTTTCTACAGCCTGTTCCAGAATAAATCATGTTCATGTCAGAATATGAAGGATATGAAAGGAATGCAAGTCTATCAGCTGCAAGATAATTTCAGCCCAGATGAGATAAAGTTTGTCCAGGAAAGAAGAATGATGGAACTGAGTCACTTTCAGAGCAGGTAACAATTCCCTTGGAGGTAGGTCTCTCTGCAGATATGAGGGAATGAAGTGACGGGGGGGTCTTGTAAGTGCAGTGCAGACCGGGCCTGGTTTGGACCAATGGAGCACTAGCATATGCAGTGTACTGAAAGATCTTCTGCAGGGTCTCTCGGTCCTTTCTGCTTATGAAACAGTTCTGGTCTACTCGGGCTATTATAAGAGTTGCATATGAGAGAGAGGCTCTGGCCAGCCTAGAGGAAGAGGAGGAGGGACCTTAAGACACAGTAACACAATTACTGGCTGAGAACCCGATCATCTTCTTCCCTTTCCCTTACCACTATCCTCCTACTAACCTACAAATGCACTCATTCTGCAGCCCCTCCTTACCTCTCTACCCTCATCTCCCCTTATGTTCCTACCCATAACCTCCGCTCTCAAGACAAATCCCTCCTTTCAGTTCCCTTCTCCACCACCGCCAACTCCAGGCTCCCCCCTTTCTGCCTTGCCTCACCCCGTGCTTGGAATAAACTCCCTGAGCCCATACGCCATGCCCCCTCCCTGCCCATCTTCAAATCCTTACTCAAAGCCCACCTCTTCAATGTCGCCTTCGGCACATAACCATTATACCTCCATTCAAGAAATCTAGACTGCCCCAACTTGACATTTCGTCCTTTAGATTGTAAGCTCCTTTGAGCAGGGACTGTCCTTCTTTGTTAAACTGTACAGCGCTGCGTAACCCTAGTAGCGCTTTAGAAATGTTAAGTAGTAGTAGTAGTAGTAATTCCTAACTTGTCACCTGCTCGTAACCTTATCTTGTCTTCAATAGGTCCTTTCCCTATGTGTCCTTCTGTCTGTCCTACCCTTATCCCTTATTTGTCCTGTCTGTCTGTCCTGATTTAGATTGTAAGCAGTTGTACATCTGAGCTTAGACATCTTGATAACATTCTCGCACCTGATAAGGGTGGTGTCATAATGTGAGATTTTCCTGGATTTTTTTCCTTCTTCTGCAGATATGTATCTAAGTATCAAAATATTCTCCTAGCTGTGCCAGACTGCCCACTGAGTTATCCCATCCACGGAGTCAAAGTGATGCCACTTCATACTGTTTTGATCCCAGGTAGGTTTTCTCTCTGGTAACTGGAATCATGAGACTGCCACATTGCTGACAGAATGACACTAAGGGGGTCTTTTACAAAGGTTTTTAGTGCATCTTTGTAAAAGGGGCCCTAAGGGCCTTATTCTATAAAGGTTGTGCTCCTAAATTTACACTCCTACATTTATGAGAATAATAGGCCCTAAATTAGGAGTATAAATTTAGAAGCATAGATTACGCTTGTAATTTAGGAGTGTAAATTTATAGAATAAGACCCTTAGCAGGCAATTCTATAATACTAGTAAAAAAGGCCCGTTTCTGAAGGCAAGGAAACGGGCCCTAGGCAGGCAATTTCTCCCCCCCCCCCCCCACTACGGCCCCCTCGCCCCCTCCTTCCACGAGCCTGTCGACCCCCCCCCCCCCCCGGCCTGCCGAAAACTGCCCCCCCCGCCGCCGTTGTGGACTACCTGTGCTGACGGGGGACCCAAACCCCCGACAGCCAAAATGCTGTTGTGCCCTTCGCGTTGCTTCCTCAATCATCTTCTCTGGAAGTTCCTCTGCGTGCGTCTGACGTCAGACGCACGCAGAGAAACTTGCAGAGATGATTGAGGAAGCAACGCAAAGAAGGGCACAACAACACTTCGGCTGTTGGGGGTTTGGGTCCCCTGTCAGCACAGGTAGTCCACAACGGCGGCGGGGGGCAGTTTTCAGCGGTCCAAGGAGGGTCGACAGGTTCACGGAAGGGGGGGGTCGAGAGGGCCATAGCGTGGGGGGTGACAGATGATTCCGAGGCAGGGGGAGGAGTAGGGAAACAAGCTGTGCGTGTTTCCCTACGCTTCCCCTTGCCTTGGAATCAGCTGTCATGATGTCAGTGATGTCAGTGCATGTCTGCCTAGCAGACCACCTCCAGGGATCCACGGTCCCAGGCACAGAACGTTGGAGGTGGGAATTATTATATAGGATGTGCCACAATTTATATGCCAAAATGCATTGCGCTGAGTGCAAATTCTTTAACTCCATCTGGGCGCCCAGATTCTGAGTGAAAATTGGCAACATTCAGGGACCTACAGGTGTAAACATAGCCCGTAAATAACCTACACGAATAATTTTGGGGTATGTCCATGCCCCACCCAAGCACCTCCTCCTGTGCCCCCTTCTATTTATACACTATCTCCTTAATTCTCTAAACTTGAGCACCCAACTTTCCTCTTAGCACGCAAAGCAGGGCACCCAATTTACAGACTAAGGTCAGTTGTGCGTGCAGCTTAATTTAACAATCAGCTGTAAAATGGAGTTAACAAACCATTATTGGCTTACATTGGTGATAACAGAAGTCATCGACCAGGAAAGGGATCTTTTCGAAATTGGCTACGTAAAGGTTAGCTAAATCGGGAACCATAGAGGCTCCCATCATTGTTCCCTTAATTTGCTGATTCTATCATCTTCAAAATAGAAATAACTCTTGGTAAGTGCCATGGAAGCAAATGTAAGGATTAAATGGTTAGGTATACATCTATGGTGAACACATCCTTTCAATGTCTCTTCAATAAGGTAAAATTATGTATCATACCTGATAATTTTCTTTCCATTAATCATAGCTGATCAATCCATAGACTGGTGGGTTGTGTCCATCTACCAGCAGGTGGAGATAGAGAGCAAACTTTTGCCTCCCTATATGTGGTCATGTGCTGCCGGAAACTCCTCAGTATGTCGATATCAAAGCTCCATCCGCAGGACTCAGCACTTAGAGAATTACACCCACGAAGGGACACTCTGCCCAGCTCACCACCGCCGAAACGGGGGAGGGGAATTAACCCAGCTCATCCCCACACAAGTGGGGGAGGGGAATCCGTCCAGCTCATCCCCGCGGAGCGGGGGAGGGACACCACCCCGCCGATGCGGGGGGATCTGGCTTATCCTGCAACCGCAACCGCGGGAGGAGCTGACTGACCCTAACACCGCCGAAGCGGGAGGGGTTCAAAGCTGCCCTACAACCGCACGAAGCGGGAGGGAGTGCCGGCAGAATTTTAAGTCTCAATCCAGCCCCGTAAAACGGAGGGGAGAGGAATGCAGCAGCTCACTGTAACACAAACTCGTCTCAACTCTTGAAGAATCCAAGTGAAAAAACTTGAACACGAAGTCTTTCTGAAGTAACTGAAGACTAAAATTGAACCTGAAATGCAACCAGAATAAAAACAGTACAGATATCTGGGAGGGGCTATGGATTGATCAGCTATGATTAATGGAAAGAAAATTATCAGGTATGATACATAATTTTACCTTCCATATCATCAAGCTGATCAATCCATAGACTGGTGGGATGTACCGAAGCAGTACTCACCCAGGGCGGGACATTGAAATCCCTGACCTCAACACTGAAGCTCCAAACCGGGCCTCCGCCCGTGCCGCCACAATCAAGCGGTAATGCTTGGAGAATGTATGAGCCGAAGCCCAAGTTGCCGCCTTGCATATCTCTTCCAAGGAGACGGATCCGGCCTCTGCCATCGAGGCCGCCTGAGCTCTCGTGGAGTGAGCCTTCAGCTGGATAGGCGGCACCTTCCCCGCGGCCACATAAGCCGCTGCAATGGCTTCCTTAACCCATCTTGCCACTGTAGGCTTAGCAGCCTGCACACCCTTACGAGGACCTGCAAACAGGACAAACAGATGATCCGATTTCCGGAAATCATTGGTCACTTCCAAGTATCTGAAGATGACTCGTCTCACATCCAGATATTTAAGAGCAGAGTACTCCTCTGGGTAGTCCTCCCTACGAAAGGAAGGGAGACAGAGCTGCTGATTCACATGGAAGCGAGAAACAATCTTGGGCAGGAAGGAAGGCACTGTGCGAATAGTCACTCCTGCCTCAGTGAACTGCAGAAAAGGCTCTCGACATGAGAGCGCCTGGAGCTCGGAAACTCTTCTGGCTGAAGTGATAGCCACCAAAAAGACTGCTTTCAACGTCAGGTCTTTCAGGGATGCCCTCGACAAGGGTTCAAAAGGCGGCTTCTGCAATGCTCTTAGCACCAGGTTGAGATTCCACGCAGGCACCACTGAGTGCAGAGGAGGGCGCAGGTGATTAACTCCCTTGAGAAAGCGCACCACATCTGGCTGCGAAGCCAGGGAAGCACCCTTCAGGCGGCCCCTGAAGCAAGCCAGAGCCGCTACCTGGACTTTAAGGGAACTGAGCGACAGGCCTTTCTCCAGACCTTCTTGCAGGAATGCCAACACTGAAGAAATTGGAGCAGTGAAGGGAGAAAGTGAGCCTGCTTCACACCACGCTGCAAAGATACGCCAAACCCTGGCGTAAGCAGTAGAAGTAGAGCGCTTCCTCGCTCTCAGCATAGTGGCGATGACCTTGTCTGAGAAGCCCTTCTTCCTCAGACGCTGCCGCTCAATAGCCAGGCCGTAAGACCAAAGGGGGAGGGATCCTCCATCACCACGGGACCCTGATGTAACAGGCCCTGCTCCACTGGCAGCCGCAGAGGATCGTCGACTGAGTGCCTGATCAAGTCCGCATACCAGGGACGTCTGGGCCAATCCGGACCCACCAGGATTACCCTGCCGGGATGCTTTGCCACCCGGTCTAGCACCCTGCCCAACATGGGCCAGGGCGGGAACACATAGAGAAGCTCTTGTGTCGGCCACTGTTGGAGAAGAGCATCTACTCCCAGGGATCGAGGGTCCCGTCCTCTGCTGAAAAAGCGCGGCACTTGGCAATTGGCCGATGACGCCATCAGATCTAGGCTCGGCTGGCCCCAGCGCTTCGTGATGTCCAAGAACGCCTGAGCAGATAGCTGCCACTCTCCGGGCTCCAAGGTATGGCGACTGAGAAAGTCCGCCTTGACATTCATGACTCCGGCAATGTGGGCCGCTGAAAGCTGCTCCAGGTTCGCTTCCGCCCACTGGCAAAGATTCATAGCCTCCTTGGCTAGAGGGGCGCTCTTGGTACCTCCCTGACGGTTGACATAGGCCACAGCCGTGGCATTGTCCGACAGGACCCGTACAGGCTTCAATACCAGTACCGGGATGAACTCCAAAAGCGCCAACCGAATGGCTCTGAGTTCCAGGAGGTTGATAGACCACTTTGCCTCTGCAGGAGACCAGAGCCCCTGCGCTGTCCTTCCCAAGCAGTGGGCTCCCCAGCCCGACAACGAGGCGTCCGTCGTGACGACAATCCACTCTGGGGTCACCAGAGGCATTCCCGCAGACAACTTGTCTGTCTGCATCCACCAGCTCAGCGCCTTGCGCACTGCTGGGTCCAAGGGAAGGCGCACAGCATAATCCTCCGACATCGGAGTCCATCGCTGCAGCAAAGAGTGTTGAAGTGGTCTCATATGAGCCCTGGCCCAGGGCACTACTTCCATCGTGGCCGTCATAGAGCCCAACAGCTGCACATAGTCCCAAGCCCGAAGAGGAGAGGCTACTAGGAACTGGTCCACCTGAGCCTGAAGTTTGACAATCCGATTGTCTGGCAGGAACACTTTGCCCACTTGGGTGTCGAATCGAACTCCCAGGTACTCCAGGGACTGAGTCGGGCGCAGCTGGCTCTTCTCCCAGTTGATGATCCATCCCAGGGAGCTCAAAAGAGCAACTACCCGGTCCACAGCTTTGCCGCACTCTGCATAGGAGGGGGCTCGGATCAACCAGTCGTCCAGATAAGGATGGACTTGTACCCCTTCCTTTCGTAGGAAGGCCGCAATGACCACCATTACTTTGGAAAAGGTCCGCGGAGCAGTAGCCAACCCGAATGGGAGGGCTCTGAACTGGAAGTGTCGTCCCAGGACTGCAAAACGCAGAAAGCGTTGATGAGGAGGCCAGATGGGAATATGCAGGTACGCTTCCTTGATGTCCAAGGATGCCAGGAACTCTCCTGCCTTCACTGCCGCTATAACAGAGCGGAGAGTCTCCATGCGAAAGTGCCGCACTTTCAAGGCCCGATTGACCCCTTTGAGGTCGAGGATAGGCCGGACAGAACCTCCTTTCTTTGGTACCACAAAGTAAATGGAGTAACGTCCCTTGCTAAGCTGACTTTCTGGCACCGGAACGACCGCGCCCAGGCGGATCAGATTGTCCAAGGTCTGCTGCACTGCCACAGCTTTGACCGGAGACTTGCAGGGAGAGAGTACAAACCCGTCTTTTAAGGGTCGGCAGAACTCTAGCTTGTAGCCGTCTCTAATGACTTCCAGCACCCACGCGTCTGAAGTTATTGTGGTCCACTCGCCCAGAAACGAGGACAGCCGTCCTCCAATCTGCACTGGGGCGTGGACCAAGGCCCCGTCATTGGGTACGAGACCCTGGGGGAGGACCGGAGGGAGCACCTCCGGGACGGCGGTCTCTGCGAAAGGAATGCTGCTTGGGGGAGAAATTCCTCTTGAAGGAAGAGGGGGCAGAGGAACCCGACTTGCCCGGGCGGTACCGACGGGCTTCCTGCAACCGTCCTCTGAAGGTACCGGGACGAGTACTAGCTCGAGCCCTGACCTCTGGTAACTTCTTGCCCTTAGACGTGCCGAGATCGGTCACGATTTTGTCCAGCTCGACCCCAAAGAGCAGCTTGCCTTTAAAAGGCAACCTAGCCAGGCGGGATTTAGAGGCGTGGTCAGCAGACCAATGTTTCAACCAAAGCCACCGCCGCGCAGAGATTGTCTGAGCCATGTGGCAGATGAAGTTCAATGTTGACAAGTGCAAAGTGATGCATGTGGGTAAGAGGAACCCGAATTATAGCTACGTCTTGCAAGGTTCCGCGTTAGGAGTTACGGATCAAGAAAGGGATCTGGGTGTCGTCGTCGATGATACGCTGAAACCTTCTGCTCAGTGTGCTGCTGCGGCTAGGAAAGCGAATAGAATGTTGGGTGTTATTAGGAAGGGTATGGAGTCCAGGTGTGCGGATGTTATAATGCCGTTGTATCGCTCCATGGTGCGACCGCACCTGGAGTATTGTGTTCAGTACTGGTCTCCGTATCTCAAAAAAGATATAGTAGAATTGGAAAAGGTACAGCGAAGGGCGACGAAAATGATAGTGGGGATGGGACGACTTTCCTATGAAGAGAGGCTGAGAAGGCTAGGGCTTTTTAGCTTGGAGAAGAGACGGCTGAGGGGAGATATGATAGAAGTGTATAAAATAATGAGTGGAATGGATCGGGTGGATGTGAAGCGACTGTTCACGCTATCCAAAAATACTAGGACTAGAGGGCATGAGTTGAAGCTACAGTGTGGTAAATTTAAAACGAATCGGAGAAAATTTTTCTTCACCCAACGTGTAATTAGACTCTGGAATTCGTTGCCGGAGAACGTGGTACGGGCGGTTAGCTTGACGGAGTTTAAAAAGGGGTTAGATAGATTCCTAAAGGACAAGTCCATAGACCGCTATTAAATGGACTTGGAAAAATTCCGCATTTTTAGGTATAACTTGTCTGGAATGTTTTTACGTTGGGGGAGCGTGCCAGGTGCCCTTGACCTGGATTGGCCATTGTCGGTGACAGGATGCTGGGCTAGATGGACCTTTGGTCTTTCCCAGTATGGCACTACTTATGTACTTATGTACTTATGCCTTTCGCTGAGGCCCTCAAGACATCATACAGCAAGTCTGCCAAATAGGCTAAGCCCGATTCCAGGGCCGGCCAATCAGCCCTCAAGGAATGATCCGAGGGGGAAGCCCGCTGCACCATAGTCAGGCACGCCCTGGCCACATAGGAGCCGCAAACTGAGGCCTGCAAATTTAAAGCAGCCGCCTCAAAGGACGACCTTAAGGCCGCCTCCAATCTTCTGTCTTGGGCGTCCTTTAGGGCCGTGCCACCTTCCACCGGCAACGCCGTTTTCTTAGTCACCGCAGTGATTAAAGAATCCACGGTAGGCCACAGAAAGGCCTCACGTTCACTCACAGCCAAAGGATAGAGGCGGGACATAGCCCTAGCCACTTTAAGGCTCGCTTCTGGGACATCCCATTGAGCCGAAATTAAGGTGTGCATGGCATCATGCACGTGGAAGGTTCTAGGCGGGCGCTTCGTCCCCAGCATAATGGCAGAGCCAACAGGGGCTGAGGGAGAGACGTCCTCCAGAGAGGAAATCTTCAAAGTGTCCATGGCCTGTACCAACAGGTTGGGCAAATCCTCTGGGCTAAAAAGCCGCGCTGCAGAGGGGTCATCCGCTCCATCCGAGCGGGGATCCGTCTCCTCCAAGGAATCCGTAAAGGACCGTTGGGAGACCTCAGACACGCTGCCCTCATCTACATCGGAGGAGACAAATTCCTCCAAGGCCTGGGAATCAACCCGAGGGCGTTTACCTCTGGGAACCTCAACCTCTTTTCCAGACGAGGGAGCAGGGGCAGCGTTGTGCATGAGGAAGGCCTGATGCAGCAGCAAAACAAACTCGGGGGAGAAACCCCCCAGACTGTGCACTGCCGCAGCCTGGGCAACAGCCCTAGACGCACCCTCAACCGGCGCTCGCAAGAGCGGGGGAGAGACATGCTGCGCATCCAAAATGGCGTCCGGCGCGACACTCCGCAAAGGAGCCGCGCGGGAAGAACGGCTCTTAACTTTAGCCGCTTTTGTGCCGTCGCCCAAATTAAGGGCGTTCATGGCATTAATGTCTCCAACCTCAAGGGCGGCCCAAGAAGAAGCCGTCCGAGCCGCGTGGCCGGCCAAGGTGGCGGAGGCGAGGAGCGGGGGATGGGCGTTTATGGCGGGAAAAACCGCCACGCCGGAGGAAGGACCGGGACATTCATCGGTCACGAAACTGTCACCCAACAAGGGCGAATCAGCCTTTAAGACCCCCGCATCCCCTCTAGAAGCGCTCAAGCGATCCGGGGAGCGACCCTTTGCGCCCTCGCCCTCCGACGCCATATGCCACAAGGAGAAGAATCGGGGAACCCCCTGCCCGCTATAAAAAGGTAAAAATTACCTGCTGTCCGCTCCGAGCTGTAACGACCTGGTGTCCCAGTGAGTAGCTGCAATAGACGCTTAAATAAACGTCGAAATAAACGCCTTTAAGGACGTTCAAAATTTTTTTTTTTTAACGGAGCCAGCGGGAGGGGGGAGAAAAGGAGGGACCTGGCACCACCAGGTTTGCACTTGTTCAAAAGAGCCCTCAACCCCAGGCACTCAACAAAACCTAAAAATTAGGCTTGGAGGCCTAGCCAGAGCTGCTGCTGTGTGTGACCACCACCTGCTGAGATAGAGAACATACTGAGGAGTTTCCGGCAGCACATGACCACATATAGGGAGGCAAAAGTTTGCTCTCTATCTCCACCTGCTGGTAGATGGACACAACCCACCAGTCTATGGATTGATCAGCTTGATGATATGGAATGAGAGCTTCTATTTGAGGGATGTTTGTGTTCAATGAATCTATATCTAAAGTAATCATGATGATGTCAGTTAAGTCACCACCAAATTGTTACAAAAGGTTAATCATATGTGTAGAATCTTCAACACTGATCCGGGAATGCAAAGAAGTTCAGAAGCCTTTTCTCCCATAGCCATAGCTCTCCCCAATGACTCCAAAATCGGCCGGGAAATCCCTTCTGTAGCTGGGGAACCTTCTTGCAATTCCTCAGCTGCAGACACCATTACTCGAGGAGGTGGAGCCAGGTCAGAGGCAGAAGGCAGTGAACTGGATGAATGCTTCTGTGCCAAAACTGGCTTTGATAAGTTCAAATTAATGTTATAGAGTTTCTTAATATGTCTCTCATTTGCTTCAATAATCCTGGAATGGGTGCTGTCTGTCAGTGTATGCACTTTTCATGCACGTATATCCCCAGGCAATTTTCCATGTGTGAAATCACGCCCATAACATAAGTATATATGAAATATGAAACAAAGGGGCAGATATTTAAAAGATCTGGTTCAGGTGTGACTAAGATAATTGCAGCCCTACCTGGACAGTGGTGGACAGTCCACGGATGGTGTTTTACTTTATCCGGTTATCATTTCTGAACCTGTGCTGAAACGGACCCAGTGCTAAATATCCAATTTCATTTTAACCGCAGCAGCCAGTATTTCCCTAAATGCTGAGTGCCACGGTTAAATATTGGGCAGAAAGATTTTAATATCTGAATGTGTAATATCCAATCTGGGAGAGGTACTGTTGGGGTGATATTGCTCGTTGTGTTTAATTATGTCAATATAAATAATAACAAGGTTTTCTGATTTTACTCCGCGTTAGGAGTTACGGATCAAGAAAGGGATCTGGGTGTCGTCGTCGATGATACGCTGAAACCTTCTGCTCAGTGTGCTGCTGCGGCTAGGAAAGCGAATAGAATGTTGGGTGTTATTAGGAAGGGTATGGAGTCCAGGTGTGCGGATGTTATAATGCCGTTGTATCGCTCCATGGTGCGACCGCACCTGGAGTATTGTGTTCAGTACTGGTCTCCGTATCTCAAAAAAGATATAGTAGAATTGGAAAAGGTACAGCGAAGGGCGACGAAAATGATAGTGGGGATGGGACGACTTTCCTATGAAGAGAGGCTGAGAAGGCTAGGGCTTTTCAGCTTGGAGAAGAGACGGCTGAGGGGAGATATGATAGAAGTGTATAAAATAATGAGTGGAATGGATCGGGTGGATGTGAAGCGACTGTTCACGCTAACCAAAAATACTAGGACTAGAGGGCATGAGTTGAAGCTACAGTGTGGTAAATTTAAAACGAATCGGAGAAAATTTTTCTTCACCCAACGTGTAATTAGACTCTGGAATTCGTTGCCGGAGAACGTGGTACAGGCGGTTAGCTTGACGGAGTTTAAAAAGGGGTTAGATAGATTCCTAAAGGACAAGTCCATAGACCGCTATTAAATGGACTTGGAAAAATTCCTCATTTTTAGGTATAACTTGTCTGGAATGTTTTTACGTTTGGGGAGCGTGCCAGGTGCCCTTGACCTGGATTGGCCACTGTCGGTGACAGGATGCTGGGCTAGATGGACCTTTGGTCTTTCCCAGTATGGCACTACTTATGTACTTATGTACTTATGTACTTACTTCCCTTTACGAGAGGAGAAAAAGACCTCTGATGCTCGGCTTATCGTTGTGGATTATTCAACAAAACTGCCATGCGAACTTTCTCGTCAGTCTGAAAAACCTCCTTTCAATTAATTTTTATTTTTTTATGTTTACTTTTTTTCAATTTTCTTATTAATTGCTTTCTTTTATTACTTCAAGCCATAAAGTTTCTTCCATATTAGGAACCTTAAAAATATTTGACACTTATCTGAATTTTAAAGTGACTCATTCCGGTTTGCTCAACAGAGCGCCTCTGTTTCACAGCATTCTTCCTCGGGAGATAAATCCGAAAAGCTTGCTATTCTTTTTATGTTGAGAGAGTTATCTTAAGCAAGGTATTGCCTTATAGCGTATTCAATTGAGCTTAATTATGAAAATCTCAGCAGAGGGATTTTTGGGACCTGAATGTTAATTGAAGGAGGCACGAGGCTGAAGGTTGCCTGGTGTGTAGAATATACTTGTAGCAACCCAGCCGAATTCAACAGAACATTTCTATTTGAGAACTTGCTTTATTACTAATTGTAATGTTTGTTGTCTGTAGGATTGAAAATATTTAGGCCAGATGATGAAATACACGAGGTAAGTTTATATTTCAAAAGCTGAACACAAGGACACTGTGTGCAAGTGCAGTAAATTAGCAACGTAATGATATTTATTCATTTATTTTTATTTATTTAATTTATTTATTTATTCATGCTTGTATCCCACAATTATCCAAAAATGAGTTTCGGTTCAATGTGGCTTACATGTAACAATTGTTTGAGATTACATTGGTTGAATTACATTTATAAGGTTGTATGATGCTGTGTTTTGCAGCAGTGGCGTAGCCAAGGGTGGGCTTGGGTGGGCCCAGGCCCACCCACTTTGGGTTCAGGCCCACCCAGTAGCAGCATACCTATGATGTAGCTGGCAGGGATCCCCAGGCCCCACCAGCCGAAAACCCCCAACAAGTGTCCCTCCTGCATACCTTGTAAGTAGCAGATCTTCGCCTGCAGTGAGCAGTGACATACATACTGCTCGCACCGGCCCCACAGCCTTCCCTCTGATGTATTTCTGCCTAGGCGGAAACAGGAAGCTGCATCAGAGGGAAGGGTGTGGGGCCAACTAGAGCAGTGTGTATTAGTTGCCAGGGCTGGTCTTAGCAAGTGCGGGGCCCTATGCAGACCAATTTGATGGGGCCCCACCCTAGCCCTGCCCCCACCTAACTCCGCCCCCACCCTAGCTCCAGGGCTGGCTACCCCTCCCTCTGAGTTCCCGGGCTGCTCCCTCTGAGCTCCAAGGCCCCCAGCTACTACTACTACTACTACTATTTAGCATTTCTATAGCACTACAAGGCATACGCAGCGCTGCACAAACATAGAAGAAAGACAGTCCCTGCTCAAAGAGCTTACAATCTAATAGACAAAAAATAAATAAAGTAAGCAAATCAAATCAATTAATGTGAACGGGAAGGAAGAGAGGAGGGTAGGTGGAGGCGAGTGGTTACAAGTGGTTACGAGTCAAAAGCAATGTTAAAGAGGTGGGCTTTCAGTCTAGATTTAAAGGTGGCCAAGGATGGGGCAAGACGTAGGGGTTCAGGAAGTTTATTCCAGGCGTAGGGTGCAGCGAGACAGAAGGCGCGAAGTCTAGAGTTGGCAGTAGTGGAGAAGGGAACAGATAAGAAAGATTTATCCATGGAGAGGAGTGCACGGGAAGGGGTGTAGGGAAGGACGAGTGTGGAGAGATACTGGGGAGCAGCAGAGTGAATACATTTATAGGTTAGTAGAAGAAGTTTGAACAGGATGCGAAAACGGATAGGGAGCCAGTGAAGGGTCTTGAGGAGAGTGGTAGTATGAGTAAAGCGACCCTGGCGGAAGATGAGACGGGCAGCAGAGTTTTGAACCGACTGGAGAGGGGAGAGGTGACTAAGTAGGAGGCCAGCAAGAAGCAGATTGCAGTAGTCTAAACGAGAGGTGACAAGGGTGTGGATGAGGGTTTTGGTAGAGTGCTCGGAAAGAGAGGGGCGGATTTTACGAATGTTGTAAAGAAAGAAACGACAGGTCTTGGCGGTCTGCTGGATATGAGCAGAGAAGGAGAGAGAAGAGTCAAAGATGACCCCAAGGTTTCGAGCTGAGGAGACAGGGAGAATGAGAGAGCCATCAACAGAAATAGAAAACGGGGGGAGCGGGGAGGTGGGTTTGGGGGGGAAAATGAGAAGCTCGGTTTTGGTCATATTTAATTTCAGGTGGTGTTGAGACATCCAGGCAGCAATGTCAGACAAGCACGCTGAAACTTTGGTTTGGATGCAAGGTGAGATATCAGGGGTAGAAAGATAGATTTGGGAGTCATCAGCATAGAGATGGTAGGAAAAGCCATGGGATGAGATTAATGAACCAAGGGAAGAAGTGTAGATAGAAAAGAGGAGGGGACCAAGAACAGAACCCTGAGGTACGCCGACAGGCAGAGGGATAGAAGTAGAAGAGGATCCACCAGAGTGAACACTAAAGGTGCGGAGGGAGAGGTAGGAAGAGAACCAGGAAAGGACAGAGCCCTGGAATCCAAGTGAGGACAGGGTATCGAGAAGTATGCTGTGATCGACAGTGTCAAAAGCAGCGGAAAGATCAAGAAGAATGAGGATGGAATAGTGACCTCTGGATTTAGCCAGTAATAGGTCATTGGAGACTTTAGTAAGCGCAGTTTCGGTTGAGTGGAGAGGGCGAAAACCAGATTGTAATGGGTCAAGAATAGCATGTGAGGACAGAAAATCAAGGCAGCGGCGGTGAACAGCACGCTCAAGTAATTTGGAGAGAAAAGGAAGGAGGGAGATGGGTCGGTAATTAGAGGGACAAGTAGGGTCAAGTGAAGGCTTCTTAAGGAGAGGTGTGACCACAGCATGTTTAAAGGCAGCAGGGACAGTCGCAGTGGAAAGTGAGAGGTTGAGAATATGACAGATAAAAGGAATAAGAGTAGGAGAGATGGCATTAAGAAGGTGGGTGGGAATGGGATCAGAGGAACAGGTGGTACATTTTGAGGAAGAAAGGAGAAGTGTAGTTTCCTCAATAGTAACTTCAGGAAAGGAGGAAAGGGAATGAGGGGAAGGAGAGAGAGGGGAACAGACTAGTGGAGGGAGAGCTGGTGAGGTAGAGAAAGCAAGGTTTATCTTTTGAACCTTGTTGTGAAAGAATTCAGCAAGGGTCTGAGGAGATAATGAAGGGGGAGTTGGGGGAGGGGGCACCTTGAGGAGAGAGTTCAATGTGGTGAAGAGAAGTCGAGGATTAGAGCTAAGAGAGTTGGTCAGTTGGATATAATAATCCTGTTTGGCACGTAAAAGAGCAGATTGGAAGGAGGTCAGCATGAACTTAAAGTGTAAGAAATCAGCGAGGGCCCGAGATTTCCGCCAGAGGCGTTCGGCGGAGCGGGTACAGGAACGTAGGTAGCGGATATTAGAAATCAGCCAAGGTTGGGGTTTTGTACGCCTTACAGGGCGGGTCATCAAAGGTGCAAGAGTGTCTAAGGCAGAGGATAGAGTATTGTTGTAAGAAGAAACAGCCTCGTTGACAGACGTGGATGGTGCCACAGTAGAGAGGAGGTTTGAAACATGGGAGGATAGAGATGAAGGGTCGATATCGTGAAGATTCCTAGATAAATTAGATAGGATAGGACGGGACTGGGAGGGAGGAGATTTAAGTGTGAAAGTTATAAGATGGTGATCAGAGGAGGGATGATCAGAGGCAAGGAAACTAGAAGGTGAACAGTTGGAGGAGAAGATGAGATCAAGACAGTGACCATTTTGATGAGTGGGGGAGGTGGAGCATAGTTGGAGATTAAAGGACGACGTTAAAGCGAGTAACTTGGAAATATAAGAGTTGGAAGGATCATTAGCAGGAATATTAAAGTCACCAAGGATGAGAGAGGGGGAGGAAGGATCATGGAAGAAGGCAAGCCAGGCGTCAAAGTCACTGAGAAAGGATGAAAGGGACTTATCAGGGGGACGATAAATGACCGCTATTCGAAGAGGCAGAGGAGAGAAAAGGCGGATAGAGTGGACTTCAAAGGAGGAAAAACAGTGAGATTGAGGTGGAAGAAGGGGTTGAAATCTGGAGGAGGGAGAGAGAAGTAGTCCAACACCGCCCCCACGGCCAGCAGGGCGAGGAGTATGTGAAAATAGATAACCGCCATGGCACAGGGCTGCGACTGAAGCAGAGTCATCAGGGCAGAGCCAGGTTTCTGTTATGGCGAGCAGATGGAGGTGACGCGAGATAAAGAGGTCCTGGATATAGGGGAGTTTGTTACAGATAGAGCTCCAGGGCTTCCCCCCCTAGGGCTCCCAGCTCCAAGGCCCCCCTCCCTCCCGGTCATTTTTTAACACCCCCTCCAAAATTCAGTACTAGGTATGCCGAGAATACAAAACACTCAGGACCTATTGAGCAATTCTACCATACCATAAGCAGTCATTTCTACGAATCACACAAAGAAAAGGAAAACATCTTAAAACACTACAGTGAGCACTAGAACATCAATTCACCTATTGTAAAATGAAACCAGACAGAATAGTACAGATCGTCGCTCCTGCACAGTCAATGCCAACTGAAAGGCATGCCTTTTTCACAAACACCCTAATCCACTATAGAATAAGTAATCATAAACTTTCTATTTAGACAAAAATTAAACTGAACCCCCAATGCCAGATTCTGCATACAATGCAACACCACAGAAACAGAAAATATAAAGACAGCAGATGTAAATTTGAAAAAACTAACAAATACCAATCACCACTTTACAAATTAACAAATAGAAATAAAACAAATATAGAAAGTAAAATAATACCATTTTATTAGACTAATACATTTGGCTTCCAGAGGCCAAAATCTCCTTCCTCAGGTCAATACAGTATAGTGCTGTTACAGTATCCTATCCTGACCTGAGGAAGGGGGTTTTTTTCTCTGAAAGTTAAGTCGAAATGTATTAAAATTAGTCCAATAAAAAGATTACCTTATTTACATGTTCTATTTATAAACATTTATTAACACAGCTACAATAATATATCCTAAAGCAAAAAAATAAAACTATATATTTTATTTACAGTTTGTTGTCTCTGGTTTCTGCTTTCCTCATCTTCTTTTCACTGTCTTCCTTCCATCCAGCATCTGTCATCCAGTGTCTGCCCTCTCTGCTGTCACCTCCATCCAATGTCTGCCCTCTCTCCCTGCCCCTTCCATCCACATCTGCCCTCTATCTCTGCCCCTTCCATGATCCATCCACCATCTGCCCTCTCTCTCTCCCCCATCCATTCACTGTCTGCCCTTTCTATCCCTGCCATCCACTGTCTGCCCTTTCTCTCTGCCCCTTCAATCCACAATTTCATCTCCCTCTCCCATCCATCCAGGGTTTGCCCTCCCTCTCGCTACCCCATCCAGGATCTGCCCCTCTCTCCGCCCCTTTTTCAGCCCCCAGTTCCAGCCCCACTATCCCACCAGTCCCCCATTTCAGCCCCCCAGCCACTTCTCCCTATCCCGTTTTCAGCCTCCAGTCCCAGTACTAGCCCCCTTATCCCACCTACCCTCCTTTTCAGCCCCCAGTTCCAGCCCCCTTCATCCACATGCCTTGTATTAGGGCCCCCTTTTCAGGACCATTCTCCCACCTGACCCACGCATGCCCCATTTTCCCACCAGCCCCAGGCATGGCCCCCATTTTCCCATATGGCCCCTTCTCAGACCCCAGTGCCTGCCCCTTCAACCATCCAAGAACACCCTCCCCAGTCCCCTTCTCCCATCCAAGAACACCAGTCCCCTCCCCACCCGTCCCCTTTAACCATCCAAGAACCCCTTCCCCACCCCCTTCTCCCATCCATGAACCCCCTCCCCACCTCGGTCCCCTTCTCCCATCCAAGAACCCCAGTCCCCTCCCCACCCGTCCCCTTCTCACATCTGAGAACTCCCTCCTCAGTCCCCTTCTCCCATCCAAGAACCCCAGTCCCCTCCCCACCCGACCCCTTTAACCGTCCAAGAACCCCCTCCCCACCCCTTCTCCCATCCGTGAACCCCCTCCTCACCTCGGTCCCCTTCTCCCATCCAAGAACCCCAGTCCCCTCCCCACCCTTCCCCTTCTCACATCCGAGAACTCCCTCCTCAGTCCCCTTCTCCCATCCAAGAACTCCAGTCCCCTCCCCACCCGTCCCCTTCAACCATCCAAGAACCCCCTCCCCACCCCCTTCTCCCATCCGTGAACCCCCTCCCCACCTCAGCTTTAGAAATGTTAAGTAGTAGTCTCCTTCCCATTTGAGAACCCCCTCCCCACCCTTCCCCCACCTGAGAACCCCCACCCCACACACCCTTCTCCCATCTGTGTCCCCCCCCCCTACCTACTAGCTTTGTTCTCCTGCCGCCCACCACCCTCACTGGCTTTAAAAAAAGAATTTGGAAGCGCCAGAGGGACAGGCAGCACCTCGTGTCTGCCCTCCCTGCTACTAAAAATGTCTTCGACGTCGTCATTGGGCCTTCTCACATTGAGTCCCGCCCACCCTCGCGGTAATTGGAAGTTACCTCAGAGAAGGGCGGGACTCAATGTGAGAAGGCCCGACGACGACGTCGAAGACATTTTTAGTAGCAGGGCAGACGGGAGGCGCTGTCTGTCACTCAGGCGCTACCAAATTCTTTTTTTTAAGGTAGGACAGGGTGGGAGCAGCGGGTGCAGGGCACCCCCCACCCGCTGACATCCGGGGCGGACCGCCCCCACCACTCCGCCGTCGCGCGCCATCCAAGGGAGGGAGGACTGGAACTCGGGCGGTCGGGGCGGGGCGACCTTAGGCGCACCGCGCGGGGCCCCCCTGAGTGTGGGGCCCTATACGGCCGCCTCGGTCGCCTCGCCTTAAGACCGGCCCTGTTAGTTGCTGCTCGCTGCTGGTGAAAATCTGCTATTTAAAAGGTATACGGGAGAGGGAGGATGTTTGAGAGACCATATGGCATGCAGGCGAGAGGAGAGACCAAATCACTTGTGGGACGGGGCGAGGTTCTTCTGCCCACCCATCTTGGGCCCAGTGCCACCCAAAATTGGGTATCTGGCTACGCCCCTGTTTTGCAGTGGTTACAATTTTTAGCACTTATGTTTTTTACGGGCGTTTTTCTGATAGGTTTGCTCGAGCGTTCAAAGGAGCCATAACTGATTTAATGTGCCCTTCGCAGTTTCACTTTCCTGGCCGTGTGTACTTACACGTGCATGGCTTAATCTTTGAGACAAGTGATCGCTCGAGCGAACCTATCAGAAAAACGCCCGTAAAAAAGATAAGTGCTAAAAATTGCATATTAGAATATATATTGACTGTATAAAAGCAATTAATAGAGTAAGTTTTGACTGGTGAGGATTCCCGCCTGTTACCACACTGGTATTTGTAAGAACCAGAGGTGAAGCGGAGCGCTGCTGTTCAAAAGAGAGGGAATGGCACCGGGGATCTGAAGTCTTTTTACCTCTTAAAGACTGTGTAGATAGATACCTATAGTTTGCTATAGAGGTATTAGATTCTTGAACTCACTGAGCAAAAAGTAGACAATTTAAAGTAATATAACATAGCAAATGACGGCAGATAAGACCTGCCCAACAAGATAAAAACTCATTTTGCATGGTATATGATACTTCATATGTATACCTGAGTTTGATTTGTCATTTCTGCTACTGTCAATAAAGACCTTGTTCAGGAAGACACTCATTGTGAGAGGACTTTTTTGGATCCACTGTGTGTTTTGCCTTTCTTTGATTTGTCCTTGCCATTCTCAGGGCACAGACCGTAGGAGTCTGCCCTGCACTGTTTTATCAGTCAATATTCAGAAATGTATTTATTTATTTATTTTTGTGCATTTTTACCCCACATTTTCCCACAAGAGCAGGCACAATGTGGCTTACAGTAATACAATGCATGGAGGACATAGTTAAAGAATGAGACAGGCTGGGATTGAAATAGGGGACTACACAGGATAAGAGAAAGGGGCAAAGCAACCGGCAGATAATCATATATAGTCAGCAAGGGTGAGGTGTTAAACATAGGAGTTGCCTGGGGAATATGCTTTGGTGGGGTTGTAGCCTTTCTGTTTGAAGGATGCAGTCAAGGTTTCGAGGTGGCTGTCTCTGTCCCCTGAGTCAGAGCAGATACGGTGATATCTTGTGGCTTGGCTGTAAATGATGGATATTTTTGTATGTGAAGGGTGGAAACTGGAGTTGTGGAGGTAGCAGCATTTGTCTGTGGGTTTCTTGTATATGGATGTTTATATATAGCAATCGCTGATTGAGACTGTGGTGCCCAAAAAGGGTGAATAAAACGAGAGAGAGAGGGAAAAGCAAGCAGGACCTAGTTTAGTATTAAGGGGGGAATAAAAAGAGAAAGAGAGAGAGAGAAAAGAAAGTATCATTAACTAGTTGCCATGGAGGGGAATAATCGAACGGCGCCGGCGAAATCGCTGGCCGGCCATCTTTGGGGCCGGCTCCATGAGGGGGCGGAGCCAAGCGTATTTTCGAAATACGCTTGGCGCTAGCCAAATCGCTCGCCGAGTTTAGAGCAGGATCGAGGGCAGATCGCCGGGTTTACATGAGATGGCCGGCTTCATTTTCCAGCTATAATGGAAACCGGGCCCGGCCATCTCAGACCCAGCGAAATGCAAGGCATTTGGTCATGGGAGGAGCCAGCATTTGTAGTGCACTAGCCCCCCTGACATGCCAGGACACCAACCGGGCACCCTAGGGAGCACTTCAAAAAATTTAGAAAAAAAACAAAAATAGCTTCCAGGTGCATGGCACCCTTACCTTGGGTGCTGAGCCCCCCAAATCGCCCCCAAAACCCATTCCCCACAACTCTACACCATTACCATAGCCCTAAGGGGTGAAGGGGGCGCCTACATGTGGGTATAGTGGGTTTTGGGGGTTTTGGAGGGCTTAACATTAACCACAAAAAGTCTAACAGGTAGGGGGGGATGGACCTGGGTCTACCTGGCTGAAGTGCACTGCACCCACTAAAAACTGCTCCAGGGACCTGCATACTGCTGTCAAGGAGCTGGGTATGACATTTCAGGCTGGCATACAGGCTGGCAAAAAACGTTTTAGGTTTTTGTTTTGGGTGGGAGGGGGTTGGTGACCACTGGGGGAGTAAGGGGAGGTGATCCCCGCTTCCCTCCGGTGGTCATCTGGTCAGTTGGGGCACTTTTTTCAGAGTTGTGTAACCTAGGGTTAAAGAAAAATTAAATTAATACTTACCTGGGACCTCCGAGATTCGGCGCTGAGTTGGGGCCGAGGAACACCCCAAATTTGGGAGTCCGGGGAGGGATTGTATGTCAGGGCCGATTTCAGGCCCGTTAGGGAGCTGGTGAGGTTTTTCGGGCCGATTTGGGGCCCGAATCAGCTGCAGCAGGCAGCGCGACGATGGTATGGGTCTTCGGGCCCTGTCCAGGGCCGTTTTGCTTTGGGGTTCGGGGCTCAGGGTTGTGGGCGCAGAGGCGCCGTCGTTTTCATGTCCGGGGACAATTGCGGACGTCCCCGGACCGGAAGAAATAAGGTCGGGTTCGGCGGTGGGCACAGAGGCGCCGAAGAAGCGGGCGAGGCCTGTTTTTAGGCCTGGGAGAAGCGACGAGAGGAGAGGAAGCGTGCGAGCATGCTCCCGATGGGGGCGCGTCACACGCACGTTTCGGGAACGCGCGCCGGACCGGAGCTCCGTTTAGGCCTAAGCCAGGGCCTAAATTTTCGGACGGAGCTCCGGGAGTTTTTTTGATTTTTTGATTTTTGTCTCCGTTTTTGCATCCGGACGTCCGGGACCAGAACCGGAGGGGGTCTCCGATTAAGGGGAAAATCACGGACAAGGTAAGGGGTCTTTTGACCTGAAATTTTATTTTGTTTATTTTTAAATTAAGTAAATACAGTTTTTGATTTTTTAAAAATCAGGGGTTTAAGTTATTTAAATTTGGTTTGCATATTCGTGATCGGGGAATTTTTCTGGATCTTTGGGGTGGGTTAGTTTTTTAATTTAAATATTTTTAGGGGGTATTTTGGAGGGGTGCTAGTTTGAAGGGGTTAATAAAGGGTTAAATTCTTAAATTCGACAGGGTAGATTAAGGAAGGGGTATATTAATTTTTGAAATGGGTTTTACAAATTTGGGTAATTTTGGAGGGGTGTTAGAGGGGATAATGTGCGGCGGATAGGAAATTTGGGGTATTTTTAAAATTTAAAAGTATGGTTAGATGGAGGATTCAGGGTTTTAGTGGCAGGGAAAATTTGGGGTGTTTTGGAGAAAATGGGAAGGAGTTATAATTTTATTTTATAATTTCCCATTAAACTCTATGGGAAATTATAAAATAAAATGGAGATTTTGCTGTGCTTCTCAAGATTCCGCGGGTCAGCTAGAGGGTTTAGAATGTTGGAAAAGGCTTGGGATTGGTCAGCACTGCTCGGAATCCCAAGCCAAAGCTTGGTCTCCTAGGAGATGAGGCTAACTGGCAGTTGCAGTGAGAGGCTGGTGACTGAAGAGAGCGGAAGCGCAGCTCAGTGTGGGAGAGTCAGTGTGAGATTAGTAGTGGTTGGAAGTTAAAAAGTGAGTCTAGTGTGATAGTAAAAAGTGTGATAGTGATAGTGAATGAAAGGAAAAGCCAGACAAGGGATTTTATTTAATTTTTGATTAATTATAATAAACTTGGGGGGTATGAAGTGTGATTGGTTTTGGTAGTGAAGTGTATGAAGGATAGGGGAAAGTGTATGAGTACATGTGAGCATAAGAACGTGGAAAGTTGGGATGCAAGTGAATGAAAGGGTTATCAGCCTCTTCAGTTAGGGAATTAAGTGATTAGTATAGGCAAAAATCAGTACAGGGATTTTTGTGTTATTTTATTTAAATAGTTTAATTGGCCCTAAGTATAATCTAATAATTCACTAGAACTAAAGGTATAAATAAAGTGTGAGAATAGATAGGGTTTTCCTTCCTATTAAGTTTTTAAGAGATAGGTTTAGGGAGAAGAGACCTGGAAGAAGAACCTGTAAGTTGGAGAACCACCAAGGGCCCCTCCGCAAGACAGACTACACGTCAAGTGAACCGATATTAGCTAAGTGACTATTGAGAGAATAGAGAAAAAAAATAGAAAAGAAAAGATAGAGAAAGGCAAAGACAATTTCTTAAATACTTACCATGCTTGTTTCTCTAGAGTGAAGACGGTACGGTACCTGTGAAAATAAAAGCAAAAGAACACACAAAGTATCAATTCTAGGAGTGTACAGTATAGCTTATTGGTTATCTAACTTAATTTAAAAGAAATTGAGATATGGTTTTGTAAGATACTTATCTGAAAGTTCTGAGTATAAAAGTGATTCCTGTAAAGAAAAAGATAATAGAAAACAAGTTAATATATTAAACCTGAGTTGAGAAATTGTTTAACTAGTATTGAATTAAGAATAGAAGGGAATTTGGTTAGAAATTAAAATGTTATTGATTCTAGGTTTTATATTTAACAGAATGTGTTAAATAAACTTGTTTTATTTATAGTAAAGATAGTAGAGTTTCATTTACTCCTCAACTAAGGGATAATCCTGAATTTAGTTTTTCTTTCCCCTCATGGTTCAAGGGATTGTGAGGAGAGGTTAGTTTTTGTAGCTTGTCCCTTCCATTCTGGTGTAGAGCCCCAGAGTCACGACTATTGCCATCTGAAAATTTGGAGCTCTATTTCTGATGACATCTGGTGCCAGAGTGAGAGGGGTACAGCCTACAGTTGGTCCTAAAAAGAAATGGACCAAGTCCACCCGGCGAAATGCTCGCCATTTTTTTTTTCATTATAAGGTGAAGCCGGCCATCCCATAACCACGCCCCCACCCTGCCCCCGTCCCGCTTTCGCTACCCTACCAACACGCCCCCCCTTTGAATGTTAGCTGGCGCCGAGACAAAAAAGCAGTTGGGGCTGACCAAAATCGGCTTTCAATAATACCGATTTGCCCGGAATCAGGAGATTGCCGGCGATCTCCCAATTTGTGTCGGAAGATCGCCGGCGATCCGTTTCGAAAATGAGCTAGATAGTATACAAACCCTTTTCCCATAGTTTTAAACTGAAACCTTTCTAGAGGTAGAAACTAAACAGCCAAAAACTCTTGTTCTAAAAGGCAGTTATTTTCTGTTCCTTGGCTGCGACCTCAATTAAATGTTAATTAAGGTGTGGGGAAGTAGAATACTTGCATAGGTTGCTGAGTCAGCTTCAAAGAGCCTGTTTAAAAGAGGCCCCTTAGATTCAAAACTATATAAAGAGGAAAGGTCCCACTGAACTTTCTTTCTGAGAAGTTCTGAGAGAAGAGGACATTTCTCTGGTAAGTGAATGCTATTTTGCTTTGTGCTTTGGGAACTTAATGATTGGGGTTTAAAGGAGGAATTGTAGGTTAGTGTTAGGCAAAATAAAAATATAAAAAGCAAATTTTATCAACTAATCCCCATAGTCTTTTCCACTTAGTTTTAAAAACTTTGTACCACAGCATTAACAGATAGAATCTAACAGGCACTGCAGGACCTAGTTTAGTATTAAGGGGGGAATAAAAAGAGAAAGAGAGAGAGAGAAACAAGTATCATTAACTAGTTGCCATGGAGGGGAATAATCGAACGGAGCCAGCGAAATAGTTTGCCGACGATCTATTTTGGCGGTGCCGCAAACAGCTGGCCGAACCGTATTATCGAAAAAGATGGCCAGCCATCTTTTCTTTTGATAATAAGGGCGATAAGGAGGAAGAACATCCGCTTCCCGGGCATCAAACACGTCCCGGAACGTCTGATACTCAGCGGGAAGTTGAGAACTGCAAGCCTTCATACCTCCTGTTGCCACCTTCACACTCCCTCTAGATGAGACCCTAAGTTTAAGGCAGGTCTCCTGACACCGAGGGCTTCAACTAGCCACATCGCTGGTCTCCCAGTTAATCTGAGGCATGTGTTGGCGTAACCAGGGCATGCCCAGGATTACCGGATGAATAGCCTGAGGGAGCACGTACAATTGGATCGTCTCATCATGACTCACTCCCAGCCTCATTTGTAAAGGTTTGGTGATTTGCGTGATAGGGTGAGGCAAGGCCATTCCCTGCACTGAGGTTACCTGCAGTGGCGATCCACAGGGCACACAAGAATTACCTAACTCTGTCAGGAGTTCAGCAGCGATGAAATTACCTCCGGCTCCCGAATCTATCAAAGCCGAGGTGGACACTGTGAAATCCAGATATTGCAGGGTCAATGGAACAATAACCAATCTTTCATGTAATGGGGATACTTGTTCAGGCTTAGCGAATACATAACCCAGGGCCACCCGCCTCAGTGGTCCTGGGTCTGGCTGTTTCCCGACTTACAAGGACAATAAGCCACCATATGGCCGGTTCCTCCACAGTAGAAGCAGAGTCGATTCCTTCGGCGAAAAGTTCGCTGCTCCTCGGAGAGTCGGGATAGGCCCATTAGCATTGATTCTTTGGAACTCTCCGCCGCAAGCCCCTGTGCCCTCTGACATGACTGTGACCCCGAGGTGGAACGCGGTCCTGGACGCTGGTTCGCCCTTTCCTGGGTTCTCTCCTGAAACCGCACATCCACTTGGGTACATAGGGAGATCACTGCATCCAACAATGCAGGTACTTCTTGTCCGGCTAACTCATCTTTAATGCGGCTATTTACTCCCTGCCAGAATATGGCAGTCAAGGCTTCTTGGTTCCAGCCAAGTTCCGCAGCAAGAGTCCGGAAGCAAATAGCATATACCCCCACCGAGTCTGTATCCTGTTGCACTCGCAACAGCTCTCCAGTGGTGGAGGACGGTCTTTCGGGAACGTTGAACACCATCCGGAATTGACGTAGGAACTCGTTGAAATTAGTTAGCAAGGGATCTCTCTGTTCCCAAAGAGGAGTGGCCCATGCCAGAGCTGGTCCAGACAAGGGAGTCATCATATATGTGATTTTGAGTTGATCAGATGGAAAGGCCCGGGGCAGCATTTCAAATAGCATTCTGCATTGGTTGTTGAAACCTCAGCAGAGGGTGTGCCATTAAAGCGTGGCAGGTCCGGCAGCTGGAATCCCAAGGGAGCTCCTCCCAGCTCCGAAGGGCTAGGAGCAACCTGGCGGGCTGCCTGCATGGTCTGCATCTGGGAGCAGACATTCTGCAGCGCCGCGGATAGTTGGTTCAGCTGTCCTTGCTGCTGTTGTACAATTCGGGTCAACTCGGCCATCTCGGACTTGTCCGACGAGCTCATGGCTTCGGCTTTCTGTCAGGCATGCCAAGTGGAGATGTGAGCCCTTGTGCCCAATGGAGGAAGAATCTCCAACGAGCTGTCGGCCAACCCCGAGTTCCCCCTGTGTCTCCCTCTGTTCCCCAGGGGTTGAGCCCCCAGATGCGGGAAGCCAACAGCAGGAAGAATTAAGTCCAGAACAAAGTCCATGGGGCACAGCCAGGCAGCGGGCAAAGAAGGACCAGGAGCAAACAGTGGTCAAGACCAGGCAGCAAACAGTAGAAAATCCAGGATCAGGCAAAGGTCAATACCAGGCAGCAATCAAAGGAAGAACCCGAAGCACTACAACTACCCAGAGGACTGAATAGAAGCCGAAGCGTGGAAGGACTGGAAGCAGGGCTTTAAACAGGACAGGAATTAAGCCCAAACATGCACAGCTGTCTTCAAGATGGCTGCCCCCTCAAGATGGGAGATGCCAAGCCCAAATATGGGCTTCCTTCCTGAGGCTGCCCAGCTCCAAGATGTCCGCCCCACTAAGGCACCCACCTCTGAGATGGCCGCCCTATCCTGGAGATGCCCAAATCCAAGATGCCCGCCATCTCCTCAGATGCCCATACCATGCGTAAGCAGGGAACATGACACAGTTTTTCTCCTCTCTTCCCTTTCCCTCATCTCCATCCATGTGCATCTTCTTCCTTTTTCTTTCCTCCCCTCCATCCGTGTCTAGCACTTCTCCTCTCTTCCCTCCCCTGTATTCATATAAAGCAATAATTCTCTCTCCCCTCTCCTCCATCCGTCCAGCATTTCTCCTCTCTCCCCCCAAACCCCATGTCTCCTGCTTTCCTCTCCATTCATTTCCAGCATTTCTCCTCTCTTCCCTTCCCTCCCATCCATGTGCATCTCCTTCCTGTCTTCCCTCCCCTCCATCTATGTCCAGCGATTGTCCCTTGTCCTTCCCTGCCATCCATGTCCAGTGATTCTCCTCTCTCCCCTTCCCTCCCCTCTCATCCATGTCCAATGATTATCCTCTCCCCTGCCCTCCCCTTCCATCCATGTCCAGCAAATCTCTCTTCCCTGACCTCCCCTCCCATTCATGTCCAATATGTGTCCTCTCTCCCCTGCCCTCCCCTCCCATCCATGTCCAGCGATTCTCCACTCTCCCCTGCCCTCCCCTCCCATCCATGTCCAGCATGTCTCCTCTCTCCCCTGCCCTCCCCTCTATGTCCAGCGATTCTCCTCTCTCCCCTGCACTCCCATTCTATCCATGTCCAGCATGTCTCCCCTGCCCTCCCCTCCCATCCATCACTGTTATCAGGCGGCCCAAGCACCATTACCTCCCACACCAGATCATACGCTCCACTAAAGACTACGTCTAGAATTTTTCCTTCTTTCGTCGGTTCCTGTACCAGCTGCTCCATAAAGCTGTCCTTGATTTCATTAAGGAATTTTACCTCCCTAGCATGTCCCGATGTTACATTTACCCAGTCAATATCGGGGTAATTGAAATCACCCATTATTATTGTGTTGCCCAGTTTGTTTGCGTCCCTAATTTCCTTTAACATTTCTGCATCCGTCTGTTCATCCTGGCCAGGCGGACGGTAGTACACTCCTATCATTATCCTTTTCCCCTTTACACATGGAATTTCAATCCACAGTGATTCCAAGAAGTGTTTTGTTTCCTGCAGAATTTTCAATCTATTTGATTCAAGGCTCTCGTTAATATACAATGCTACCCCTACACCAATTCGATCACCCTATCACTATGATATAACTTGTACCTTGGTATGACAGTATCCCACTGGTTATCCTCCTTCCATGAGGTCTCAGAGATGCCTATTATATCTAATTTTTCATTTAGTGCAATTTATTCTAACTCTCCCATCTTATTTCTTAGACTCCTAGCATTTGCATATAGACATTTCAGAGTATGTTTGTTGTTTGCTTAGATCTTGACACTATTGATTTGCCATCTTTTGTCTGATCTTTAGTTGTATTTAAGGGCACCTGGCCTACCATGGTCTGTTGTGCAACCTCACTAACCAGAAACCCTATCTTCCCTGTTTGTGAGGTATCCTTGCAAGATACCTTATCCCGAACCATGTGCTTTTGAGCGACTGTCGGCCTTCCCCCCATTTCTAGTTTAAAAGCTGCTCTATCTCCTTTTTAAATGTCGATGCCAGCAGCCTGGTCCCACCTTGGTTAAGGTGGAGCCCATCCTTTCGGAATAGACTCCCCCTTCCCCAGAATGTTGCCCAGTTCCTAACAAATCTAAAACCCTCCTCCCTGCACCATCGTCTCATCCACACATTGAGACTCCGGAGCTCTGCCTGTCTCTTGGGCCCTGCGTGTGGAACAGATAGCATTTCAGAAAATGCTACCCTAGAGGATCTGGATTTCAGC